>NC_090935.1:430611666-430924523 GCF_040938575.1 Ambystoma mexicanum
CATAAACAGTAAATATAAATGTAAATACTTTAAAAAGTTAAGTAAATATGCAAATACAGTTTTTTAAGAACAGGTTTATTTGGGGGGAATGTGGTTGCACAATTTCTTTTTATTTTACTTTCTACACATGGTATATCGTTTTAATTAGCCCAATTGTCTGTATTATTAATGTCAATTATGTATGGAATAACAAAACCCTTGAAATTCAAAGACTAAACTTTAGTTGCAGGGACGTTAAGGTGAGTTATACATTGCAAAAAAAACCTTGAAATTCAGGGAAAAAACTTTAGATGCAGGGACGTTAAGGTGAGAACTTAAAGCACGAAAACCCTGAAAATTCAGCTAAACCTTCCTTAACTTCAAACCCCCTGTTGCGCAGCCTATAACCACAATGACGACATCACAGATGAGATGACTAATTACATTACAACAGTAACTGGCATTAAGCATGGCCTTCTGCCATGGTTAGTGTGCATGGCCAAATATATTTTAACATGTTAATTGGCACTAATCATGGCCTTCAGTCATGGACACTATCCATACATTGAATGAATGCTATAGCCGCGTCTATACAAAATAACATAACAAAATATACAACTCTATATATGTGCATTACACATATATATTGAACAATTTACCAAATACATTTATACATTTTCTCTTCTTTCTTCTATAATATCAACTCTGAAACAAAATAAAATACAGTTCATAACAAAATTAAATTATTTCTCTTTTTTTTCATAGTGATACTTTGGGGGTAATTCACAGAATTTAGCACAGAAGTGGCACATGCGGATGGCGCACAGAGAGAGTGTGTGCCAGTCTGCGCGAGCCGTGTGCGCAAGAACCCATTTTGACGCACAGCGTATTCATGGATACTAACATCCATAACCAGCCGTGCGGCAAAGTGGCGCAGCGACCCTGCAGCAGCGCCAGTTACGCCAAAAACATTACACACATTCCGTACATAGCGCAAAGGCCAGTGGACCAGCATACAGCCCCCCAAACACGAAAACATGCTAAAAACACCACACAGCCCTCACGCGTGAAATCGCATGTAAAACTCCCTGCGCACCCCTCAGAATACGTGTAACCCGCTCGCGCCAGCAAAATCGCATGTAAAACTCCACGCGCACCACTCAGAATACGCGTACCCCGCTCGCGCCGGTGAAATTGTGTGTAAAACTTCCCGCGTACCCCTCGGAATACACGTACCCCACTCGTGCCAGCGAAATCGCATGTAAAACTCCCCACGCACCCCTCGGAATACGCGTACCCCGCTCGCGCCAGCGAAATCACATGGAAAACTCCCCGCACACCCCTCAGATGACGCGTACCCCGCTCGCGCCAGCAAAATCGCGTGGAAAAAGTCCTCCCTGTGGTGTGGGCTGCCTGTGGGGCATGGATTGGGTTGATGGGCTGCCTGTGGGCCATGGGGAGGGTGGATGGACTGCCTTTGTGTTGGGCTGCCTGTGGGGCATGCCCGGGGGTGTTGGGCTGCCTGTGGGGCATGGACTGGGGTGATGGGCTGCCTGTGGGCCATGGGGAGGATGGTTGAGCTGCCTGTGGGCCATGGGGAGGGTGGATGGGCTGCCTGCGGGGCATGCTCAGGGGTGATGGGCTGCCTGTGGGCCATGGGGAGGATGGTTGGGCTGCCTGTGGGCCATGGGGAGGGTGGATGGGCTGCCTGCGGGGCATGCCCAGGGTTGAAGGGCTGCCTGTGGGGCATGCCGGGGTGATGGGCTGCCTGTGTGCCATGGGGCGGGGGAATGGGCTGCCTGCGGGGCATGCCCAGGGGTGATGGGCTGCCTGCGGGCCATGGGTAGGGTGGATGGGCTGCCTGCGGGGCATGCCCAGGGGTGATGGGCTGCCTGCGGGCCATGGGTAGGGTGGATGGGCTGCCTGCGGGGCATGCCCAGGGGTGATGGGCTGCCTGCGGGCCATGGGGAGGGTGGATGGGATGCCTGTGGGGCATGGGGAGGGTGGATGGGCTGGAAGATGGCAAGAAGGTCTAGAACACAGGTGAACTCAGTGCCGACGACCTGTCCTAGTAGGTCAACGTGGCCCAAGAGGTATTCTAAATGACGTGCATTGTTCAGACGAGAACCCTGCACGTCATCCCGAATACCATGTTAGCACAACCCCATCCCAGCTAGGCTCAATATGGTCACGGATTTGCAATGTCCGCAGGGAGATGAAGGCCATTTGTTGTATGCGCATCCCCTCCCTGAAAACGGGTCTCGACGGAGGCATCCCTGCTGGTGCCGGATGATGCAGTCACAGGATCGGGGACAGGATTAAACACATGCACCTCCGTGGCAGCTTGTGCTGCCTCAGGTCCCTGCCCCTGGACTGCACCAATAGCACCAGTGGAATCCCCCCTCCAGGTCCCATGCGTGGGCCTTCCACGGACTCCTCCTCAACAAAACCCCCCACCAACCTGGATGACTCTGTGCCATGTTCTTACATAGGCCCCTGTGGGGGCTCAGCTGCCACTACTGCTGCTGAGGAGTCCATCTCCAAACTCCGCCTCTTGGACCTTCCCTCTGCAGCTGCGGCCTTGGACATGGCACCAGACTCCTCACTCCATGAAGAGATGACTACCTGGGAGGGGAGCTGGGCCTTGCGTCTCCGGCTTGTGGTGGGATCCCTGCCGCTGTGCTCCAAAGCACCATCTCCACCCTCTTCATCAGTCAACGCTGCAGACAGGGAGAGACAGAACACAGGCATCAGGGCACTGTAGAATGGTCTGATACACACATGACAGTTGCACATGAGTGGCAGTGTCAAACTTCACAGATGGCATCACACTCCCCAACACACATCATTTGAACCCACACACATGCGCAAATTAACAGGAATGTTGCAGCAGGCAGCAGCATCCATACATACACAACAGCATGAACATCCGAAGGTTAGCCTGACGTCACAAGCAACACGGGGAGTGCCAAACACATGCACACACGCCACCAGACAGACATGCATCGGTACATTACCACCACCTGTCACAGTGCAATCATCATCAACGATGTCACATCTGCCAATCAGCTTACTACATGTCTCGGTCACATGCATCCATGGTGTATCACAGTCGCACACGTCAAACACACACACCCGCACATGTACACGGTGCATGTAAATGAAGGTGGAACCAGCATCCATATGTCACACCCCAACCATGGCATATTACATACACAGAAATGCTAACATGTGTGCGTCTCTACATGCATGTGTGCATAATGCTTTGGAACACATATACCTTTTTTTTTCTTATAACTCTGTTTATTGTTTTACAGAACAACAATACATAACAAGTACGATTTATGCATGATACAGTTATAAATCAATTTAGGATTCCTGCTGGTCTGAAAGCACGCCTTCCGGGCATAAGTGTAGAGAGTGTTTGGGATGTGCATCACACATGACTGGACTCACATGCAGCAGGCTCATGTCCCTGCACATACACATCCATACATGGGTCTTTCCAGACATATGTCCAAGCTGTACACTCCTGGCACACCTCAGCATGCACTGCGTCCAATCAGTACGCATGGACACTTACGTCTCAACTCCAGACGGGTCTGCCTCTCAAGGACCTGGAGGTGAAGCGATTGGCGTATGCATTCCAGGACACTCATCTGGTCGTTGGTAAGGTGGACCGGGCACCTCTCTGTATCCGCTGCGTCCAAGAGGCACCAGGCCTTCCTGAGTATCCTGGACCTGAAGTCCTCCCAGCGCTTATGGACGTGTGGTAGGTCGTGGGTTGCCACCCCCTCCGCGTTGATGGCAACCACGATGTCCATCCAGATCCTTCTCCGTCCATCCTTGCCTGCGCGTGTTCTTCCGAAGAGGGCATCATAATGCACCAGGACTTGCTCCACCAGGATGCCAACCTCTCCTGCTTTGAATCTGGCAGCCCTCTGCCTCGTTGGCTGGGGGTTGCCAGTGGTCTCTGATGGTGTTTCCCCCGACTTGACAACCCCTGAGGCAGGTGTCGGTTGGCAACTGGGTCCTGGTGCTGAGCTGTGGAGCGATAGATCTGCAGTCGGGAGTCTTCTGTTCCAGCAGGGGTAGTCACAGCAACTGGACCCCTGCAGATGGCTGACGTGCAGGCACCAAATAGCAGGGCACATGGCCAGAAGGCACCAGCAGATGGCTTGTGGGAGTTGGCTCGGGGCTCTGGGGGGCAGGAAAATGGCCTTCTGGGTAGGAGCGTGGTCTTCCGTGTGTTATTGCGTGGCCAGCTTGATACAGAGTGATGTGGCACGTGAAAAAGCTCGTCAGCATGTAATTCGAGGAAAGGCCCTTAGCCCGTAAGCACGTATGTGATGTAACGTGGGTGGGCATTTCCCTCCCACGGGTGCATTGTAATTCAGCACGTGAAAAAACAGCACGTCCGTGTGTTAATGCATGTAATTCGAGGAAAGGGCCTAAGCGCGTAAGTGATGTGATGCGCACAGGCTTTTCCCTCGGCACGTGTTAAAGGTGAGTGGGGCCAGCAGTTCACTGTACATACTTTCCATGGAGACCGACGCGCGTGTTGCTACTTCTGGTTCTTTCACGCGCCATCCCTACTTCACAGCGGATCAAGGATGTATCTCTTCTTTTGAAGGCGGTATTGGCTACTCTTGTTTTCATTACCACGCTAGTCAGACGGTGAGTCGCGCACACTATTTTTCCCACTGCGGGTCCCCCTGTGTATCGCATACTTGTTTTCGAGGTCATAGTAGCCTGCGTGTCTCACGCGTACATGTTTTTTCCCTACGTGCCACCGTGTACTGCGGGAGGTTAATTCCACACACGTGGGCTACCAGGGGTTGCATGCATGGTTTTACTGCAGTTTTGGGGTGTCTGAGCATTGCGTGACCCGTCACTTTATCACCGGGGTCACATACAGCCTTGCAGGCGCACAGGGGTGCTGTTAACATCTAGTACCCCACCTCCTTGACCCCAATTGCCCAGGACAATTGTGTGTACACCTCCCATTGGCACTACTACATCTGTGCAATGGTTGGGAGGCCACGGAAGGTGAGGAGCACCTCAGCTGGGCGTCCTCCACATGGCAGGCGTGGTCAAGGACGTGGCCGGGGTGACCAGGGAGAAGGGGGACTCCAGGGTGTCCAGGGTGGCTGCAGAGGGGGAAGAGGCAGGGGTGCACCACTTCGGCAGGATGTTCTGCCACGTGTTGGTGCAGTCATGCCACCGCCCCCTGTGGTTCCGGGAGATGCAGCTCTTGCATCTGGCACTGGCACCCATGTGACCCGGCAGTCCGTTTCATCGACTGCCACAGGCCCAAGGGTAGTGTTAGCTGCAGGTGCAGCTGTGGCCACCACCACCCAGGCTCAGGGTCAGCCAGCGCATGCTGCGTTGGCACCTGAAGAGTTCCAGGATGGTTTCCAGGTGGTCAGGAGGCATGTGGTAAGTGCACGCAGGGCTGCCCTGACAGAGGCACATGTCCCTGGGGCAATATTGTCATCTGCTGCCCCGAGCAGCCGGGTGTTGGCAACTGCATGGGCAGATGCAGCCAACACCACCCAGGCCGTGAGTCTGCCATCCAGGACAGTCTCAGTCAATGACCTTGGCACATCGGATGTTGCTGCGCAGGGTCCAGTCAAGGGCACCCAGCAGCCACTGACGCAAGTCAGGGCTTTCTTCTTAGTTCCACCTGCCACTCCCTCGGGTCAGCGCCACTGCCTCTACTGATCAGGGCAGCATTTGCTAGTCAGGGTCCAGATCACTTCCCAAGAGGAGGAAGGTTGCACCTGCACAAGAGGCTCGGACCCCAGACACGGCTCCGGCCTCCGGCACATCGAGGAAGAAGCCTTTCTGCAAGCAGTAACTGGACTTCCTTGTGGACTACGTGTCGGGACACGACTGTTATAAGCTAGTTGGCCCAAATTGTCACACTATGGCTGCCCACTGGAAGCATGTTGCAGAGTGTGTCAGTGCATTCGGACATGAGGTGCGCACAGCTCAGGAGTGCAAAAAGCATTGGGATGACCTCCGATGTGCTAAGCTAAAGCGTGCCTACAATTATGCAATGACTCTGGTGACTGGCAGTGGGCCACAACCTGAGGATGAAGATCTTACTTCGCACAAGTTGATAGCTGCAGCGTTCATACCGGCAGAATTGTGCAAAGGAGTGGGAGAGATGCTGGATTTTGATGCCCCGTCCAGTGAGTGTTGTTGCGTGTTTGTCCAGCCCATGTGTGGTTTGCTTGTGTGATTTGTTGTGCTTGACTGCCACTACATGCTATGTGCACATGGTTCTCATGTGAAAGTCATGCAATGCTTCACTGATGCGTGCCTGCTGTGCAGCATGCTGGACATGTAGAGGAGACGGGCACTGTCCTCATCACCACACTTGCACCCTACTCACATGCTAGTCACCCGGCTGCCCCTCCGGTCCATGTTCCAGCTCACTGGCCCTTCTGCATGTTGCCTGGGTTGTCTTTCCACTCAGCACTCGGACTATGTCATCGCATGACTGATGTGCCTGTGTCTTCTGCCTGCATGCGGGTACTCCATGTAGGCATGCTCCCTCGCCCCTCCACCCCCCCCTGCACCCCAATTTCACCATGGCACTGGTGGGTATCATGTGGGACTACTGCAATGGCCTGTTCGACGCTCCTGTGTACATGCACACTTCCCCCTGCCAGACACATACTGTGGGGTACATCCTTTGTCCTTGATGCAGGGTGTCTCACTCGGACTGTGCAGATGGCAGATGCTCCGCAGGGACATGAGTGCCCATTCATGCTCCATGCATGCCTCTATGTGTCCTTGGCAGGATGATCATTGTAGTACGTGTCCAGGATGACATACATTTAATGGCATTTGATCATCCATTCCATGCCCACTCTGGCTCAGTCCTGCATCACGCACATGTTTAGGGTGTCAGTCTGTGTGGGGCACAGGCCTCGCCCTGTTTCAGGCCCCCTGACTCTGTTCAACTGGTGTAGTGGCTTCTGCACAAATGGATGTACTACTGAGGGTTCATCATGTGTCCTGCTTACTGTCCCATGCTCATCTGCTGTGTTGTCAGTTGACTCAGATGATACAATTGACGCTAGTCAACACTGTCTGCCAATACACAGTTCTCTGGTGAACCATTCACTGCCATTCAATGCCTTCCTGTATTTTCACTAAGGGGTGGGGGGGTTTGCCTGTAGCCATGCAACCCATTGCATGCACATTGCACCTGATGCCTGAACTTGCCCTTACACTGCCTTCATGTTTATTGATTGACATCATAATGTATTTGTTGATGTAGATAGTTAGTAACATACACATGTTCTGCACTGCACCAACCCACTTCTGAGCCATGTTACACCGTTCTACATGCCTACTCACTGCTGCAATGTCAACGTGACCTGGCATGTATGGTCAGATTGTCATCCCTTCACTGTCATGAAAGGCACGGGCACAGGTGCATCCTGTGACACATGTACTCAGTATTGAAACACCCTAGTGGGTGCTTAGCAAAGTTGATTGGTCAATCTGCGGCCTATACCCAGTTGTATAGGCCGCAGATTGATTATAGCCTGCCAATCAGGTTGTAATGACTGTGGAGCTGCCTTCACATGTGTATGTGTACACTTTCACATACATCGAAGCAAGCAGAGTTGTAGCTGCTTGCTTTGCTGTATAGGTTGCTGTTCATAATCACCATACAGGTGTATATGAACACGTGTGTTCTTGAACACTTTCACATGTACATATGCAAGCAGCTTCAACGTTGTGTAGTGCAACATTGCAGCTACTCACTTATGTGTGTGTGAAGGTGTTCATTTACACATGTGCTCTCTGCAGCTTTTTTGTTGAATGACTAAAATGTAGTTGATTAACGTTAATGCTGCTGCGATTTCAGCATTCCGCCCGTTATGTTCAACTGGCACAATCCTGAAGGTGCACTGTGGTGCAGTATGTGTACGCCCAGGCCCACTTAGCTAATCTGGTGGGGCCTGGCCGTGTTGATTTCACACACTGAATAATGTTTTGGGGCACACTCAATGCACAATGTGCTCAATCAGGCCCTGAGGGGTGTTCTGGAGGCTCATTGCCGGCAGCTCGTACCGTACTGGGCGTTATGATCCCTCATGCCTGGTAGCAGCCCCTCGCTTTGCTCGGGACATTCACTATGTCTACGTGGCCCATGATGCCCGGTACGGGCCGAGCTGATGATGATTTAGTGATGCATGTGTACATGCATATTACATGTGTCATGGTGTGTTTGGATACACTTGCAGCTGTGGCCATTTTGCAGTTCAGACATGCTTATGGTATGTGCCATCTCTTTGTTGCCATCTGTTATTTCTACCTGTGACATGTGTCTGACAGAGGTGGTGTGTGATGGAGGTGCTTTATACTACATTCTGTACATGTGTAGGCTTTGCTATTTACACACATCCATTTCTGCTTTTGGGATGTGTTTGCATATCAATGCCACTGGATGCATGCTGGAATTTCATTTGTGTGTGACATGTCTGCTTCATGTGTTGGCTATCGATGTGATGTCTGTGTGTGTGGGTTATGTGCTTCTGACATGTGTACTCATGTTTATTTTTTCCACATTACAGATGATGATGCAATGGAGCCAGAGGATGGTGATGTCAATCCTGACATGGGGTTGCTATTACATCAGCAACCCAGCACAAGTGGGGGTCGTGGGGTGGTAGGCCACGAGAACCCACTTGTGCTCCAGACCATCGTGTCCAGGGCTGTCAATGAGTCTAGCACGGATGATCACTCTGACAACAATGTTGAGTTGGATGCGCGCCATGTCCTTTCGTCGACGGTGAGTGATTCTGATGTGGACGATCTTCTATCCGCGACATCTGAACTGTGGGGCCAGACGGTGTTGGAACCTCTACCTGTGGTGGATCGGGACGCACACTCACACTCCACACAAGTTGATGATGTGCCTGGGGCATCATGTCAACGGAGGGATGTAGTCCTGCAGCCGTGGGTGGTGCCAACTCAGCGAGGACCACAGCTCCTTGGGCCCCACGGGTGTGAAGCCCGGCAATGCGCCACCGCGGTATACTGAGTGGGAGCAATCCATGTGTGCCAATTCCAAATGACAGTGGGCAGCAATTGATAAGATTGCTCAGAGCATGGAACGTGTGGCCCAATCCGTGCTCCCCCTTGCTAGGCAGGTGGAACTCCAGCAGCGGGCAGCACAGTCCATGGGCCGCTCACTCAGACTGGGCATGGTGGCCTCAGACAGGGCCTGCCGTGCTGAAATGGTGTCTCTGTGTCAAGCACTTGCTGCTCACGCAGAGGCACACAGGAAGGTCCTGAGGGATGACCATAAATCCCTCAGATCTACTCTGGGTATGCTCAACATGTTCCAGAGGCAGCGGACAGAGGAGAGGTTGGAGCATCTTGAGAATACCATCTCGGCTGAGCTACGTGCATGCCGCGAGGTACTCTGGATGTCATGTGAGGCCATGCAGGAAGAACTTTGCGTTACACGTGCCACCTTGCAAGAGGAAGCACGCGTATCACGTGAGGTGCTGCATGCTGACCTACGTGTCATAGCCGCACAGGACCAGGCTTTCCAGTCCCACAGACTTGCTGCCGATGAGGGTCAAGCTGCGCATAGGCATGGTCAGGGTAGTGTGCCGCGTCCACCTTCTGCTTTTCATCCAGAGGGTGACTCGGACGACAACTTATATCCCACACAGGTCAGGCCGTGCAGGCGTTGAACCCATAGATTTTTATTTTATCTCAACATTGTATGTGGGTGTTGAGGTGCACCCTGTACCTCCCCCCTCCTCGGTGCCTCCTCCACCGGGTCGTATGTGGCCATTTTTTATTTTAATAGTTAGTTTAATTAGTTTATATAGTTTAAAATGGTTTGTCTATTGTGCATTCATGTGACAGTGTGGTGCTTTGTGACTTTTGAAAGCATCCACTGTCTGTTCCAGCTGAGCCCATTCAAGCTTGTCTCGTGTATGTGTTTGCGACTTGGGGTCCTGACACATATGCCACTTCTGCTTCCCCTATCCATGGGCTCGCAAGGATGGTTCGGTGTGACAACCATTTACACAAGGGCATTCGACTTTCGTCATATCTGTGGCCTGTCTGCTGCTGTACTACTTGAGTTAACACCGCTAGTGGGGATTACAGATGTTTTCTCCATGGCATATCTGCAATCAATTTTGGTGAGTACATTATTGAACTATCCATTTATTGATGTTGATTGTGATGTATGTTCATTTCTTGCCTGTATACGTGCTTCATGCACTTCATGCTATAGACGGTAGCCTGCACCCTTTGGCTGCCAAAGTCACACTGATGGTGGAAGGGGGCCGGATGTTGACAATGTCAAGTTGGTACGTGTTGAGTTCAGCCCCTGGGGATTGTGGCAATGGAGGATGCATTAGGAATGTGACCCAAGAGGCACAACTCATGCTCCAGTCCTCACCTGAGATGTCTGTCTATACTACTACTGTGCTCCGTTCCGTTTGGACAGCACATTGTGTCTGTCTTGTCTCTTGGACTTTGATGCTGCCTGACGGCACAGTTTTCCTACTGGACTACGGCTCTTTTACTTGTTTTTCACAGCCTGGTGCCTTTAGTCCATTTTCTTCTTCCTGCTACTGTCCTTGTTGCAGATCTGTCCGCCCGTCTCTCGGGCAGTTATTTCTACATACTCTTACACTGCCTCTGTTTGCCTCAGTACACTTCTGTTCAACAGCATCTTTCTGTCGCTCCTCCTGTCTTTCATCTATTACATCCATGCCTTTATGTTGACTGTTGGCTTTTACCAATGCTATTCAACTGTTGTGGCTCTTAACTTGCTGTCAGCTGTTTCCGGCTATCTCGCATTCTCTGCGCCTTTCCAGACTTGTGATGTCTCTGCCTTTCTTTGTTCATGCTATCAAGGATTGATTGGGTTTCGGCTCAACCATCCAGTGGTGCCAGCTTCGTTGGTTATTTTCGACTCAAGTTCCAGCTCTACCTGTCAGGGTACATAACCTGGGGTTGTTTGGGAGGAGGTCAGATGTGGGCCTCAGACATGGCCCAGTAACAAGCAGCATTAAGACGCACACACGGAAGAGATTGCAGCCTTATAAAAGCCTTTTATGCCCTTTCTGCAGGAAAAAGAGACTCCAGGCTCCCTTTCCCAGCAGACACCGGTCCAAGAACTACAAAACCCTGCCGATGTTGGGTGGGGCACACAAGCACATGCGCGTGAGCAGAAGCACGGGGCTTGTGCTCAGACGTCCAACAGAAGCAGATGTGTTTCCAGCAGCTCCGAGCAAGGTGAGCATCACGAGGGGCCACGCCCGAGCCGACCTTCCTCCAGGCCCCTCGCACATGCAAGCTAAGTAGCGCCAGCGCTGGGGAGCCTAGCCAGGTGTTGGGGAAGACGTGCACAGTACAGCAAAGCCACACTGAGGATAAAATGCCAAGAAGCTTTCCAAGTTGTCAGGGGCACACACAGGGGGCTTCACACATATCCTCGAGTCACCCCTGCTCCAGAGAAGCTAAGTTATTAGCGCAGTAGTGTTCCTAGCCACAAAATAATACGGGACGAGGGGGGGCACCCAGCGATGTACAAACTTGAGTGTGTGGGATGTTTTAAACCACTCTGCTCTGCCCTGCGGCATCACTGTGTGCTGGTGGCACCAGAATCAGCAAAATGGCAACGAAAACCCCATGCGCACCAAAACCTAAGGAAATTACGCTCTACCAAGCACCAAAAAGATGGCAGCCAAATCTACCTTGCCTGTGTCAGTGGTGGAACGGAGACCTCACTGCTGAAACATGCCACTGGGCTGCCCACCAAGTAAAAAAGGAAACTGCATGAAAGGCAGTGCTTTATTGAAGAAAACCCAGAATTGTTCTTAAATCCCTTTTTCTTGGTTGCTGAAAATACAAAATACCGGTCCAAAACACCACAAAACATCCAATATCCTTGCTGGGTGTTACCCGTCATCTCCTTTAAGAAGTCATTATGAACCTACAATGTCATGGAAAGTGGAATCTGTCATCAAAATATCCACAGTAAAAAGTGTGCCTGCCTGTGAAAATATGTCAAAATATGGGCGCAATACCAGCCTGTATACAGCTGTCATTAGTTTGCATCAGAAGTTTAAACTTGTGCAATTGAAATCAAATGTCTGGAAATTAAGTGCCCTGTTGTTAAGAGGAACCTAGGTTGTAACTATTTAATTTCCATGGTTTAGAAGCTGGAATAAGAGTTCTAGCTACTTGCGTGAAAATTACATGTTTTGTTTTAAACCAAGAAAAATGTAAGAAAATGACATTGAATTTAAACCGATTCAAAGCCACCCAACAAGTTCCACAGCCTCTCCCCAACAAAAGGCATCTCCTGCTTCCCACAAAGGCCAGGAAGTCATACCTTTGTGAGAATTAAATCAGGGGAGGAGATCTTGTGCTGCACCAGAAAGAGACAATGGACCTTCCTTGGCTGAAATAATATGCAGATTGTGAAGTGTCAAAAGTGGCCTCTCCCAGAAGGAAGGGGGTGGATTGCTTCAGACCTGCCAGCAGGAAAAGGCGGCGGGAACAGACAGTCACTTGTGGATTCACAAAGCACAGAACGCACATTTTTGAAAAAGACTGATAAAGGACTGTGTGAATTTGTAAAAAATATAGAATGAATAGCATTGTTAATTTGATTTTTGGGTGCACATTTTAAAAGATGCCAGAACTCTGTGCGATGTTTTGGGAAGGCACAGTGAAAATTCTGGTCTTGCAGCAAATGTATTTATGTCAGAAGCATGAAACTTCACACACTTATGCCCATATACAATGCGCACAGGTGTAGCAATTTTGGACAAAATAGACATTGTGTTCCGGACAAAAAGTCCGAAAGTCTGTCAAATCCAGACACAAGATTTTACAGAGATGGGGCTTGAAAGAATATTTGCTCCACAAACTATATTTGATCTAGATATGCTATTGTTATCAAGTTTGTAAAATTGTAAATATGTATTATATGAAAAGTAGATTTCATGTTCAAAAACCAAGGGGAGGATTCCCTGACTAATCAAACTACATCATCATGGTGACACACTGTTTTCTCCTCCAATCAAGGGAGAGGGCGGATTCCAGCCAATAGCCTACCTAGGGGGTGCACTTAGGATAATTCAGCATACACGCCCCTTTATTAAATGCATAAATAGAGACAGCTGAGGGCTTAGACACACACCAACCGATTGCTGCGCAGCACCCTGCCAAAGGACCTGACATCTCCCTTGCTCCAGACTCCAGAAACTTGGCAAGCAGAAAGACCCATTTCCATTCTAAAGCTGAACCATTTTCAGCTTGGCCTTGAAAATTCCAGAAACCAGAGTTTACCCCAGACCTCTAAGGGGAACCAAAGAACAGCCTGGCTGTGCTGTAACTTCTTTCCTGCTAAGAATTACTGCCAGAATACAAAGACCCAACCCAGCAGAGCCGCGCTGTGACCAGATAGCTGTGAACCAGTGCCATTGCAGATCCAGTCCAGTCCTACCGTGCGGAGACCAGAACGCCTTGCTGATTGCAGACAAGAGCGCCTTGTTGTCCAGTCTGGTGTGACCAGCAGAATTCCTGTCCAGAAATCTTGACTGACCTGAATCCCTGACGGTTCTGTTCAAACCTATGTAGTGAGTATCCTTGGTATAGGACTGTCACTAGCATATGTACTGTCCATAGTCATCCCTTTCCAAACCCACCCTCTCTTATATCCAGAACTACATTGTTAGAATATTTTTGAACTGCCTGAACTCTCTATCTCATCCCTATTATCTTCTGTACTAGTAGTGTTAAACCGATCTTTGCGCTGATATATATTTCATCTGAAGAAGGCAAGCGTCTCGGCAGGCAAAAACCATCCAGAGACGTCCTGGGCTGGTGGCTGTGCTGTCGTGTAGTTTACATCTTCATAGTCCATCCCTAGTGACAAGAAATCCTGTTTGTCTTTTTAAAAGCGCATCCTTGTTTTACAATTTGCCTCTATCTGAAAAAACGACCTCCACGAAAATGCCCATAACATCTTCACTTTTCATGCTAGAAACGGAATTTACGCTAACATCCTAAGCTTTCCAGAGAACCCAAAACCGCATCTCAAATCCTTATAGTTTTCCCACAATCGTGATTACCGCGATTACCACACGCGGAAATGTTTGCTGCAAATATTTCGTTTTGGCAAAATCTATAACGTGTAAAATAGCTTTTCATTGCACCCGACCTCAAAATTAAGATTTCTCATTGCTTTTTGCCATCAAATCATTGTTAGTTTTTGTCTACAACCATATAAAGTGGCACCCATTAGTATTTAAACAATTTCAGTGATTTAGACAATTTTTAGTTTTTTACCCCTTCCATTCAAAGTCAACGTTAAAACCATTTTGACAGTTTGCCAATTAGTTCTGTTTCTCGCTTGTGTTTGCTGGGGGGAAATTGGGATTGTTATATTTGCTTGAATTCTGCATTCCTGAAACCTGGTCTCTCTCCTCCTATCCCTCTATATTGCATATTGGGGGTTGAGGGGTGTCCAGGGACAAAGAGTAACCACATTGACCTTTGATTGAACACACACCCACCAAAGTATTATTTCTGTTCATTGTTTTTGCTCATTATTACTCCTTATGATTAAAGAGATTGTTTAGTGTGACATCACCCCATTGGTGATTATTGTATTCCCATTAAAACAGTGTGATCATATTGTGAAATACATAATAAATATTTTAACTTTGTAAACCAGCCTGATTCCTGGTTCAGTGTGACAGAGGGGTTCAAAGAGAGGGGCGTGATGTAAGTGGTACATCGTTCAGAATAAAAGAACTTTTAGACACAAATAAATAAATAAGGGTTTCAGTTGTGCATTCCACACTAGGCATTGACTTAGGTGAAGTGCCGGATTGAAATCACTTACAAGAGCAGTGCATATTAGCATATGCAATTAGCCCCGTGCGCTGCCTATAGAAAGCCACGGCTGGCAGAACGCAACTTGTACTGAAGTCGCACCTCGCCACACGCGGCTAGCAGCACATCCAACGCCCATTCTATCATGTGTGATTCTTAACACATGGTCTTCCGTTTAATGCGAGGCCCCGTGTGGCTACCTTACCGCATTGACAGTGTATAAACCATCATGGGGGCAAGCAAAACTATACGAACGAAGAAGCAGACAAGAGTGCTTGTTTGGGGAGGAGTCACTAAGTTTGAGGTATAAATGGTGTATGTGTGTGTCGGGAAAACACACACAGAATAGTAACTCACGATCTCTTTGCAGCATTGAACTGCTCCTGTTACCGGACCTGAGAGTGCGCAGGCAGGAGGCCAGCACTCACCCCAGAGATGAGTCTCTCTTTGGCTCGCCTTTGAGCCATTTTGTACAATGTGCATGAAGTACATGTTTTCTCTGATTATGTGCAATTGTCAATAGTTGTATTTTGCATTTTCCCTACTTTCCCTTGCCCATTCCCCTCCCCTCTCCTGGCCCTCTTTCCTGTTATCCTAAATACTGATGTATAGTGAATATATAAATGCCACAAATAATCCTGACAGCACTTACAGTTTCTCTGGTATAAGGCAAGAATTGGCTTATACAGGAATGATAGAATTCACCTTAAACACACAGGAAGATGCACAATAATTCCTAATGTACTTGCTACAAATGCTAGAAACCAAAAACATCCCTATAAATGACATCTTCTAGATTTTATTCACGTGGAAACATACATGCACTCTCTACAATTCTGTTTCTCAAGAGAACATCCCTAATGAACGATTTGTGTATGTATCCATGCCAAATTGTGAATCCATTCCATTTCACCAGCTACTGCAGAATGCACATTCTGGCATATTATGCCCTTTTTGTAATTCAGACAATTGTTCCAGTATACAAATAAACTCACATGACCAATATGTGATATTAATGCTACTAAGATACAATACAGGTGTATCAAAAAGAACTGTAAGCTTACTAACTTCACACACAGCCAAGAATCTATTGGCAAGAAAACCTTCACAACAGGGGCATAATCTACCACACTGGTGCCACAACCACTTCAGGCCACTATACTGCATATGTAACAAAAATGGTTGTTTTGAATGTAACAACACTTCCGTTACTCCAAAACATAGTTTACTAGCAAATCTAACAAATGCCTACTTATTAGTCCTTCAACCCAAATTTTGTCACTAAATTAAAATGCAATAAACAGTTAGAATTCACCAACGGCTAACTAACTACATCCAAAATACTACAATGATACTTTTAAAACCAAAAGCAGGTAAAATACAACAATAGGTATCTATCTACTTTAAAAATACTCTTTCTTGTAATACATTTCAAATATACCATCACAGTTCTTGGTACTGCAACACTTCTTGTAAAATCCAATATGATTACAATACGCCAACATTGCCCCAAAATCTAACAAATGCCTACCAAATATTCCTTCACCCCAAATGTACTAACGTATAGTACAATAAACAGTTAGAACACCAATGGGTATCTAACTATATCTAAAATATTATAAAAGTACCTTAAAAATCCAAGACAGTTAGAATACACTAACCGGTATCTAACTACATTAAAAACACCCTTCATTGTAAAACACTTCATATATGCATTCACAGTTATTGTAAGGTCCAATATAGTTAGAATATGCCAATGGGTATCTAACTACTTTAAACATTCCCTTAATTACAACACACTTCAAACAAACACACTATCACACTTACACTCACATAATATATCCATGCTACCCCACACAACTATTCTGTAACTTGTACATTCTTTAAAACAATCTAACTGCCAAAAACTGTATGTAATTACAGTAGGTTTTCTTTAATCCACTATGGATTTTTTTTTTATCCCAGTGACCCAATGATTATATCATGTCAACACAACAGCAGTGTAGCACACACTAATGTTGTACCAAACATAGTGCATAAAATGTACTATTTATGAGGTTCAAAAAAGTAAATCTATATGTACAATTGTATACAAATTATACCGTTTTTTTCACAGGAACCATATGCAACCAAGTAACCATATGAAGTATTATCCTATTATCTTCACAAAGAAACACGTACATATTTCATAAGCACTATCCTCAATTGCACTACAATCATAAATGTCAATTATATAATTCCACCATATTACAAATACTGTATACGCCCCCTACACTACATATAATTACTATTTTGGAAGGATAGCTCAGCAGCAACGTGCTCGTCTTGGAAGCAAGACGACACGGTGCAACAAAGGTTTGATCCCCGGGTCCACGCTTAGAAACCTCTGGGTATTAAGTGTGTTATAAATAACCTATCATATCATATCACATACACATAATACTATAGTGTTTTTGGACAGCACCCAGATTCTTGGGGGCTTGGCCATAGAATCTGGCCACTGGCCACAACTAGCACAATCAAATTAAACCATATACGTATAATACATCTCCAAATAACTCTTTCCTTTCCAGGCCCTCATTTGCCCACCAATAACCCCAAATGTGTTTTCCAGACTTTTTCCTCAACACGTTGTTTGCGGACTATGGCTGTGGTCTGTCAAGCATGATGAAAAAAATACAATGCAGCTCATGTTTTTCAACATCCACTCAGTGCGTGCCATTGATATCTGTGGACATCAAGCCACCCCCTGATTGGCCCTGAGGTGTGCGCGGACTCAGAATCAGAAAACAAGCCCCCAGGCTGGACCCAAATATCAGTAATTTTTGTTACCAATCTTTTGGCCATTTCTTTAAAAACTACTGGATGGATTTACACCAAATTTGTGAAAGCACGCGTTAGCGTCAAAGCTGTCACTTCTCGCACATGTTTGGTGAAAATCCGTCCATTGGTTTGGGCTGTAGGTGCGAGGAAACATTTGTTTTCATTATGTCTGAGGATTTAAAAAATGTACAGACCCCCCCGATAACTTTGCCCCCCTGGACAAAACCACACCAAACATCACAAGATCATTTCAAGGGGGCCATATACATTTGTTGAAAAGTTTAGAGAGGATTCATCCAGGGGAGCAAAGCTAAAAGACGCCAAAAATGTGCTCTTTCTATGAGTTGAGCAACTTAACCATAACTACATGGCTGCCATATGGCCCCGATTTACTAATTCATAATTTTTTGTGCGTAAGATATGATAAAAGTTGTTTAGTCATACGTGCTGTGTAAGTTACATCCATATTGTCAAATTTACTAACTCACACATGGAAATTCAATGGATCACTGTGCACAAAATCAGTTTTAAATCAATATTGATTCACTAAGATAAAGCATGTACGTCTAAAAATACCCCATATAACTTCTGTCAGCGGAACACACAACAGAGTGAATGTGCCAAGGGAAACATAAGATGAAATGACAAGAGTGTGCATATACCACCTGTGAATGTTTTTCCTGTGCACCCAAACATTTTTGCCAAACATCCCTGCTGTCTCCATGCAAATCAACAAACCTACCTGCATCACACACCACACTTACCCCACCAACATCATGGTTTAACTTATGGCGCTCCAAACATATCTCACAAGATCCCTGTTCACTTAATAAACACCTTCATCCTTAGACATTTTGGGAGTCACTCCTGCTGCGACTAACTATGCCCTGACATGCCCAGCAGAACACAAATGCACCCCTGACACCCCCAAAATGAAAGGAAACTCCCAGCAAAACATCCACCAATATTAGAGACACACCCACCAACACACATACAATTCAGAGGACACATCCGCAGGATCACCCATATCACATGGCCAGGAAAGGGAGAATGAAGGTGGAAAGCACGCCATTGACGTGTGCACTTACATGCTGGATATCCAGAGTCAGACATTACAGCACAGAAAGGTGGAACATACTCCTGATGCCGCATGTATACCAGGACCACTCCGACTTTGTCAACATGGTCAACACAATGCAAGATAGACACAGCATCCACAGGACAAATGCATCACATTGAACCACATACACATTCCAACACATACCAAGAGACAAACATCCAAATGCACACAGTGACCTGGCAACACATGTGACAACATCAACAGCTAGTGGCTGCCCTATCAGCAAGCAAGGTGTACACTAGGAGGAACATGCATCCCTGGTCATATGACAGGCACAACACCTGCACACACACCCAACCAATGCAGTACAAATGGAACACACCACAAAATTCTATGAATCATGCATCCCAATCATAGTCAAATGCCTCCACCTCCACTGTACACAATCAATAAATACCATCACACAAGTGGCCTGAATCGCCGCACAGATGGTGGTGTCCAGTAAAATGGAAGCTGCTTAGGTGGTCTGCTGCAAGCTGAATTTCACTGAAGGTGAGGTGGACTTCATCCACAACCACCAGACAGGCATACTCAGTATTCCAGGACATCACACCATGCAGAGCCACCGGCACTCACACTGGCTCATGCTCACAGAGCAAATCAATGCTCTAGGCATTCTGCAATGCACCTGGAGGGAAAAGGAAATACACCCAGTACACGGTCACCCGAGCTCTGGGAAGAGAACCACCAGGTCCCGGATCACAACGGTCACCCCTGGGAACAGTAGACCCTATGCCTGATCCCGGAGGATGTATGCACTGGCCGATGAGGCACAGTGACAGGCACTGATGTCTGTGATAAGAACATCAAGTTTGCACACCTACCCACATCCACGGCTCAGACATCCATGCAGCATCTGAACAATTAATATAACTGGCTCAAAAGGAACACCAAAAGGAAACACATAGGCCATGACCCAAAACCATTGCTACTACACCACATCGGCTGACTGTATGGATAACACGCCATTGTGCACACGTCACATATGGGCCCTGGCACACAATTCCACAGAACACACACGTCGGCAAACAACATGACACCACCACGGGCACATGCGTCATAGACTCCACATAAAAAACACACACCTTAGTGACATGGAAGCCTCACCTATAAAGTGAGCATTCCTATACACCATACGTGCTACTTGTGTACTGCCAGCAAACAAAATATTCCATGCCACCCCTACATGAGCACCAATATTCCCAACAACAGTTACATGCCAAACTACATGGACACAGGGGAAACCACAATCACATGCAACACACCATCACCCGCTTGTATAGCCATGCAATTTTTTTTATTTTTTATTGGTTTATTCAAACCTTTAAAAGAACAAAAAATAAAAGTACATTTAACAAATCACACATGTAAATAACATAATTAGCAAAAACAAAAAACAAAAAAATTAAATAAAAACAGAAAACAGCAAAGAAAAAACATCAGAAATTAAGCAATTAAAAATGATAAAAGAAATCAAATGATCACTGATTTAGGCAAAATAAACCACAGGTCACAAACACAATTTAAGTCAATTTTTCGTTGGATTTAGATAGTTCTTCATCAATGTTTTTGAGGAGAAATATCAGAGCATATGTTAATTTATTATTTGTCTCCGAAAAACATTCCTCCCATAATTCTTCCATGATGATGAGGTTTATTTGCCACAATTGATTCAAACAGTGTCATTCTTATCGTGGAGAAGGTTTTACAGGTGAGAATCAGATGTTTGATGTTTTCTTCATAATGGTCACAGAATCTACATTTTGGATTCAACTTCTCATATTTAGTCCATCGCATAAAAACCTCTTTGGTCTTAAATTGATTCAGCCTGAATTTCATGAGCAGAGTTCTTTTTTGTTTGTCTGGGTATTTTTCAAGATATTTGTACGTGGAATTATAGGCTTTTCCTTCAGGAGGAACATTCTTCATGAGCGAATATTTAGCTCTATTTATGCCTGTGCTTATCCAATTGTGTTTTCCACCAATGTGACTATGTCACTATTTATGTCTGTTAGAATTTAATGACATTGGTTTATCCATGCCGAAAAGACTGTATTCGATTGTTTATTTGCCAAATCATGAAGAATTTTCATTTGTGGTGCACCATGGGGCAAAATTATCTTACGGAAGATTGACAGAGTGTTCCATGTGACCTTTGCATTTATTGAGATTAGCCCCAATTCATATCTCACCACTGCTGCTGGTATCCTCCTATCAACTTTCAGGATTCTACCCGAAAAGATGTTTTCAAGGTTATCCCACAAACTTGATGGACATCCAAAGGCAGTTTCTACGCCATAGATTAAAGCTGGCACAGATTTTTGTTTAGAAAACTTTACTGTGGGAACCAATGAGAACTTGCCATATGTTTTATCTAATTTTGTGGCTTGGGCACTTAATTGACGACATTTGGCTTCAGTTTTCTCAACCCAAGTTTGATCATTTATGTTGGAATTCAACCACATACCTAGATATTTTACTTGTTTACCTGTTGCAGTGGTTCGCCGTCAAGGTGCCAATTAAAATTCTTGGATGCACATTTGGTAAGATCTTGTAATGTTAAAACGACAAATTTGCTTGGATTTATATGCAAACCATTGTTGCACACATATTGCTCCAGCACATGAAGTTTTCGTTGTAATCCAATAGGTGTAAGATCCATTAATACTAGATCTGCATAAAGGATCCAGTTCAGAGCAGAATCAACTATTTTAGGATCAAATCCTTTTACTTTTCCAAGAGCTTCACCGATGTGCGAGATGAAGGCATTGAAAATTATGTCCGCAAGAGGACACCCTTGTTTGACCCCACAAAGGGTGCAAATGGGTTTAGACAGAGTGCCACATGCATCCAAACGAATGTGGATTTCAGTATCAGTATGTAAATCCTTACTAGCAGATAAAAGGCTATCATGACAATTCCAAGTTTTTAGTTTCGTCCAAAGAATTTCCCTGTCTATGCTATCAAAAGCATGAGACAGGTCAACAAATGCAAGGTAAACTTTTCATCCTTTCCTAAACGCGTCCATTTTCATTAAATTAATGAGTGTAAGATGTAGGCAACATCCTACACCCTTCACAAACCCACTTTGTCTGACGTCTATATGTTTAGTTAGAACTAGCCATTCCATCAGTTTATGCTGGAGTTGAGTTGCTTATATCTTACCTATAACATTGAACAAGGCAATAGGCCTATAGTCCATTGGGTTTGATCTGTTGCCTTTCTTAAAAATAGGCACAACAATGGCTTTCTTCCACGACATAGGAGTAGCACCTTCCGTAACAATTTTATCAAATAAGACCTTGCAAAACTCTGCCCAGGCTTCCGGATCCGATTGTAACATAGCATTGGTTATGCCATCCGGACCTGGTGCACGAGAATTGGAAAGTTTGGATATCCCAATGTGAAAGGACTGGCATCGGAGGATCAGGAGTGTTACCTTTTTTTCAAAACAACAAATCGAGAAATGCTCAATCCATTTTTTTCAGTAACCATGTTTTTTTGCGAAGCCAGCTGTATTCCAGATTCATTGTTAATAATTGGCCCAAAATCTGAAGAGTTTTTCTCTTTTAGGCACTTCATTATTTTTTCTGCATCATGTTGTTCCGTCAGGGCCCGATGTGCTATCATCCAATTCTTGTAGTTTTGTTTGATCTTTTTCTTCTTCTTAAACTGATCCACTTTGCTATAATTCTTTAGTTGTCGTAAGGCCCTGTGCATTTCTCTCTTTCTCATGACAATTTCAGGATTGTAAATTTGTATGTGCTTATGAAACCAAGTACCATTTGGATTTCTCAAGATCTTATATTGTTCTAACAAAGAAGCATAATCTACACCCAACAATTCAATGTGCTTCTCATATTCATTTTTCGAAAAAAATATAAATAAAATAGAAAGACACAGAGGATCCTTCCCTTCTCTGTGTCACAAACAAATGTCAGAGGTGATTCTGTTACACTATTCACCTTAGTCTTTGGGGCACTTCCGTGTTGCCCAAAACAGAGCAGTTCATGGCACTGTTTAATAATCAGTGACAGGACATTAGACACCTAGACAGATTGCTGCGAGCACACTGTGAGCACTGTTAGTATACTGCCCACTAAAAATGCCAGTTCAAATAATTTGACATGCTCTGACAAAAAGGCTTGCGGCAAACCTGTGGAAACTACAGCGCCGCCACTTATGTGTCAGAAAAAAAACAAAAAAAACCCAACCCACCCCCAAAAAAACACTATTGGGGCAGCCCCCCAGCGCAGTGAGCACTTTTTACCTATATGCTCTGTGATCCACAGATCACTGGGGTCTTCCGCTTTCCGCCTCCATATTGTTAGGGCGTACCGCCTGAACGTAGAAGCAGAAGCAGCACCTCCTGCACCTTGCGCCCATACAGCAAATTATCTGCCCACACCACGATTCTTTCGAATTCGCGGTTTTACAGCTCCCGGCTCACGGCTTTCAGCTCTCAGTATTTAGGGTATGCAGAGGGTCGGCAGAGGGTCTGCAAAAGGGCTCCAGACGGCTCAGATGGCTCAGGACACAGGCTCACGGCTCACTACCTCGTTGCATCGAAAATCTTAGAGAAAAGCACCTTCTGGAGAACGAGTCAAACTGCACTGTGAGACACAATCACACAGCCACTTCCGACTCACTGATTCGAATCCATGCAATCAAACATAGGGTTGCCACCACAACTGACACACACAAGCACCTGACACATCATCATCTTGCCCAGACATGGACAACTCATCACCAATGGCAGCAGGAATACGTCTATGGGAGTCATATATACATGGGTGACATCAGTCGATGCACCGTGCATTGGGTAGATGCGTGAGGGCCACATGCATGCCAATACATAACAACATGTGACAACTGTAATGGTACCTATTTGTACACATACTTCCTATACAATGGACTGACATGTCTCCTTTTCTTTCAACTTTGCAGCTGCAATGATGGAGGAAGGGGCTCCTGTGGAACACTTCAACAGCAATGAGGAGGGAGAACGACACCTCTCTGTCATGAGTGAACCCACCCAGGAGGCCCAGGAGTAGGAGGACTCGGGGACCACATCCACCCCAAACAGGAGGAGCACTGTGCAGAATCACCTGAAGCAGATATGTAGGTGGGTCTCTGAATCTGTCTGCCTGCAAAGGAGGCGACGCCACTTGTGCTGGCAGAGGACAGCATGCCCCTCACGCGTGCTGAGGCAATCGACGAGGTCATCAGCAGCGGAGACTCCATGCACATCACCACGCACATCACCTCCCCCACAATCACTCCCATTAAGGTGCCTCACCCAGGTGCCTGGGCCTGAGCCTCTGCTTCCTTTGGGGCCCCTCCTCATGCTGCACCATCACCACGGCAGCCTGCAGGACCATCAGGATTTGAGCAACCCGAGTGGCTATGGTCGACATTGTGGCCGAGGCCAATCACAACATAACACGGGAGCTTGCAGGCTGTCCAGTCGCTTGGATTCCATCATCAAAACAGGGAAAGACATTAACAGGAACATTTTCAGGTGGGGCACGTTCTTGGACACTTCGACTGAGGCACACCTCTGAGTGTCAGGGAGATTAGACCAGCTGCTGACGATACACTGTGCACCCATGAGGAGACCAAGATGGTGGATAGGGCCGTGCAGCCCACTGGCACAATGCCTCACGTGCCACAACCTGCACACAGACCAACTACCCGCCAGAGTACCACTGAGCCTGGAGGCAGCCAAGCCATTTGGGAGGAGGGCAGCCTGGACTCCCAGGCATCCCAGGCTGAGCTACAGGCCAAAGGGCAGCATGTGAATCCTAGGAAGCGGTCCCTGACTACCACCTCAGACTCCCTTAATTCCTCCTCTCCTCCCCCCGACCTCCACTTCTCCAGCCCCTCTTGTCACCACATCCAAAAATGCCACCAACAGATACTCCCTTGCACATCCCCCACTGTACCTTGTACAGCACCACACACTCAAACATGACAAAGTGTATGTACTGCACTAAATACACATTTTCTTCACCACAAATACTTGTCTGGCATGACTTGCAAGATGCAGAGACATGTCCTGCCAATGACTGATTGACACAACTTTATTCGGCAAGTTTGCATAAAATGTAGATAAAATATGACATGCATTGGGATTCCACGTCATACATATAAAGGTCTAGGATTCATATCACTGTCAACAGTTAATAGAAAATATCACAGATAAAATGATCCTGGCAAATCTAGACCTTCCAATAGCTTGTGCAAATGGCAAAAAACCACAAAGAATCACAAGAATAGGATGATAATCCAATTCAAATCAAGATTAAGCATTTTGTACATTGCAAAGTATAATCAACAGGGAAAAGTCAGATAAAACTAGGTTAAACCCACTTTGACATTCTCAACCATGTCCGAAGAAAAAACTTTGGCACAAAAAAGACATTTAAGTAATTGGTATTCTTACAGAGGTGCAATGCAGAGTCAATGGACTTTATATTTTTCAATATCAAAAGGGTGAAAAAATAGGTCTTTAAACCCCACACATGGGAGCAGAAAATGGGAAATCAGTCCCAATCTAAATCCCTAGCCCACTGTGCTAATACCCTGGTTGAAACCGGCTTGTAAGTGGTTTATAGCATCGCTCTCATCTGCCCACGACTGCAAACTACCAAGCAGCACTTTGGCATGTATCATTCCAGCAGCATACAATAAGAATATATGTCTGTAATTCCTCGGAATACTTCTGTCACCCTTCTTAAAATTTGCCACTATTTCCACATTGCGCCAAGATGGCAGAACCATGCCAGTAGATGCATCAGAATTAAAGACACGGCACAGTAAAGGTGCCCAGATACTCGTTTAGTCTTTAAAAAAAGTCAACATGTATTTTGTTAGGCCCAGGGGCCTTCCAATCTCCTAATTATTCGATAGCCTCCTCCACATCCATAACCATAATTATAGCATCAACTCACCCCAAGGCGGATAGATACAACTAGGACAAACCATCCTAGCATCTCCTTGTTCGCTCTTGTACATATTATTAAAATGGTGATGCCAAGAATCAGAAGGAATCTGGCATTTTATAGGTTATGGGACATTCAAATCCTTCCCAGCTATCAGCTTCCAAAAGCCAGTTGAATCACTTGACCTGCAAGCAGACTGCCAGTCATCCCACAGGTTGCAGACAAAGATAGACTTCTTTTACTGGATAATAAATTTATGGGCTGCACTAAGAGATCTTAATTGCTGCTTATCAAAAGGGTTAGCATTTTTAAGATACACCAGCATATTATCCTTAGTGGCTTTACATTCCCCATCGAACCAGCTCTTGGTCGCTATGGTGGCTTGTTGTACCCTTGTACCCTCCTTGCTGGTTTGGTAAAAAAGGGGAGACAGCAAGCACCATCTTACCATAACTATCCATCATATCAACAACAGAAGCATCATCCGTACAAATGACAGAGAGCTAGGGTTTTATAGAAGCATTTATTCAGGATTTGAGAGCAGGAAAATCATCATATGACCAATTGACACTAGGTATTGCATGACCCGCGAGGGTGATTGTAGTAACACCAATTGGGCGCCGATCACTGTCCTTCTGGCTACCCACACCACTAATAACACAATGTACCGGACAATGATCGATCTCGCTGCGCTTGACAACTTTAATACTAACTACATTACACCAATTGCTCACACTTAAAAAAATATAATCAATCTTCGACCTCCTATTAGACCTCACAAATGTAAATTCAGCTGGTTGGTCAGCGTTAATTCTACCAATACAGGCTTCCAGGTTAGCATTATGGAATATGCAGGCCCCCTCAATTGCAAACTGTTGAGATCTTGATGGTTTATCACACACCAGGGAAGGTATGTCCCACACAGAATCCTGGTCATTCCAGAGGCCCATGAGGTCTTCAAGGGGCTCTATCTGAAGATTAATATCACCCATCGCCATGATTAATGTATTAGACATGTTCTTCAGTTCATAATCAAAGATAATCTGAAGCATTTTCTTGAGACTCTCCAGTGGGGCTCTACCGTTGTCTGTTATAGATATTAAACAAGACAACTAGCCTTCCCCCCCTTGTGAATGATTCTAAGCATTGCAGATCGTCAGAACCAGTTGGCCTGTCAGTGAAATTTAAACCAATTTGAAGGCTTGCCCAGGTCAGCAACTCACCATTTGGTCTTCCCCAAATGTCTCTGCTGGCCGGTAACATAAAGGAACGAAAACCTTACAAGTCAACAGCCTCCATCAACCATGTTTCCTGCAGGCAGACCAGATAAATGTAATGAATAAAACTTATCCAATCTGAATCAGCCATAAGTCTTTGTAGGCTAGCCACTTTCCAGGATATCAGCTTACAACCTGGGATGGATGCATTTACTAATGGGGAGATGGAATAGGTGGCAGAGATGAAATAGCATCCAATCGAGTAAATGGCTACACCATCAAGTCCCGCTTCACCTGCCAGGTCTCGACTAGCTGTAGACCGGCTCACAACAGCCTCTCTGTAAGGACCATGTGTTTGTCCTTTTGCCGGTACATACGAACATAAGGAAATCATTTAGCATGTCAGAGGATAGGTACAGAGTTCAAAAGACAGCAACCCATCTACCAACTAGCCATTGACCAGAGATAGCCAGATTAAATTGTCTCTACCTGACCGCATATTATCTCCCTCACAGCCCAGAATATCTTCTCGAATGATCAATCAGCAACCCCTAACATGGCGAAGCCAGTGAACAGTTTTGTGAACACGGGTTTCCTGACTTTTAAAGTGCCCAGCTGATAGCCCTGGCACATTAACCATGGAGATGCAGTTCGAGAGCCCAAACAACTGACTATTTTGAGGACCTTCAAGATTGTAAGAATGGGGAGGTCTTGGGAAACTAGGGTAGGATTTATAAGATTTTCCATTGAAATTGCCAGAAGTCCATAGCCTAGTTGGCAGATTCACACACAAAATATGTCTATAGTTTCTGATAAAACCCTTAAGTTACCTTGGTTAACCCTGGCGCTAGACATAGAAAGCAGGTTGCGGGTTAGCAAAATGAGGTCTAGGGTCAACCCCATCCTACATTTCTGCTGGTGGCTTATTTTATTTCTTTATTTCTTTATTTATTGTATTTGTTAGTAGCGTCCAGACCCGAAGGTATTATAGTGCTAAGTAGGCAGTACATAGTGGGCTAGAGTATGGTAAGAACAGTAAGGTTACATTTCTACATAAATAGTTAGTCATGATCATACGTGGACAGTGGACTGTACGAGTTACATGTATTTGTTAAATAGTGGATATTTTCTTTTCTTTCGGAAGAGTGTATGACTGTCTCCATTTTGGATGTGCTGAGGGATGTGCCCTTGAAATTGATGCAGGCTGGTAACTGGATAGTTGCGAATTTGCCAGTTTTAACATAGAATTCCCCAAGCCTCTATCCCAGCTGCGGGCAGTTTAGGGAGCAGTATCAAGGGTTGAACCAAGAATCCAGAGGCACCTGATGATGTAGATGGCGCTTGAACATGCAATAGCTCGGCACTCTGAGCACACTGGAGCACACTGCATTGGGCGGTGCTTTCAAGGCGATTTTCAGGATGAGACAGTTTGGCCAATTTGACTGCCAAATGGAGCACAACCTCCTTAAGTCTACTTAGCTCTAACTTATTTTCGTTCAGATTTGATTACTCACACTCGCAACCTCTGCATTAAATACACTGGGGTTAGACATCCGGATTGCCTGGAAGAAGTCTGGTATACGGGGTTAGCCCCTGTAGTTGACCCAGTCCTGAGCAGCCCAACGTAGTGATATGCTGATCAGGCTTGCAGCTGTCCAGCTCACATAGAAGTCCAAAGTGATTACCTATCTTATCTGGTGCAATTAGACCCTGGGACAGATTGGAAAACCATTGTACCGTGACAAGTGCACTTCAGCATGTTAGAAGCACCAGGGCAAACATTGCACTAGTGCAAAAAAGAAAGGTGGCCCCTTGTCACTGTCTAGGCACAGATGCACAGATTTCCACCTGTCATATTGTGCACACGTGCTTTTGCTTGTGGTCGTTGAAATGCAACATTTGCAAAACATGTACACAATTGCACACGTGGAAATAACTTCAAAAACAGTATTGGCCTAAAAGTAAAGTTGAGCCTCATGGCCTGATTCAGAGAAGCGTTTTATAATGGCACAATCCCATTACAAAACGCTCTGTGAATCAGGTCCTTAATTTACGTGTCTATAAAAAATGGTCTGATCTTTTCATAGGTAGCACAATCATAACATGTACTCTATCCTACACAAAAAAGTGTACCACCGTCATCACAATGCGGGCCTAGAAGGTGCTTTTAGGCACATGGCTTTGAATGATTTGTGTTATACAGTGGATTATAGGTGCAAGCTCCACTTGCATAACGAGTTAGCACACGTCCCTCTTTCCTGCCCATACATCAATTCAAAATTATACATGTGAAAAGCTCAGCACAGATCAAGCACATTCATATAGAAAACTTCATCTTGTCGAGTTATGTCAATTGAGATTTGTAAAAATATGTCTCCAAGACCTGCAACAACACATGCAGGCGACGTCATTTAGAGGAGAGCACCTTTGCAGACTCTGTGGAGCAGTTCCGCCCGTCAGGCTTGGTCTGGATACCCATGATTTCCGCACAATTGGCCTCATTCTAAGTTTGGGGTGCAGTACATATTTGGTGTGAATTCCAATTCCGCCACTTTTTTCAGTTTTACTGCACTACCACGTTCAAGTGTAACCTTGAATTTGAGTGTTCATAAACCCTCCAGTCCAATGCAAACAAATGTAATATTTACCCCTGCCTGAAATGCTGTCCATGGTGAATCTGTCAAATACCCATTCAGTTTAAGGCCGCTACGCTGCCACTCCTAATCCAACAGTAAATCCACCAGCCCAAGTGGAGGTAATGATAAACAAACGTGGCAGTATTTCAACTAAAATACGGCAGAAACGCCACCCGACTTGGAATTAGACAGAATGTCCCAACCTGAGGGCACTAGGAAAACCTGGCAGAGCATAGAAGACTACTTATATTTAAATGTTCATGTCAGACTATTTTACACTTGCGCAAGATGTTATGGTGATTAAATTCACGAAACTGAAGTTTTAAATGTGCTGAATACTGTATACGTTTTCTCAAACGGTTAAGAAATTATGTATTTAAATATCATTCTAATTTTGCTTTTGAGAATCATTTTTATGACATCCACTGCTTTGAATAGCCCCTTAAAAGCTGCACATTATGAGTTGTCAGATGTCTTTAATAGATCTTTCAGCCTCAGCAGTGCAAAAGGTTGGATTTTCAACAATCTATTTGGAGGCCCTGTGCCAAGCATTGGTTTAAAGCCGACACGGGTATACACAGCCGAGCCATCCTTTTGACATTTCTTGCCTTCCCTTTAAAGCAGAAGAGCAAACATCAGCGATCTCTTGTCATTTCTATTTGAACTTTTCTCTGAGGAAGCCTGCGTTATATATGCGGCATAGCTGCCCTCCCTTCACTCTGAGGCTCTCTGGTGAGTGATCTGCTGCATGAAGGGCAGAAGAAAGCGAGTTCTTATGTTATTTATATGGAGTCCTAAAATAGCCCAACGCATGGAACAGCATCAATCGGTTGAAATATTATTTACAGTCAGTGAACTTTTTCTGTTAGAAGACTTATGAACCACTTAGTGTTGTCATGAGCTTATATGCAACACTTTTAGTCGTAGTGTGTTATTGTTAGAAAAGGTTTCCTTTGTTTCTTCATCATGTAGCGGAACGCAAAACCGCAAACTTCACGATTAATGAATTCTAAAAAATAATCGGCTATCATCACATTTCAAGCTAGTCTTAAAGTGTTTGCAGATGTGCTCACTACCTTTGCCTTTAATGATCACAATACACATGAACAGTAATGTGTCGGCAAACAAATATAGTGCTTTTATTCATTGGGACTCAAAAGCTTAGGCACCACTCTCGCTCTTATGTTGTGAGGTCATGCTTGTTGATATGTGGTATAAAGTGAAGTTCAGAATGCTGCAAGTAAGCTTCCATGTAAGTAGCTTTAATAGTTATCTTCTTATAAGTTAGATCTTGTAAGTTACAATGGAGCTGGTCCCACTAGTGCCCACCACCCAGACACCATATTTACAACATACAATCCTGGAACTCCTTGGGTGGAATGCCTGGGTCAATGTATTCCACAAACCACTCATGCCATCACTTATTCACTCCTTTAAGGAACAACACACCTCCCTTTTTTCTGCACATACAGACAAAACACATCCCACCTCCTCTCCTTCCCCAGGATCACGCAACACACCGCTCCTATACACCAGGACTTCAGCATACACAATATTCAACTAACATCTGAACCTGCTCTGGTACCGTACACACATACAATGTGGCATTACATTCGTAACATCAGTCACCTACCCTGGAACCACTGTAACGTTTTAGCAACACACCCACAACATTTGGCACTTAATATGTAGAGAGGCATATGTACATGACATCCATAGAGCCCATTCCCTCACCTCTGTCATATTGGAAGAACAGCAAGAAAACACTGAGCATGACACCTGGTATCATCCAAATACCACATTGCAAAGTATGAGAGACATAATGCACTCAGACAACCGTTTCGAATGTACCCTCAAACTGATGTGGTAGACGGAAGTCTGCAGACACCACTGAAAATAGAAGAACTGTAAGTGAAGTCTGAAAGGTGTAAAGTGACATCATGAAGAGAAGACACAAGAACGCACTGAAACAATATATATATATGCTTAAAGAATGAAGATGTGACTGAAGTGACACATAAATGCGAATACAAATACATCATATACCCTGAGAAGATAAGTGAGAAGAGATGTAGTAGATGTTTATAAGCAGAAACGCAAAGTAGATAAGACATAGATAAGCTTGGTTAATGAATGGAAATATAACACGAGTAAAGCAGCCATGATGAGAAAATGGAGATCGATTTTGTATAATAGTAAGCGAGAAACCTGAAGGAGAAAGATCAAGGCTGCAAAGCTGGCAAGCACTGGAATACCAATTTGGGCAAGAACAAAGAATATTTGTTTTGCTCAGGATCAAGGATACTGCAGCAAGAGGCAACTACAAGGCTTGAAAAGAGTCGAAGAGGATAAGCCATGTACGGAGGACATATTTCTCTTAGATTAATCAAAGGAGTGAACATTTGTGAGTGCCAAGTATAGTACAATTAAATACATAGAAAGCACATGTAAGACAGAACAACCAAGTCTCCAGAGGATGAGGGGAGGAATAGCACCCTGCATAATTAAATGAAATAGAAGGGCAGAATGGACTAAATCATGGTCTCTTCACACGTGGTGCAAGACCAGAAAACACATTCTATTGATAAAGCTCCAGACAAAGATAGCAATGAACCCTCACTCCATTTAAAGTTCTAAGGAAGAAAACAGTCAGCAAGGTCAACTAAAAAGAAGCCTTGGCATAGGGTCTAACTGATTGGAGATGGTAGGCTAATTAGCCAAGTGGGCAGTTGTATGATGTTGTTCACCGCACCTGGGTTTCGTTTTGATTATGTGCTGCTAACGAGCCGAAGGTCCATGGTTGGAAGAGACTGCCAACAAATCAGTGCCAACGAATCATGAGGACCTATATAATGGTGGACTATACATTGTTGCAGAAGCCTATCCATTGCTATTATCTGTATTATAGGTAGTTAGAGGTGCTTCAATGTGTGCCTTCTTGATAAGGGGCAGCCAATGATGTTACTAACACCTGAATGGACTATAGGTATATATGTTTCCTTATCCAATCCCTCGACACGAGGCCTGTTTGCCACATAAGATGACCTACATCGAGGTATAAAGCCTTTCTTGTAATTGAAATGCATTGAGAGTGTGTGAGCTGCAATTTGTTTTGCTTGCCAGGATTCCTAATTTTATTGAACTGATAATAAAGTAGTATTTTGCCATATTCTTTGAGTCTGGACGGTTATTTGGGTCTGCGCTCAGTTATTGTGGTAATCCCATCTGGCACTGCTAATGCACAAATAAGACACCCCATAGCACCGTAGCAATGCATCTATAACATTTAGCGTGGCACCTACTCTGGCACCACCATAACATTTTAGAAATACATCAATACATCTGACACCTACATTGGCACCTCCTTAACACTTTATAAATACATCCATATATTTGGTACCCATATTGTCAATACCAAAACACTTGCGTTATACATCCATATAACTGGCACCAAATTAGCAGCTCCATAAAACTGTATAGATTCATCCATACATAGACCACACTCTTGTGCTGCCCGAAAAACTATACACCATACATCTGTATCATTTGGCACACACCATTGATACCTAATGACAATATCCCATACGTAATACATCCGTACACCAATAAATGATATCTCTGCATCCAAAACCATGGCCCAAGCTAGTGATGCTCGATAAACTAAGACCAAATATTGGTGGCAAAAAACTTCATGAAAACAAACCAGGCTATGGAATGACATAGAACCCAATCAATGCTCCGATCACAATATTGGCCATAACATTTTTTACACCATGCTCCCATAACAACCCACGTTCAGTGTGAACATGCTCCTAAATACACCAATTTACAGAACACATTCACCTGTAATTAACTTTCACAGTCCTTGTAGCAGATTGCAACACTGCACATACTTTCCCCAAATCCACTATGTGATAGTAATCTACATACTTTTACAACAAAACAATTGACCAATGAGCAGAACGGAAAAACATATTTCCCCAATCAGTTTAACACGTTCTTCAGCACATATGCACATCATCATTTTCTAATCTGCCTGCTGTTACCCAGTCACTGTCCAGGTAAATATATCTTTGCGGCACTACAACTTAAGCCCGCAGTAACCCACTCCAACGTTGGCCAAAAATCCAATCCATAGACAACCACACGAAAATTACACTAGGTTGCTGGTCGTCATGGATCCCTTTCCAGACGTGCGCAATGTGCACACATCCTGAAGGACATTTTCTTTAATAATCCCACCTCTATGCTCCTCTCCATTCGGATGTGCAAGGTCCATTCCTAATCTTCTTTTCCAATAAATTGGCCTGGAGCAGGTTTCTACCATGGTGGACCAAAGGTCCTTTACTCTGCTCATGTGGCATGAACAATCAGACCCTCCAGTTAATTGCGATTTTGCGATCCCGCAAAATTCTGCGAAAAACGGCCGTTTTTTTTAAAAAGCACAAAAATTGCTGTTTTTGAAAAAAAAAAATCAAAAGAAAAAATACTCAAGGGGCCAGTTTCTCAACTCCTTTTACTGACTCAAGAAATTAAATTTGCAAGCACATTTCATCACTTGCGCAAAAAAAAGAGCAGTCCAATCCACAAAGGACATCCGAATGAACGCTTCTTATATGCGCCCATTCAGATGTCCTTTTTCACCCGTTTGTGCAAATCATGGGCGTTTCTGCACATTTAAAAGCACATTCCAAATTGACAAACAAGATGCGCTTTTAAATGTGCAGATATTGTAGGCAACCTGATGTGCCCACTTTGAATAGGTGCATGAGGGGTGCCACTGCATTACAGGGTCTTTACTGACACTACTGACTCATGCAATACTTTTTTTAATTCATTTTTTAAGTGTGACAGCTGCTGTCTCACTTGCATTTCTGTTCTCCAAATGGGATAGAAATGTGTTTTTTTAGGTTGCATTTTACAGTGGCAGGACCCTTAAGGGCCAGTCACAGTGAAATGCACGGGGCGCATGTAGACCATTGTCGGGAAAGTGCTTCCAACACAAACGTATTCAAGGTGGCTGGCCAGCACATCATTTGCACTACAGCTCTACCCCATGGAAAAGCGCAGGTCACCTTGGAGAATAAGGTGGCCTGCTCATTTCCAAAAATGGGTTATCTAAAAACAGAACATACTCTACTCTATTTTTAGATGTCCCATTTTCTGAGAATCTTGGCAAAAATCTACAGATTTTTTAAAAAAAATGGTCAGAACATGTGAGAGAAAGGAGGGAGAGGGTGAGTGATAGGTGAGCTGTGGAGTGGTAGACAAGAAAGCAAAGGGAGATCTGAGGGGGGGCAGTAGGTCAGAGGGGGAAGCCTTGGGCAAGAAAACAGAGCAGATGCAGTGGGGCAGTGGGCCAGAAATCAGAGAGGGAGAAGAGGTATAGAAACTGGAAGGAGCGTGGGCTCGGGGGTAGTAGTGGGCCAAAAACAGAAAGGGGTTGACCGGAAAGAGGCAGTAAGCTGCAGATTGGGAGAAAAGGTGAAGGAAGAGTGTGATTAGAATGGGAGAAAGGATTCAAGATGCAGAGGTAGCACGCAAGAATGAAGGACTGTATAGTGCGGAAGGAATTGGGGAGTGTAAGGTGGGAGTTGGGAGTATGATTTGGAGTTCGTCAGGAACCGGAGAGCGCAAATTGTGACTTGGCAGTGTATCAGAGCATGTGAGTAGGTGTATGACTGAGCGTGAGGTTCGAAAATACAAGTTGTGATGGGGACTTGGTGAGACGTGTGAGGTGTGTTGGGTGTGAGAGGTGTGTGTGTGTTTGGGGGATTGGAGAACATAGAAGGGGAATATTTTAAGCATTACAACTGATAATGATTAATAACGTTAATAATATTAAATAGGCATGCACATTTAACCAAAAAACGTAGCCAAAACAAATACTGTTCTGCCAAGCCAGAGACATCTAGGACTCTTCCTATTAAATTGATACAAAAGATACATATGATGACACGCGGGTTCTCTTGTAGCCTTGCACACAGCCTCTTTCCTGCAATGTACCAATCTTGCACCCTGGAATCAATAAAAATTGTGCTGCAAAAATGCTGCCATAAATAAAGGTTTGTGCCGCAAAATTTGCCATTTCATGCCGCAAAATTTGCCATTTCATGCCACAAAATCCTGGAGGGTCTGAACAATGGTGCTTTACTCAAATGGGTATTCTTCGATAACTCCATTACCATTGGGGTGCTGTTCCTCAGCATACCCGCACTCAGCCTCCATGCTCACTTCTGTCTAGCAACATTATCATTCTCTCTCCGGCACTCGAAGGAGGAGTAACTCTAACAACTGCCATGGCCCCACAATGTTGGCCAATGATGTGCCTCTAGGTACTTACAGCCTGGACAATGAACAACAACTCACATTTTATTCATCCATTCTGTTGCATTCTATTTCTACTCCTTGCAACAATCAGGTTTCCCAATACATCTCCAGGCTACTCTTTCGAAACAGCTCTCAGGCTTCTTGGACGGGCAGCATTCGGACTGCTTAGCTGCCAGACCCAGATCCAGAGCATGGCTTGAATCAGTCCCAATGCTGACATTCCCAAATCAGCTCCTTCTTTCTTCTTATGAATTCAGAATACCACATATAGCCGCGGACAACTAGTCACTTCACAATACAACCAGCCCCATTAGGCCTACCCTATCCTGCAGGTTTCCCTGGGTACTTCCCTTTCAGTCCAAACTGCAACATCCATCAGCCAAGCTCCTCTCCTGTATGCTCCCCTGGGTGGTGGGCCCTTCTTTGGGGGTCAGTGGGTCCTGGCTGCTGCAGGGTATCCGGTAATAATGTTGCTGTGACAAAAGTCACCAGGTTGGTGACTTCAAAAAAAACAATGCATTAATGATGCACCCTCCAGGCTATCAAACACTTTCCCCAAATATTGTAGGATTGGAGGTAATAATATATAATTATACCACTCCTAGAATATTTGGGGAAAGAGTTTGGTAGCCAGGAAAAAGTTGCCAAAATCTGGCGACGATTTTCACTGTGACATTATTACCAGATACCATGCAGTTTACTTACTCTGTCCTTCTACTCCACTCGCACGGGTCTGTTTCCTTGGTGCATAAAAGACCAGCTCATCACCAATGTTAGTGGATGCTTCATGTAAGTTTCCATGGAAGTAGCTTTCATAGTTATCTTCTTATAAGTTACATCTTGCAAGTTGCAATGGAGTAGGACTCACAGGTGCCAACCACCTAGATTACATATTTCTGTTTGTTCTTGCAATTTACAGAATAAAAATGTATCAATGTAAATATAGCATGACGATACATAACTTATATCGCTTATACAGACATAGAAGAATTAATAATTTCAAATATAAAAGGAAAGAAATCAAGATAATTAAGAGGTCATGTATCAATATGTAAGTTGGACAAACAGGGGTGACAAACTGGACAGACACAATATGAGGGATGGATACGTGATAGCAAGAAAGTCATAGTCATAATAATATTATTAAACATTGTTGAGATAAGCAATAAAAGGATTCAATTTTGTATCAAACTTGTGTCAGGTATTAGAGGAAATGTCATGGCATTTTTCAATACAGTGAATAGAGCATATGAAATTCCACCAAGCTGAAAACGACAGTTTGGAAGTCTTTCCAGTTCGAAGAAATAATGTGAAATGCAATACAAATAAATAGGTTAAATAAGCATGGTGAGTTCATTAGTTTAAGGTATAAGTTAACAAGTGTTAGCAACTCTTTAAAATGAAAGATATTGTGCATACATATCCATATGGCTGTCCAGAATGATTGTACACATTTGCAATTATAAATCAAATGCGTTAAATCTGCAATGGAGTTATGACATGACCAACAATTACTGGATGCATTAATATCAAGCTTATTAAACATGTATTCCTTAACTTTACAGAAATTCTTTTTTCACAACTTTCTCACCAATACAATATTCCAGAATCTGATTGTAGATTTCATAGAACCCTCATTAATTATCCAATCAAATTCCTACCTTCACTAACTCAAAAATCACAGTCACCACTTTAAATCTCCTTAATGTACAAGCCTTCCATGAAGGCGGCCATGTGGTACACTTACCTAAACGACAACCAATGCAATAACAATATTAACTCCAATAATATTAGACAATGGGAATTAGAATGGAATTTCCAACCATCCCCAGGTCTGTGGCCTGAAATTTGGTAAATGTTCTATTCCACATCTATAGCTGCCAATCTAACCCGAACCTATGTCTTTACTTTACACCTTACATTTCTCACTCCTTCAGGAACTACAGGCTACATATTTCTGACAATACTGGAACTGCTTGGGTAGAAGAGTTGGGTCACTATATTCCAGACATTCCACACAGCACTCATGATATCACTCATTCACTGCATTGATATACAACAATATGAACAGTGCATTGCATACGAATAGAGTGTGCACATTGCTGTACCCCCTGTGATACATCCAAGCTCCTTAATTTCAGTACTTTAACATATTTTTATTATATTGCTGTTTTTATACAACTGCTTACGTTTTTGAATTGCACACATGCCTGCAACCCAACACTGAAAAGAAACACTTGTACAATAATAATCATAATAATAATAATGATAATAATAAAAATGACAATAATATTGATAATCTGTCGATTCAAAAAGTGCCTCAGACCAGGCTTGACCAGCTTCTAAGCGATGTAATAATATTTTTTTATCGACATCGGTGGTGATGGTGGGGGGGAATGTGGGCAGGCATAACAGGCTGAGTCTGCACGACTAGAGTGCTGAATCCATGATGCACTGAATCATCCTGTTGTGATTGCAGGCGTGCTGAGCTAGTCATCATCTTCTTCCAGGTGCTTTCTGCTATGTCCATGTTCCCTAATCCATGTGCTCTTCACCTTGTATATTTAGTCTGGTGATCAGCCTGCATTCCACTGCGCTCCCTTTGCCAAACCTGATGCATCTAACAATCTTCAGCTGATCACTATCAGCCTCCCATTGCTGCTACACATGCGGCTCTGCTTGCACATATTACAATATCCTTTGATCGCTGCAAGAGGTGTAAAACATGCACTCTCCCCCCACCCAGCACCACTGTCAAGTGTCAGTTTAACACTCATTAAAACTCATACAAGAGTCACCCATCTTGGAATGGCGCTGCTGATCATTAATTAAATAAAGAACAGGCAGCCGAGAAACAAGGTAAAACAATTAAATACTATTTATGAACCATTTTTATATAACTCATTCAAGCTAAAGTCTGTAATTTCTCTGATACGTTTGTTTTTCTCTGTTGTAAAATATGTGAATGATGGTGTTAAATACGGAAGACTTTCTCAGTTTAAGTTCCTGAACACAGTTATTTTGATTTCCATCAGGATATTGAACATTTACTGAATTAAGTAGAGAAATCCGAAGCATTAACTTGTTTTACTCTGTATGCCTTTCTTTGATAAGATTAAAATATTGATCTGGTCTAGTTTGGCCTCTTCCAGCTTCCTGAAAAACAATATTAACTTTTGCAGTTCTACACAGTACACATCAATGCGCAAACATATTTCTCTCTTTCTCTCAGCAAAATCGCCTTGTTGGGTGTTTTCAAATGCTGACCTACATGTTATGTTGGGTTTTAAATAAACTACCAAAATATTGTGTTCCCACTTTTAGAGTTTTATATTTCTGAGTTTAGTGGTATTGAAAGCAACATTTGTCAGTATTTTTAAATGATCGCAGTTGAAAAAAGATCTCCTCCACCATCAGGCCAAATACCCACGTTTATTATTTGAAAAGTTAGACGGTACCATTCCCTAGACATGAAAAAAACAAACAGAAACAATGAAAGGGATCCTGACATTGTTTATAACCATTTTTAGCCATTTGTATGCAAACAATTGATTATAGATGGCCTCGCCTTATTCATGCACAATTAATGCATACTGCATTTTCATATACCTGCCTCAAATGATGCATTCTTTTTGTGAAAGTAATCCTTTTGGATTTATGGTATTTTAATAATAATATGTAAATGTTTTATCATGTTTTACTCAAGATAGCTGTATGTGGCTCTGACATCCAGTGGAGCCCTGCACTATAGAAAAGTAAAATTCAATTCCCATTTTCCAACTTAACAACTGTGAAAAAGAGTCTTCAGCAACTATTTCCTTGGAGTCTCTCGTCCTTATACAACCGGTGACATATCCACTGCAGATGGTGGAAAATGCTACGAGAAGAGACAGGATGGAGAAGGTGGAATCCAGCAAGAACTGCAGTCACTACTAGAAGAGGAAACCGTGTTTGTACTTTGGGCCAGTCCCCTGATGAGCAATACCGAATCTCTTGGGAGAAGTGAAGATGAGAGAAGTCCTGGTGGCGTTTCTGACATCAAAGGCCAGTCATTGGAAACTACAGTAGTGGAGGAGGTCGTAGGAAGCAGGGTTGCCTAGACTGCAACCAATAGTGAGAACATGTTTAAAAGATAAAATACAAGGCTCTGAAGGAGGAGGTGGAAGCCTTTGATATGTGGGTGGATGTGATAGTTGGTTGGGCCTTTTGGCAGGGGAGGATGGCCATTACGGACATGATTGGGGATTGGTGGGACCCAGGTGCAGGGGGGCATGGATGGGACATGGGCGAGGGCCTGGTGGAGGGTGCCCCATGACTGCTGGGTGGTGGAGGGGGGGTGGGAGACATGGGTGGGGGCCTGGTGGAGGGTGCCCATGCACTGCTAGGGGGTGGGGGGGTGGGAGACATGGGTGGGGGACTGCTGGTCAGTGCCCCACAGTGCTGGGGGGTGGTGGGGGGTTGGAGACATTGGTGGGGGCCTGGTGGAGGGTGCCCCTGCACTGCTGGGGGGTGGGGGGGTGGGGAACATGAGTTGGGCATGGGTGGGGGCCTGCTCGCAGGTGCCCCACAGTGCTGGGGGGTGGGGGGGTGGGGAACATGAGTTGGACATGGGTGGGGGCCTGCTGGCAGGTGCCCCACAGTGCTGGGGGGTGGGGGGGTGATTTGACATGGGTGGGGGCCTGGTGGAGGGTGCCCCTGGTGGCTGGGGGTGCAGGGGGACATGCGTTGGTGGGCAGTAGTGCAAGTTGACATGTGGGTTGGCTGGGGGGCATGGCCATGGTGGATGGGGTGCCTGCAGGACATGTGCAGGGTAGGCCCCTGTGGTGTGAGCCACCTGCAGGGATCATGGAGGGTGTAGAGGGAACACCTGGGAGGACCCACGCGTGCAATTCACGTGTGGTGCTCCCCGCGCACCCCTGTAATACACGTACCCTGATGGAATCGCGTGTGGAACTTCCCGCGCACCCCTGAAATACGCGTACCCTGCTCGCACGGGCCCAATCGCGTGTGGAACTTCCCACGCACCCCTGAAATACGCGTACCCCGCTGAAATCACATGTGGAACTTCCTGCGCACCCCTGAAATACGCGTACCCTGCTCGCACGGGGCCAATCGCGTGTGGAACTTCCCGCGCACCCCTGAAATACATGTACCCTGCTGAAACTGCGTGTGGAACTTCCCCCGTACCCTGAAATACACGTACCCTGCTGAAATCGCGTGTGGAACTTCCCACGCACCCCTGAAATACGCGTACCCTGCTCGCACGGGGCCAATCACGTGTGGAACTTCCCGCGCACCCCTGAAATACACGTACCCTGCTGAATTTGCGTGTGGAACTTCCCGCGCACCCCTGAAATACGCGTACCCTGCTGAAATCGCATGTGGAATTTCCCGCGCACCCCTGAAATACGCGTACCCTGCTCGCACGGGGCCAATCACGTGTGGAACTTCCCGCGCACCCCTGAAATACACGTACCCTGCTGAAATCGCGTGTGGAACTTCCTGCGCACCCCTGAAATACACGTACCCTGCTGAAATCACGTGTGGAACTTCCCGCGCACCCCTGAAATACGCGTACCCTGCTTGCACGGGGCCAATCGCGTGTGGAACTTCCTGCGCACCCCTGAAATACACGTACCCTGCTGAAATCGCGTGTGGAACTTCCCCCGCACCCCAAAATACACGTACCCTGCTGAAATCGCGTGTGGAACTTCCCGCGCACCCCTGAAATACACGTACCCTGCTGAAATCCCGTGTGGAACTTCCCCCGCACCCTAAAATACACGTACCCTGCTGAAATCGCGTGTGGAACTTCCCGCGCACCCCTGAAATACACGTACCCTGCTCGCACGGGCCCAATCGCGTGTGGAACTTCCCGCGCACCCCTGAAATACACGTACCCTGCTGAAATCGCGTGTGGAACTTCCCGCGCACCCCTGAAATACGCGTACCCTGCTGAAATCACGTGTGGAACTTCCGGCGCACCCCTGAAATACACGTACCCTGCTGAAATCGCTTGTGGAACTTCCCGCGCACCCCTGAAATACACGTACCCTGCTCGCATGGGCCCAATCGCGTGTGGAACTTCCCGCGCACCCCTGAAATACACGTACCCTGCTGAAATCGCGTGTGGAACTTCCCGCGCACCCCTGAAATACGCGTACCCTGCTGAAATCACGTGTGGAACTTCCGGCGCACCCCTGAAATACACGTACCCTGCTGAAATCGCTTGTGGAACTTCCCGCGCACCCCTGAAATACACGTACCCTGCTCGCATGGGCCCAATCGCGTGTGGAACTTCCCGCGCACCCCTGAAATACACGTACCCTGCTGAAATCGCGTGTGGAACTTCCTGCGCACCCCTGAAATACACGTACCCTGCGGCAATCACGTGAGGAACTGCCCGTGCACCCCTGAAATACGCGTACCCTGCTCGCACGGGGCCAATCGCGTGAGGTACTTCCCGCGCACCCCAGTGATACACGTAGCCCGCTTGCCGTGCTGGTACAGGGTTAGCGCAGCCCTTTGCGCTGGATTGGGGATTTTCATGGCTTTTCCCTGCGCGAGAGGCGTTCTTGGGGGCGTAACTGGCGCTGCTTCAGGGTCGCTGCGCCACTGTGCCCCACGGCTGGTTTTGGTGGCTGGAATCCATGAATACGCTGTGCGCGGAAATGGATTTTAGCGCACGCGGCTGGCGCAGGGATTCGCACGCGCACACTGTGCACCAGCCGCGTGCGCCACTTGTGCGCTGCATTCTATGAATTACCCCCTCAATTATAACCAACGCTGTGGTGAAAACAAGACCAACAATTGCATATAACAATATTTGCCCAAAATACAGGACAATGTTAATGAAAAAAAAAAAAAACATTAACCATCATTTAATGAATGCTACAATCTGTAATTGCATCACCTTTTGAAAACCTGCAAAAATGTAACCACGTATTGAAAGGGTAACATTCTTCATTTCAGTGAGCAGTGAGTACTTGAGTAATCATCTCTGATTGGAGCTGAGAAGGAGTTTTTGTTATGTAAGGCAAACTGATTCCAGATCAAGTTTTCAGAACTGTATCAATTAACTCACTGAATACCATGTGAGCAACTAAATCCCAGGAAATGGGAGCAGTACGCCTGCTGTCTTTGTTGGTTTGCCTAATTGAAATTGCACTACATGTTGCATATGAAGATAAGATGACTACACCCAACTTGTCAGTTGTAATGGGGAAAGAGGTTTCATAATTTGGTATAGTAGCAGACAATCTTGGTTCTATTGACAATTCTGGCACTAAGGACATGGGGCAGGTTAGCTGACCGAAAGTCTTACGATGAAAGCTTCCTCTGGATCTTGACCTCAGTATAATTTGGAGTATGTAGCCCCTGTTTTCCAGCCCTGGTCCAGGCACCTCCCTCACTGCAGAAAAAGGATGGTTCTCATGTGAACCATCGCCCTTTTATCCCAGTCCAGCTGGATAGGGAGGTGTGCTACACCTGCAAATAAAACTGCTGTGGACAGGAGATGGGCTACAGCTTGGGTTTTTACTTTACGAAATGGACACAGACACCAAGGTGGATTCATAGGGATCCTCTCTTTATTAATAAAACTACTTAAAATTGAATCCCCTTCCTAAAATACCCCAGACATTAGTTCCATCTAAATGGGGATCAGCTCTGACAGCCCACCTTTTATTAGAGGGGTCTAAGGGGCGCTGAGGATGAGCCTGATGCAACAGACCCCTTCCCTAACTCCAGATACCACCCACTGGATAGTGAGGCCAGAGGATGGCCTCTGTTGGTGCCCCCACCTCCTAGGTGGCCTGAGGCAGGCCGACACTTTTCCCGCTACCTCACACCAGAGTACCTCCTCTCTTCCTTCATATAACCATAACATACTACACCAACTTAACATTTCCTCCTAAATAAACCCCCACTCTACTATCCCCTACATAACATTCTTATTCTAAACATAAACATAAGCATACAATTATAGTACTTTCCATGGGCCTGTCCTTGGTGGCTGGAAGGGGCCTGTTACCTGTTGTAACTGATGCATGGCACCCACTATTCATTTTTCTGGGTGATCCCATCCTCCACGTGGGTTCACCCTCACTAACAGAGTGGCGTGTGCTTTTTTAAGCCCTTGGGTGGCCCACTGCCCAGGTTGGGGATCGCCTTCACCACTGCAGCAATACACGGCCACTGTTAACCTTCAGCCAATATCGTGGTGGCCACCGGAGTCACTGCAGCACCCTGGGCACCATCTTCGAGTCAGACGACATTCCCTTGTCAACAGGGATGCTGCCATTGGTCACTGCTGCGCTCTTCTTCTCTGGCAGCCCAAGGCTTCTCTTCACCTGGGCTGTAACAGTGAGGCAGCCCAGGATTTATCTTCACTGCTCCACCCTCTGGAATGGAGCGGTTCCTGCTCTTCACCTCCCAGGTTGCACTTGCACTGCCCAGGAGGACTTTCAGAAAAGGCCGGCATCACCGGCCACAAAGCCGGCACACTGGGGGAAGGCTGGGCTGCCAGGTTTTGGGTCGCCCCTTCACGCATCCCAGAGTGGGAGGTCCATCTTCAGCCTGGACAGCCCCATGCACGATGCCTGGGCCCTTTGCTATTCCTAGACCAGTCCCTCTGGCCTGCTGACAACTGCCACAGCCCTATGGGAGGCAAACTGCCCCTTCCATACAGCTTGGCCCCATGTTTCTCTCTCTTTGGGACTATCGACATGCCCCGAGGCACCACACATTCTGTGTGCGCTGGGCGACCACTGAATGCCCCAGCCATCCCAGGGAGTTAATTTATTTCCTCTATTTTCTCTGTTTGCTTCTTCTTTTCTTCAACTGTCTGTTCAACTGTCTTTTTTCATATATACTGATTTTGTTCTTTGGTTGTAGAATGTTCTGCAGTAAAAGACACCTACTTTGTCTGGAATTTCAGCTGAGGTAGTTTGATACATTGCTATTTCTTTTCGTATTCCTAGAAAGAAGGGTACTGGTTACACATTGTTGGCGGCTACTTTCTAAGTTGGTTGTGTTTTCTCGATCTACTTTAGTGCCAAACTATTTATTTTGTATGTCCTTTATTTGTTGCATGACTTCCTGTGCTGTATCAGTTTCAGAATGTCATTGAGTATTTGTAATTCTAGAGCTGGATTTAAGAAATGTACAATTTATATACAAGAGTGCGCATTGCAAAATGGTGTGTTCACTTCCGCGCATCCGGAAGGAAATTGTAAGTGACTGGACTGTTGGACTGGCTCGTCTGTAAGAGGTAGCCATTTGTTTGTGGAAATACTCCCTCATGGACGCACATCACTAAACCCCGCCCAGCTGCCCGCCCACCATCTTCCAGCAACACTTCTTTTTCCCGGTGCACCCACATCATGCGTGTGCATCTGGAAGTGAATTGCAAGTGACTGGGCTGTTGGACTGTGAGGCAGTGAGGCGCGCAGGTCAGGCCAAGGTTTACTTTGCTAAGTTTGTGATATAATCTCTTTCTTTTAGCCACCTCCTCTGAATTACCTAAAGTGTTTTTCTGTATGTTATTGGCTATTTCCTGCTCAGTGTGATCTCTGTTTCATGATTATTTATAGTTTTGTTTTCCTTACTTAGGCTGTTCTCATTCTCTTGCAACACCAGGGACCAGGCTACAGAGAGTGGTTTTCTTTCAAAATCGGTACTTATTTTCCTATACTAATTCTTTGATGAACCGTTTGTTTTTGTGCGGTCACGATGGTTGGGAGCGTAGCCGGAAATGCTTACATGAAATGCATATGAATTCTAGTATTACAATGACTCCTCCTATACAGTTTCATGCTTCCTATGAGGGGGAGGGTAATGATTTAACTGATCTTCATATATCTGCCCCTCCTATCCATAATGACAGAATCATGGATTTGGATACTGTACCCTACAGTCTTCAATCAATGGCTGTCGAATCAAGTACCCGCTCGATCCCGCACGCTGATGCACAACTTGCAATATCAGCTGATAAAGATTCTTCTTTGGTTGGGCAATCTGGGTTCAACACGCCGAGGGCGAACACTGGCGGTACAACTTCCAGGGACTCTATACTAAACGAAAAACGTCCATCTCCAATGAATGGTTCATATGGTCATTGCATTTCTGATGTCTCCATTCTATCACCTACTGTTCAGGGTGAATGGACCAAGTGATGTTGGAAATCAGTAGGGCACTCTTCTTTTACACCCGCGCCTCCCACGGTGATAGACAACATCTTTCTGCATAATACTCAGGGAGACACTGTTGCTCAGTTCATGTTACCCCAGGCAACACCTAACTTTTCATCTTCTCATCTCCCCTCTACAAGTCCCCTTTCTCTGTTTCCCATTTGCCCTTTAAAAGTTGCTACTGATAACAAAGCACTTGACAATTCTGCATCGCCTTTTCTAAATCAAGAAATTACCAATCCTGAGGAGTCTGCCAATCCAATTCTTGGTCGCACCATTCACCCTGACTGCAACGATTTTCCAGTAATTTCCCAGATCTTAAATCTTCTCGATAAAGGGCACAAAAGGACTCATGTAGAATTAGAGAACATGAAATACATCATAGACGATTTGGCTGTGAAAACAAGTAAACTGGAACGTTATATGCTTGCGAATGTAAATTTCCAAGTGGAAACACTTGTGACTCTTGATACACTCATTGGTAAAGCTCAAACCGCTCCTCACACTTTCTCAACAACACAATCTACTCAAACTTCGGGTACCGATCAGTTTGAGAATTATATAACTAGATCTTTTGCACAAGTAGCTGCTGAGGGGTCCACTGACTTGGGTGGAGACTATCAGCTGCCATTGGATTTATTGCTCGAAGCACTGAAGCTTAACATACTGAAGTTAGACGATGTATTGAGATTTCTTGTTACCGAAAAAAATCTTTACTATGAGAAACGTAGGGCTGTGGAAATAAAATCTATTGACAATCTAATATTGTTGAAGAAGCAGTCATAGATCTATGCAGCCCTTCACGGCTTATTGAGGCTATAATAGAGCTTGACAAATAAGAAAGTTCTGCAGTAATTCCACACGATTGTACTCCCTCAAGTAACGTTGTATAACCTGACATCAGACTTTACTCGCGTAAGCTCAAGTGCTCGCAAGCACAAACTTTGAAACTGAAATACTTTGAAGGCTTCCAATAAATTAATTCCAAAGGAACACATTAAAACATCTAAAAATCTACCAGATCTAAAACATTGCGATAAAATGCCCTCCCCTGACCAACCAACTTCTTCTGCAGAGGATGACGCAATTATAGACCTGACCCAACTTAACGACGAATCAAAAACGTTACTAAATATGGACAAATAAGTGGAACAACTTAAAACAAAAACTAAAAACAAACTCTTCCAATGCTTTACCCAAAAATACCAATAAGGCAGTTTTCACTCCACCTGCCACTTCTGCGAGTGGGTCAAATTCTACAGACATGAACCCTCCAATACTTTCAATACTGTCTTCTTTATTAGAGAATGCACCTTCCAAGGCGAGATCCATGCAAAGCCACCTGCTCCAGTTTTATCATATTACATCAATACAAGAAACTAGAGCTGGTAGAATCTCTAATTCAAGTTCTGAAAATACTTTTCATTCTACAATTCAAGAACCACATATATAATGTCCTGGTTTGAGTCAACCCTTAATTCAAGAACCACTTGCACAACTTGTTCGCTTGGATCCATCTGTTGATGGCAGCCACTCAGCTGCCCAAAATCCCAATAATGGGGCTAATACCAATGGCAACCAGTCTGGGCCTAGTTTGTCACCTAAGGGAAAACCCACTAACAGAAGCGCTATGGCTGTCCCGCAATTTGAAATACAAGAAGTACTTGCACCTTGTGTTCGGCTGGGACAATCTAATGATGGCTGCCATTCTACTGTCACTTCTAACTATGGGGGCACTAACAATACTGGTAACCAATCTCGGTTGACTTCTCCAAACACCCCCACCCAAGACTCACTATTTAGTGTTCCGAATAACTGCATAGACTTGGCTTCCTCTCAATCGAATACTCATCCTCGGCATCCTAATCATATGTATCTACTTTAATCTCTTGAAACACATCTTTGATGACTTTTGTGATTCCTTGGATCTAATACTTGAGGATGCCATGATCTCTAATCCTTATTACTCAATCATTTTTGGTGGCGACTTTAATGCCACATGTAATCGCTCACAATCACTCATTTTAAACTCAGATTCCCTTTCTGCTACTTTGAAGAGAGGTGATTTATGGGTACAATTATTTGAGTTACAGAATTGTCAGTTGTTAAATTTTGTCCTGATTCTCCCTCAGTAACATGGAAAAGGGGTGTGGCATCCTGCTGTATAGATTTTTCATTTTGGGGAACTTGCTTGCGAAGGCCTATCCTGTAACGATTGGGGTTATCGCCATAGGTGACCACTCCCACATTTCACTGCAATTAAATGTACAATCTCCACTTCTACATTGCAATCCTAATTTGACACTACTTCGTCCAGACAAAAGTAACATCTCTGTCTATTTGTCTTCTCAATTATGTAGACAGTTGACATATGTAATTCATAGAGATTTCCACAGAGTGTTTGACCAGAATCTTCTTGGTGTAGGCACTGTAGCAAGGTCAACCTGGAACTCTTATATAATATAAACACTCCTCAAAGAACTGTCTATTGCTTCCGCAAACGATGATCGCCCGCACCACAAACCTTGCAACTCTCAAATAGAGAAAATCAAATGCACAAGGAATCATGACTTGAAAGCTCTAACTCGCCTCAACATTACGTATGTTGAGTATCTATTGCAGAAAGACCAACCTGAAAGATCAACTTGTTGCTAGGAATTCACTTAAAGTAATTAAACACCAAATTCATTCTGTTGAATATCAGACACTACTCACTCTCCTATGAAAAAGAGATGTCCGTAACAACTGGTCTATTCTGAGAGGTACTGCCCATTCTGAAACCCTGCCGATGACTTCTTGTATCTCTGCTGGAGTATGGCAAACTTATATCGCTACTAAATTTCAAATACCTTCTTCCTTCATCATGCTGTATTTACAAATTGCATCCACTAGTTATACAGATGACTACTCCTTCTCGATTGAAGACATCTTGTGGGCGATCGGTCGATTGAAATATTCCAAGGATGCCGGGCCGGACAGGATACCTCCCTGTATTATCAAATCAGAACACAATTTTGGGCGGCTATTCTGTATACCAAATTTGACGATGTATCATGATTGAGTCATATTCCCTCATCCTGATGAAACACAATCATCATCCCAATCCATAAGAAGGGAGACCCTCACGACCCAGCAAATTTTCGCCCTATTGCCCTGATGGATTCAGCAGCAAAACTAGTTTCCATTTTACTTCTTAAACATCTGGACAATTACATTCTTGAAAATGACATATACTCTAGATTTCAAGTTGGTGTCAGAAAGAACATGAGCACTTCACTTAATGCAAGAGTGATAGCTCATTTGTTCTCACTTTCTCAGACTGAACAGAGAGGTCCTGTCTATATGTCAACATAAGATCTGTCCTCTGCTTTTGACGCTATGATAAGGGACATTTTGTGGCTCAAAATGTTGAACATGGGTTTTCCTCAGAGACTGGTACAGCCTATTTCCTTACTACATACCAACAAATCTTTCCAGGTCTGTGTAAATCAGGAAGGAAATATTACTGATCACATCCCCACTAAGACCGGGGTAAAGCAAGGCTGCAACTTAGCAGCTACGCTTTTTAATTTATATATATATGTGATCTTGATGCTTTATGGACTAACCCTGCTACGTATCCGGCGTGTTTAGGCAACCTACGCCTGCATTGGTTATGCTTCACCGATGATATTATTTTGATGGACAGAGCCGCTTATCGTTTACAGTTAAAACTTAAAGCTTTTTATAATTTTGCGATGTCCCATAACTTGTAAGAAAACCTGCTGAAATCAAACGTAATTATATCTACCAACAAAAAGCGTCTAAAACCCTATAAATTGAACATTTCTGGCCAACCGATTCAACATGTTAAATCACTACGTTATCTCGGTTATCATTTAGCTGATTCCAACTAGCTGAAATCCTGGAAATTGGGATTAGCCGGGAAGGTTTGTCCCATGCTTTCTCAATTGAAAGTCATCTATAGGAAGAATGATAAATTCTCCCTAATTCCACTCTGAATTTTTATTTGCTCAAGTTGGAGCCCGCTTGACTTTATGGCCTGGACATATGCCTTATTAACTTGGACGATGTCCTCAATAAAATCCAAGGCCAGATATGGAAACTGACTTTGGGGCTTGCCCTAGGTGTGCCAAATTCTATAATGCAGCAGGATCTGGGGCTGCTTTCTTTGTCAATAAGACACACATGGCGTGAGCTATCAGCACGCCAAAATGCTGGATCTATCCCACAACTCCTTGTACAAGGACCTCAGTGAGCTCTTGACGGACAAAAGGGTGCCGTAAATGGTCTAATTTGGCGTCCGAATGAAGGAAGGTCTGGCTGGCACACATGAATGCATATCAAGAGGATATATTCTTGGGGCTTCCAAGGGTAAAACTGTAGCTGTATGAAATGGATTGGATCCATATTATTGACTACAACTATACATATAAAACCTATACAGAATATCTCTTATTAGGAACAAAAAGATATGTCAGGGCTTTATATTTACTAAAGTTCCCTTGTCTGAAGGTTTGCACGGTTTACATGAGGTTTAAATGGAATCAGCTTCCTACCCTGGAACGTGTCCAATATAAACTCCATCTCATAGCTCGTAATAAAAGGGCTTGTTGTTTCTGTCTAAATGACATCCAAGACGAAACAATAAACCATTTCGTTTTATATTGTCCTCATTTTGAAACCAGTAGACAATCTCTCTTGGCTGATTACTACCCAGAATTAACGCTGATCACCCCACGGTCATTCTGGGAAAGGGCGATGTCAGGTACCATCACACGGCTAATATTAGCACTGGGTAGATTTTTGTTAAAGCTTGAAGAAATGCTCATTGTGTTGAACAACTTACAATATTTATGAATGCCTACAATGGCTGTTTCTCATTACTTACACACAAGAAGCATAACCTCAAGTTGTGATAAAATGTATCTGAATTTTGAATGTTAGTAATTTATTGTTTTCCTCATGTGATGGGTTGTTTTTTTCTTTTTGTTATTGCCTTTTTGAATTGCACTTTCCTTCTATTACTTGATCAAATATATGACCTCTGTCCTAATGTTTTTTTATCCCAACTATTTATGTAACCCAAGTGAATTTTCAACTTACTAAAAGGTATATTGGGAATCTGTTACTTCTATTTTTTTTTAGTAATGTTGTGTCTATTGTCTTGATGAGGAACTTAATACATGTATTTGTTAAAATCTAAATAATGGATGCTCTTTCAGTCTTTATGGTTTTACAGGCTGTTGTTATGTTTTTAACTGAGAATTTATTCTAACAAAAACCGGTGATGTAATATATATGGAAGTTTGAAAAGGTTTCTTTTTGTAAACCATATACAATTTTTAATAAAAAAAAAAAGAATGGTGTGTTTCTAACATATCAGGAAAGGTGATTTTATAGAATGCTCCTGAAATGCACCCTAAAGAATGTCCTTGTAATCCGGTGTGGATGCACACTGGAGAGGAGTCCAGGTTTTGTAGAGCTTTTATTCGACCTTTGTATTATACTTTAACTTTTTACTTTATACATTGTCATACAAATTTGAACTACTGTTGGCACACATTGCAAAATGAGCTGCATGACCATTTGTAGACTGTTTGAATTGTCTGAACATGAGGAAGACGTGGTTGAATATTTGTTTGGGAAGGTTTTTTAATGAAAGTTTATTTTTTCATAATAGATTCTCCTATTTTATAACCTCTTCCATATGTCTCTATTGGAGTAGTTTGTTCTTGGCTGTATGCTTCTTAGCATGGCTCTGTACTAGTAGTGTGACACCACTCACCAGCCCAAAAGCTATCTAAATTGGAATTGCACATGTTTTTGAGTTTATTTCTATTTTTTAAATTAATTTTTATAATTGTTTCATTTTGTTTAAACTAATATAAACAGTTTTCTTTTTAGATTGAATGCACTGTTAATTATTGTTTCTGAGATCAGTTTTCTTTGGCAATTCACAAGTGAAGAATGTGACTTTAAATATCATGGTCACGCCTGACAGCCCATCAAAACAATTCAACATTGCCACGGCCTACAGCAATGGGACAGCAACCAGAACCCTCCATCGTAATCAATAACCTCTGGAAACTAATGGACAATGACTTAACACTAGAAATACAAGTCAAATCAGTGGTAAAGAAGTGCTTCTTCCACCGATACACAATCAAACAGATATTATCCGTCTTCTCCTTCCAATATAGAACACACACTGTCATCTCCCTCATCATGTCAAGAATAGACTACGCCACATAATCGCAGGAACAGCACGGGCAACCCCCGAGATAACTACAGTTACAATAGAAGATGCAATCACTCATAAAAGACAAGACAATTCAGCCTCCCGGCCTGCTTTGTCCGCCCCTTCGAGGAAGAAGAATCCTGTTTGGTTGACCTATCTCCCAGCATACCATCAAGCCAGGAGGCGCAGCCGGCCCTCATTGAAGGCCCAAATTCAAGATCTGCTACTTGTGTCTCTGCCGGTCCCCTTATCCATCTAGGGACCGGCACATCACCCCATCCAGATGCGACTAGTGCATCTCATCTAATTTCCCCCTGAAGCCCCTGAAGCACCTTAAGATGGCTGCCGCAGTGGTTCAACCAGGCTCCCAGCCTGCCTTGTCCATCCCTTTGAGGAAGGAGAATCCTGATTGGCTGAGGTTCGACCTACCTCCCAGCATACAATCGAGCCGGGAGGTGCACCTGTCCTTCATTTTTGCCGAATTCAAGGCCTGCTACTTTAGTCCCTGTGGGCCTCAGCCGGAGAAGTGGAAATGCTACCTTGCCCTATGTACCCTCCAAAGCACACCGTAGAATCTCAGTTAAGCCAAACATACTACAGCAGTTGTACATTAAGGCTTGTTATGTTTTTTCCAATTACCCACACCTGAACTATGTCACTACTCCCTTGCCCAAACCCACCCCTTTCCTCCCACCCCTACTACGTGCAACACAAGAAGCCTTGGTGCATGCACATATTGCAAACACGACCACCCTTACCGGAAACTACCACACCGCTATCAGACCAGCCAGTCTAGCACCGCTAGCTCAAGCCACTGCCACAGCTTACCAAGCTCTGCAACCCAGCACCAACTCCACCTGGCTCCCCATTATGCCACACATATCCATAACTGGATCCACCCAATCCAATACTCCCGCCAGTCACTCCCTTCCTCTCTGCATTGCGAGACCTTCGCATGGAACACCTGGGGTCACTACTGCCTTCTAATTCTCACGGCTCCAACCCATCCAGTCTTATACTCCTGCCAGTCACCCCTCTCCTCCCTTCATTGCAATACTACTACAATGTATGCCTGGAGGCACCCCCTCACTCCTTAGGAAGCCAACTCACCCACGACAAGCAAAATCACCCCCATGAAGGCGTCCTCAACAGACAATGCCCAGCACCATGCCCCACTGTTGTCCACTCCATCATTCCCCCTTAGGCATGCACTCACTGTCATCCCATCAGCTACCCTGTCCACCCGACCACAAGCACCACCCACCATGCACACCCTCACCTCCTCGCGCAACCAATGGCCCCACCACACAAACCATCAGCCTTTACCACAATACCCACCCTTGAGACAACCTCTTCCATGGAAATTGCCAGACAAGCCACCACATCTCCCCAGCACCAGCCCACCAGTGCACCTCACGAGATAACATGCCCACAAACCCTGAGAGAGAGGAGGATCCACCTACCATCCCGCTCTTCCCACCCTCCCCACAATGACAGCCCTCCTAGCACCGATAGCCAAAACCACTTTCTCAACCTACGCACTAGCCCTGGATATCACCCACCTAATAGGGTCTGCACTGCCCCTCCCACGCCTTCACAAATCCCCCTCCAATGTACCCTTGGCAATACTAGATCCCTACCAGCCCATGCGCACAAACTCTTTGAGCTCATCTCAGACCAATACCTGGACATCCTAGCTGTTACCGAAACATGGCTTACCCCATCCTCCGGCCCCATCCTGTCTATAGCTATCCCTACAGGCTATGCTATACTATGAAGCAATAGAGCACTCAAAGAAGAGGAAGGAGTAGCTCTTATCTTTAAGGACTCTCTCCAACGGTATGCCATTAAGTCCATCACCCTGTCCAACTGCAAACCCCTCTCCGCCAAACTTACCTGCTGACACACTGCTTCAATTACCATCCACCTCCTCTACTGGCCTCCGGACCTGACCACCTCCTTCAAAGATGAACGCACCAGCTAATTTCCTCCAAACTCAAGCCCTCTTCAAAACTACTAATCATATGGGATTTCAATTTGGCTTCAATGACCCATCCGACCACGACGCAACAACCCTTTCCCATTCATTGCAATCTTTAGGCTGCATCCAACACATCTCTCAGCCCACCCATACCCACGTCCACACCTTGGATTAGGTTGTGGATCGCAACAACAGCATCAATGATCTGTCCCTTGCTCCATGCCCCTGGTCCGATCACCACACCATCACCTTCTCCATCACCACCCAAACCTATAGCCACCCCTCCACCATTCTGCCCTGTAGCTCTCGTAACCTCAGACATGACCAACTCACCCCCATCCTTGACCAGTTTATGCCACTTACATCCGATACCTCCACCCTAGTGGAGCATTACAACACTCTGTTAGGCACGGCCATCAACGACCTAGCTCCCCTCAAGGCTGTGAATGTCAAAAACACGGTGAAAATCAATTTCTGGTCAACCCTGACCTCCGTTCCACTAGAGCCTCTAAAAGAGCCAGGTGGCATAAAAAACTGAGCATTACCAACAAAACCCTCCTCTCCACAACATCATTTCAATATAAACAAACCATTATTGCCTTTAAAGCTGCAATCCACAACGAAAGAATCTCCAAAACCTCCTCCAGTTCCTGCAAGCTCTTCTCCATTCTCAATGAAATACAGACCCCCATCTCCCCACCCACCTCCATCCTCAAGGGCGATGCATGATATAACGGTATCCAAAACACTCTCATGGCCAAAATTGCAAAACTCCAACAACAAGCCATAACGCAGGCCCCCCAACCCACACCTAACCTCTTCACATCCAATGCCGCGACAAACATCCCACCCTTCCACTTCCAACTGGTGAACATAGCCAATCTAGCGAACATCATCAAAGGGCTTAAGCCCTCCTGCTGCAAGGGCAACACCAGTCCAGCTTCTCTATTCAAGGAATGCACAGAACCCCTTCTCCCACCCATTACTGCCATTATCAACTCCTCCTTTACCTCCTTCACCGTCCCAAGCCCCCTTTGAATGTTGGGTCTCCCTACTTCTAAAAATAAACTCCCTCGATCCAGCCACTCCCACTAACTACCACCCAATCACTACAGTCCCCTTCTTGCTCACATTTATGGACAGAGATGCCTATTTACAAATCCAATCCTTCTTAGAAACACATCATGTCCTGAGATCCAGACAATCAGGCTTCTGCCCCAAACATGGCACAGGAATGGCCCTCTTGGACCTCAAAAACCAACTCGATGTAGTCATCAACCAGGGCTCCCTATCACTCATCTTACTACTCTACTTCTCTGTGGCCTTTGACCTCGTCAACCACAATATCTTGTGCCGTGCACTATCCACCTCGGTCCACCTCTGCACACTTCTCACCAGAAGCTCCCAAATGGATCGCCTCCTTCGTAGCCAACAGATCAACCCGTGTCTTCGCAGGAGAGTCCCCACTCCCACATCCTTTGGAGTCCCTCAAGACTCTTGTCTATCGCTCACTCTGTATGATGTGTATACCAAACCACTCTTTGACCATCTAGATGCCCTTGGTATCTCATACACCAACTATGCAGATGATACACAAATCCTCATCCCCCTCTCTGGAGAATATGTTATGTTATAAAAACTTGTTAAAGCGCACGTACACCCAAAGGCATCTTGGCGCTGGCTACTGAAGAGGAGTCAAAGTCCAGCGCGGTGGACAACACCATAAGAGTGAGATGGCCTAAAACAGAGTGGTTTTCAACAACTAGCGGAAAGTAAGGTGGTCTTCAGTTGCACGGAGAGCAGTAGGTAACTTGTTCCAAGCTCTATAGCAGCCGCCACCGAAAAGGCACGGCCTCCCATGCGTGACAGACAATAGCGGGGGGCAGTGAGAAGACACGCAGACTGAGAGCGCAGTAGACGGGAGGGAGTGTAATGAACAAACTTTGCCTGGAGATACTCAGCACCTAGGCCATAAAAGGCATGATGCACCAAAAACCATGATTTAATCAGGATCCGGCTGGCCACAGGAAGCCAGTGTAGTTTCTTGAGCAGAGGGGAAATATGAGATCCAAAGGGAGGGCAGAGTATAGAGCGAACAGCAGCATTTTGCAGCAGTTGAAGCCTTTGGATCAGGTAGCAGGGCTGGGCCAAATAGAGAGAATTGCAGTAGTCGAGAGTGCTGAGAACCAAGGCTGCCACTACCGGGGCCTGACTATCCCACAGACACCTACCCCATCAACGCCATATACGAAACTATTCAGTCCTGAATGGCTGCACAGAGCCTTTGCCTTACCGATGATAAAACTGAGCTCCTCATTGTAGGCCCAGCATCACGACTGTCCAAATTACACCAGGACTACAAAACCGTCACTGTTGATGGCCACATGATTTTAGTAGCAACGCCCATCAAACCCTTGGCGTCTTCCTTGCCTCCTCTCTAACCATGACCCATCAAGTCAACCACATTGCTGCCGCCTCAGGTTATGCAATCAAACTAATTAACGTGAGCAAGCCTTTTCTTTCGTCCCAGAATCGACTTGAAATCTCACAAACCCACATAGGATCCAAACTGGACTATTGCAATGCCTTACTGTGTGGAAGTTCAAAAACAAATCTGCACAAACTCCAAACCATTCAAAATAATCCTCTGCAGGCAGCACTTGACATTAAAAGACATTCCCACATCTCAGAAGCCAGAAGATCAGCCCATTGGCTCCCAGTTAAGGACAGAATCAAATTTAAGACACTCTCTATCACCTAGAAATTGCCAACGAGGCTCTCAAATATCTCACAGGCACCATCAAAAAACACTCTTCTACCAGGGCCACCTACAAACACTGCCTCCTCAATCCTCGCTGCAACAGGAAAAGAGCAGGGGGTGCCAATTTCCTAGCCCATGCCCCAGCGCTCTGGAACAACCTACCACCCTAACTATGTCTTCAGGGAACACCTAAACACTCTGCTATTTAACTAAGATGTGACTCTCATGTATCTTGCTCCATCTCTACCTGGTACCTCCCACTCTCTCCCTCGCATCTAGCATCTAGATGCCAGTGGGTTTTGTACGCTCCTAAAAATGCACAAAATAAATTTAAAAAGTGCATCACATGAAAACATTGTTTGTGGGGAATGGGAGAGGGCTTGGGGGAAAAAGGACCTGAGGGTAGTGGGGAAGAATGGCAAAGGGAGGCACTTCATGACTGCCTGGAAGGGCAGGGAAGAGTTTTGGTTTCTGCACATGTTTTTCAGATAACCACCATTATTTGCAAACTGGTATCGAGAAGCCCGAGGTGGAGAAAAGGGCGAGGCTGTTTTGTGCTGTGCGGCTGAGACCATATTCGAGTTTTATTCTACTCACTACTGCAGAGATAAGGAAAGGCGAGGCGCCGCTCCAATTCGCATCAGACTATCAGCAGGAGCCGATAGCAGTTGAAGCGAGCGGTGTGTCTCCCTAACGCTTCCCCTTCACGTGACACGCGTCACCTGACAGCTGTGCGACACGCCCACAGGAAGTGCCTTCAAATCCAGCACTCCGGCGCCCTTGTGGCGAGAAGCCCGAGGTGGAGAAAAGGGCGAGGCTGTTTTGTGCTGTGCGGCTGAGACCATATTCGAGTTTTATTCTACTCACTACTGCAGAGATAAGGAAAGGCGAGGCGCCGCTCCAATTCGCATCAGACTATCAGCAGGAGCCGATAGCAGTTGAAGCGAGCGGTGTGTCTCCCTAACGCTTCCCCTTCACGTGACACGCGTCACCTGACAGCTGTGCGACACGCCCACAGGAAGTGCCTTCAAATCCAGCACTCCGGCGCCCTTGTGGCGAGAAGCCCGAGGTGGAGAAAAGGGCGAGGCTGTTTTGTGCTGTGCGGCTGAGACCATATTCGAGTTTTATTCTACTCACTACTGCAGAGATAAGGAAAGGCGAGGCGCCGCTCCAATTCGCATCAGACTATCAGCAGGAGCCGATAGCAGTTGAAGCGAGCGGTGTGTCTCCCTAACGCTTCCCCTTCACGTGACACGCGTCACCTGACAGCTGTGCGACACGCCCACAGGAAGTGCCTTCAAATCCAGCACTCCGGCGCCCTTGTGGCGAGAAGCCCGAGGTGGAGAAAAGGGCGAGGCTGTTTTGTGCTGTTTGCGGCTGGATCGGCGACAAGACTCGGAAGTCGACATGGAACCCACCAAACCCCGTACAAGGCTCCAGGGCAAACGAGAGGAATCGTTAGCGCCTACACAGAACATGAACAGCAACCACGACCTCGATGGAACAGTAGCTAATAATGTAAAAACACCAATCATACACACCACAATCAAACCCAAATCTGTGGACCAGCCTTCCCTGGACTCCGCAGACCTTGCAATACAAACTCGGGATAATGGCAAACTAGATACAAGAAACATATGTTCTGCCACAACTCTGATATCTAAAATCGAGCACGTTTGTCTTATACGCGATGCTACGAAGACCTTCGCACTTCCAGAGATGCTGGGATATATTCCGAGATGTGAAGATTCCTATCTAACGCCTCTGCAAGAGCGTGCGAGGGCAGCTAAACATCAATGGCAAACAACGCATCTGCCGACTGTTATGAAAAGCGAAGATCCCACAAATACACCCATAACACGAACTGCTCGCCTTTCACTCGACATTACAGAAATAGATACAATTATGGATCTACAAGGAAAAAAAAACGAGGTTCTCAGCGGTGTGTCGACGCCAAAACAAATTGGGAAATTTGAGGCATCTACCCCAAGAGATTCCCCAAAAACCGATTCGCCAGTGAAGAAAACTTGGAAATCCAACCTGGATGACACAAATTCATCCAACCGTGCGAATCCTGGGAATATAAGTAACTATCCAGAATACCAACAAAGATTACCTACGACAATGCTAGAGCTTCAAAATACTCTGATAGCAGTGTTATCAACATCTATGATACCGTTTCTAAAAATTCAAGAAACAATGGTTGACTCTATTAAAGACCAAGCGACATTGCTGGCAATGATCTTGACCAAGCAAATACAGTTCGAATCTCTAATAAACTCCATTCAAGAGAGATTAAAATATGAAGCTGAAGTATCAAGAACATGGCAAAATAGACTAGCAGAAGTGGCAAGAGCTGATAGAGCGGATAAACTCAACTTAATGGACACTTTCTCAACAATCACCAAAAAAATGGTGGATGACAAAGTAAAAAAATCTGCACAAGTAACAACGAACCTACAATATACAACTGAACAAACTCAAACCGAAACTCAACCGAATACGATGATGAAGAATTCAGATCAGACAACTCAATGTGATCAGCAACCTTATCCACTTCCACAAGCTCTGACGTCTGTGGGGCGAAATACCACGGAACCGTCGGTGTGTACCCCATTTGATATCTTTGATCTCTCAAAACGAGGATTAGTAGGGCACGATACAGCGATTAAATCAAAGCCCAAAAAAATTATAAACAATGGGTCACGTGCATTTCTTCGAAAGGTACTAAATCCGCAGAAAACGAATAATGAAAAGACTAAGACCAACAGAAAATCTCTCGTGAATAATCAAACTACTCTCACACGAACTATTCAGAACATTGGAAAAGGAGATAAAGTCTTAACTACTACAGCTCAAGGTAATCAGTCATTGCTGGAACCACTAGATATACTTATAGATGCAATCAACCAACAAACCCCTCTCAATTCAGATACAAGAGACAGAATTCTGAAAGTTATGCCACACGGAAAACACACAACGGTTGAACCTCAAGACGTACCTAGAGAGGTCACCAATCAGGAAAAGCGAATCAAAGCTGCAAATCCAGCAAATCTCCCAGAGACTGAGACAGATGATGATATAGACTCACCTAGAGAGGTTACCAATCAGGAAAAGAGAATCAAAGCTGCAAATCCAGCAAATCTTCCAGAGACTGAGACAGCTGATGACATAAGTGCCCATAATTCCACTTCTATAAACTCTCAAGACGAATCTCTCATTATAATAGATGAATATGAAGACTCGTTCTATGAATGTACCCATAGTGAAATCACCGACAATGTACACCAAATCAACATCTCACTGGCATATTCAGCAGTCTCCATAGAACAAACATGGCCTACTGATGAATCAGAAAGACCCAAGCAACCCAATGCCAACTTGACAACTCAGCAAACTCCCAAACTCCGCAGACCAATTTTCAAAAATCCGTTAAACTCCTCGTGTGCATACCGACTGGCCATATATCCGAGGAACTCGAGCACCGATGAGCCGGTCATCTTAAATAGATCCAATACTTTACGACTGTTTAAGGCTATTCCTCAGTTGGCTCACATAAAATCAGAAGACATCGAGTTAATTATATTTCCAAATAAAAAATATATGGAAGAGGCCCATGTCGATTTTGCAAGCTATGATACAATGCAATGCGTCATTGACAACAGACATCATCTACTGACTTTGGGATTCCAAACAGAAGAAATAATGGTATCTCGTTTGATGATGGAAAAGAAAACAAGAACCTTAGACATTTTTTCCAGAAATTTAACCAAAAATCAGATTGGACAAAGTTACAGACAAGATTCTGGAAAAAAATGTAAAGACTTATGTCTAAGACCAAACAATCAAAATAAGATGTCACGAGAATCTTTAAGATACAACTCTAGACCAGATGTGAATCAGAGAACAAAGAAAACGTATCTATAACAACGAAAAGACCCACCGAAAGCTTACACAACCCTATGTTCTTGGAATACAAGGGGACATAGTCATCTTTTTGAAAACAAATCATCTATACTCGATCAAGTCGATATCATCTGCTTCCAAGAAACCTGGTTGAAAGAGGAAGTAGTCTGCGATGGCTATAGCTCATTTATGAATCCTGCCATATCCTCGCAACAAGGGAGACCAGCATCAGGAATGCTCTTACTAACAAAAATTAAACCTACATGGCGAATAGTGGAAACTAAAATACTCCATCCGTGGGCACAACTCCTATCCATCAGCATTCCATCATTACTGAAACTCAATCCACTTGATCAGACAAAAAACACCTATTTATCAATCTTTAACATATATTGGAATCCTGCAGCTATGTCTGACAACAAATTTATCGATTCTATATTAGAGGAAATTGACAGACTGAACATTACGAATACTACAAACGAAATCATCTTGGCAGGAGATTTTAATTTCCATCTCTTTGATAAAAGAGGAAACAAATTGGCACCTAATGAATTGTCATCCAGAGCGAGTAAATGGATGAAAGAAACAACATTACGTAATATTTGCCTAAGCGTCCAACCCACGAACGATAAAGGCATCCCACTGCCGACCTGGTCACGGGAGAACTCTAATACAATAATCGATTATATCTTCGCTACAGAAGGTATTCGGAAAATCACAACCTTTACTGCGAGTTCGCCAAACCCAGATAGTGATCATCGTCAAATCTTTATCTCCTGGCCAGCTGAACCCTCTATCGAGCAAGGTCTGAACCTCCCTGAACTCGAAATAAATAATGGGTTGAATCGGCTTCGCATTAAAGATCACCAAATACAAGACCTAACTACTCTATTTGAAGACACAGTGCTGAAGGACCAAGTTAAATTAAACTATGGCTGGATCTTGAAGAAGTACCAACAATCTACATCAAGAAATCAACAAAGAGCCAAGCAGCCACATACTCATTACTTCAATTTACAAATCTTTCTGGAAAAAAAGAAACACTATAAACAACTTCGACAAATAAAAAAAAATAAAGGAGATACGCAAATTGAAATAAAAAAGGAAAAACAAAAATTCTCCAACATAATGAAAGCATACAAAATGACAATGAAGCAACACGATGCAGAAGAATTGTTGAAGGCGCTAAATGGGAAAAACACGCGGCAGTTATGGTCCCTGATGAATACAACAGCGAAAAATCAAACTATGATCCAAGAAGTAGATCCACATATCTGGGTTAAACACTTCCAAACCCTCTATAAGAAACCGGTATTCGAACCAACATCAATTCTGCAAAAAGATGCTGACCCCTGGACCCTTAAATGGGATTTAGATGATATTACCAACACTATGAGGAATCTGAACTCATCTAGGGCACCTGGTCCTGATGGGCTGGCGAACAGCAACTTGAAAGCAAATCCCGAACACTGGGCTAAATTTCTCTTACATCTCTTACAATTGATAGAAAAGTCGAAAGAGATTCCACGCACATGGACAGTAGCCATTATAATACCAATCTATAAAGCAGGAGATAGAAAAAACCCAGCCAATTATAGACCAATAGCCTTACTAGATCCGCTGGGGAAACTATTTGCAGGCTACCTTGAGAAAAAACTAACTGTTTGGGCTATACACCATGGGAAACAAGCAAAAAGACAGACTGGCTTTGTGAAAAAAATAAGTACCAACGTTAATCTTCTCTTGCTGAACATGATAAAACATGAAGCGTTCACAAAAGCACAGCAGGTATATGCAATCTTTATAGACTTAAAACTGGCCTTCGATTCAGTCAATCGACCACTTCTGTGGTCCAAATTGGCTGCTTGGGGTTGTCCATCATCCATTCTGAACCCAATCAAACAGCTATACTCGAACACGTCAATCAGAGTTCGACTTTCAACTGATGGAAAGGCAACAGCACCAATCCATACGTGGAATGGGTTGAAACAGGGTTGTCCCTTAGCTGCCTCTCTCTACAACCTTTTCACCCATGAGTTCGAACGAAAAATTAAACATACTATGGCAAATCCTCCAAAGATAAATAGCGAATCCATTCAAACCTTAATTTACGCTGATGACATTATAATTATGGACAAAACGGAGAAAGGACTGCAAATAACACTGAATAAAACGCAAGCTTTCATGAAAGCAAATGATTTACAAATTAACACAGAAAAAACCAAAATGATGAAACTCATCGCTGAAAATTCAAAGAAACAATGGTCGCCAAAATGCTATCTGGACCAGAAAAACATCGCGACAACCAAAACCATAAAATATTTAGGTGCAATAATTAACCCATCTAAGAATGAAAAAGAATGGCAAGAAAACATTGAAGAAAAAGCAATATCGTTGTCAAGACAAGGCCGCTTCTTTCACTGCAAATATGGTGCATATACGGTAAAACCTACCACCCTACTCTATAAACAAAAAATCATTCCCATCCTGACGTACGCGAGCGAATCTTTGATAAACCAACAACTATTGAAATGGCCAAGATATGAAGCTATATTCTGGAGAAAAACCCTTGCTCTGCCAAAATCCTTTCCAATCTCTAGAATTCGTTATGAACTTGCTCTCCAATCTATTCAATCCATTGTACTGTGGAAACAAATGGACTTATATAGAAAAATTTTCTGGGAGGAAAAAATCCCAGCATTGGAAATCCTAAAAGACAAAAAACAGGCATTCCATGTAACAGCTTTAACAAAGTGGACAAGCGAAATCAAAATAAAAATGGAACAAGAGGAAATCACGGAGGAAATGTTGAGAAACAGACCTCAATATGCTAAACGAAAAATTCAGAAAAACGACTGGATAAGAACAATAGAAGACCAGAAAAAATTTAAAAGACATATGAAGGCGGACATGGAAGTAAGAGCTATAAACGTGTTGCCTGCGTATTTACTTCAATTCCCTTGTACGAAAATTCGTGACTTATTTTTGCAATTTCGTTTGAACATCCTACCTACGCGTGAATATCTGTCATTAATAGATCGAACACATAGTACTTCACCATCCTGTCGTTACTGTAAAGACCCTACAGAACCAGAAACATTATTTCACCTAATCATGGTGTGCCCAAGGCTAATAAATAAACGTGAACTATTTAGAGATTTCTTTAAAATATCCAATCACCGAATGTCAACTGAAGAGCGATGGGCAATGTTGCTCCAAGGAAACAACCAATCGCTGATCATTACAGTGATCAAATTTTGGATTGAAATCAACAAAGAACCGTAAAAGAAAAATCGGAATAAAAACTTGTGGTAAGAAGAGTAGAAGCAGAAATACAAATGAAAAGTTTGATAAGTCAAACGTAACATTTTAATAAAAAAAAAAAAAAAAAAAAAAAAAGTATCTGTAGTACATTGATATTACTAACAGCTGGTATTAAAAAGAGAAATGGGGTGAGAGTGATGGGCGTGGCCGAAGTCTATGGCTGGAGGATTACTTTAGAGAAACTAATGGTGCAATATGGAAAATGGCCACAGCTGAAGGCCATGGCTAGTGAGTCCCAACAAAACCTATTGCGGCAACATGTCAATCGGCCATGGCCGAAGTCCATGGCTAGTATGCCCAAAAGAGACCTCGCCATACCCACTAAGAATTGGCTGCTGGAACACGAGAGGCTTCGCTCATTTAACAAGAGAAACCGATGTTAACCTGGGAAATTTCGATGCACTTTGCCTCCAGGAGACCTGGTTAACTACTAAACCCCAACTAGACGGTTATGACATAGTATTTACGTGTGCCAGAAAAGGTGAATCGGGAAGACCGTCAGCAGGCCTCATCACCGCCATTAAAGCAGGGTCTGGCCTGGAAATTTTCGAAATACTAAAAACTTCTTATTGGACACAGGCCATGTTTCTAACAAGAAAATCTTCCACTCTGAACCAAAAGGAAAGTATGGTTCTTTTGGTCAATGTCTACTGGAATCCACAGGTAACAACCAACGAAGATTTCCTCAATGAACTTCAAAATGTTTTTGAGGAAGCACAGAAGATAGGGAGTGACCACAGTACCATCATAAGCGGGGACTTCAATGCCATCTGTGAAGGAATTGGTAACCGCTCTACATCGTTTATTCAAAAGTCTCCCGCGCGGGAGAGAGGCAACCTTCTTGAAAAGATCAAGGCTGAACGAGATATGCACAACCTACACTGGCAGCGAAATAAGGTAAACCTGGCAATTCCCTCATGGCAACGAGACGAACAAACAGGAACGATAGACCATATATTCGTCTCGAGAGACATCTTGCCAGAGATTCGTTCCTTTACAATCAGGCCAACAATTTTCAGTGATCACAATCTCTTAGTGACAGAAGTTTGGGCTGCTAAACCCCAAATGACTTTGAACAATCTGCCACTGGAGACAACAGAAAAAAGCAAGCGAGTCAAAATATCTGCTAAGGGCATACGGGAATTGGAAGCCCAATTTGTTGGTCCCCAAGTTCTAAGACCGACAGTGCTAAAAAGAAAAGAGATTGACCTGGACTACACACCCCTTCTAACTAGGTTCCTAATGGACCCAGTTAAAGCATCGGTGGAGAAGAAAGATCGTTCTCATCCCCATGTATATAATAAAGAACTTGTAGAGAAAAGGAAGGAATACAGAAAACTTAAAAGACTAGCACAAAGAATTCCATCCTCAGAGAATAATGAAAAATGGCAAAAATCGGTACGGCATTACAAAAGTTGGCTCCAAAATCATCGCCACAAGCTGTATCTGAACGATTCCCAGCAAATGCTGTTAACCATCTGTGGCAAAAAGCCCAAGGAATTCTGGAACTTGATCAAAGGAACACAAAAGAATGCTAATGAGAGCATCCAGAACAATGTGAGTGAGGCACGTTGGATTGATCACTTTTCAAAATTATTCGCACCCATTAGGGCACTGAACGTAACTGAAACTTCTAAGAGTGACCGTCATAAAAAGACAAGCCCATGGTCTATTCCTGACGACAAAGAGTCTATCTTAGACAAACTTAAGAAATTAAACAACTCGAGGGCTCCAGGACCCGATGGGATCAGTAATTGGGAACTGAAAAAAAATCCGGAGTGCTGGGCTAACATCATGAGTGAGCTTTTTACAAATTGTAACAGAAAAGGAGCTATACCGCCAACCTGGCGAAAAGCCAACATTGTGTCCATCTATAAGAGAGGTGTGACCGATGACCCGAACCAATACAGGCCCATTGCTCTTCTTGACGCAATGGGAAAAGTATTCGCGTCTCTGGCTCTAGACGCGTTCCAAGATTGGACGCGCTCGTCAAAAGTATCGGACCCATTCCAGAATGGCTTTATCAGAAACTCTGGAACCTCAACGAACATCCTACTCATGAGTGCTTTAAAGGGAAAGGCTCTTCAAAGTGGCAATCCAATCTATGTCGTTTTTATCGACCTGGTCCAAGCGTTTGACCAGGTAGACAGGGAGCGCTTATGGGCGAAATTGGAATCAAAAGGTTGTCCGGAGTCAATCTTAAACCCAATAAAGGCCTTACATCAAGGGACATCAATTCGAGTTCACCTGAGTGCTGATGGTCGACTCTCGGAAGAAATTGAAACAGCTCGTGGAGTCAAACAGGGCTGTCCTTTGGCTCCATCGCTGTACAACTCTTACATCGCAGACTACGGAGATTCCACCCTTGCGATTAGACATTTTCCCCCGACTTTGGGAGGGGAGAAGATAGATCACTTACTGTACGCGGATGACATCATCTTGATGGACTTAACACCTATAGGCCTTCAACGGCAATTGGATAACATGGTAACATACATGTCTGAAAACAACTTGCGCCTAAATAACGCAAAGACAAAAGTGCTCATTTTGGGCAGATCTCCAAAGTGGACTTCCAAATTCACCTGGCACTGTGATGGTAGTAGACTGGAAAGAGTGGAAGCCTTCAAATATCTTGGGATCACAATTAGTAACGACCAAGAGGAAAAAATCATGTTGGAAACACTCTGGGCAAAATTAAAAAATCTTACAGCCCAAGCCAAGGCTGTGGACAAGAAACACGGCCGCTTCTCGATCGTACCTATTGTGAGATTCTACAAAGCCAAGGTCGTTCCGGCCTTAATCTACGGGATGGACGCAATGTTGCTAGCTCCGAACACCATCTGGGAGAAACTGGAAGCTTTTTTCTGGCGAAGGGTTCTTGGTTTAGCCCAATCTACTCCAATTGCATTAATAAGACGAGAGCTATGCACCTCCTCACTGTTGGCAATAAAACTGAGAGCAACCTTGATGCTATACCGTAAGGTAATAAATAATCCAGAAGCCCGAGTATTGCACTTGATTTGGAAAGAACTTTCTGAGGGAAACAATCGGATGCTTGTATCCTGGGAACAATCCAACCGGAGAATATTGGAAGAATTGGATCTGTCTGTTGAGACACTCATACACAATCCAAATCGAGTGTCGAAAAAACTTTTGGAAGCCGACTGGATTCATACTCAAGAAGTGGCTTGATCGTACTCCATCACAGCAAAATTACCAACTGCTCCAATGAAGCTAAATGCCATGCGAGGTTACTTATTGAAGTTCCCAGATAAGAACCTAAGTCGTCTGTTTTTAAGATTCAAGTTGAACCAAATAAAAACCAATGAGATCTTGGCAATTCGTAACCAAGCACCATCGAGCACCTGCCGCTTCTGTCAGTCTATAAACGCTACAGAAAGCACAAAACACCTGCTAATGGAATGTTCCGGGCTTAAAACGAAAAGAGACAAGTATCTTGCTGACCCACTGAAAAACCACCTCACCCTCGATGAGGATAATCTCTGGCTACTTCTGACAAATGGGAATAACACCAGATGTGTCTTAGGAGTAACACTCTTCCTCAAATCCTTGAAGCTTGAGCAGGAGGAACTCCACTATGCTCTAGCTCATTGAACAAAGATATGTCTAAAAGGAACCTGGACGTTTGATGTATGAAGACTACTCATGTCTTATTTTTGTAAAAATTGTGACACAATTAAAACAAAAATTAAACAATAAGAAAAAAAAAAAAAGAGACCTTGTGGTGTGATATGATATGATATATGATATGATAAGTCATTTATAACGTGCCTGTACTCAAGTGTTTCTAGGTGTGACAAGACAAGAAAGGGGAGACAGAGGGAGGACAAAAAAAACAATCTTACTAGGCCCTGCGTCAATCAGAAGGCAGAGGAAAAGAGTCAGTGGGAGGGAAAGAGAAAGGGAGAGTGAAATAAGCAAAGCTCAAGTAAGTGTAGCCGGGGTGGCCCGTTCTAAGTAAGTGCAAGGAGGCAGGGGACTGTTGGGTTGCAGATACAGTCCCTAGTGCGCATTAGGGCTGGAGGCAGTGCATGTGGCTACTGGTTGTGAAGGAGCCTGGTCCCTATAAGGTTCAGAGGGAGGCCTAGTAATCAGTTAGTGCAGCAGATAAGAACATCAGCAGGGGAAAGAGAGAAGCAGAAGCAAAAGGGAAGATCTTGAATTGCTTCTGGACCCTGAGGTGGTTCTGGTCAAGTTTGAGAGCGGCAGGAAGGCTGTTCCAGATGGAGGCACAAGCCAATGAGAGGGATCTACTCCCCTCTCTCAGCCTGGAGAAGCATCTAACCCTCACAGAGTTGGAGGTGGATGAGCAGAGGCTTGAGAGGAAAGTGCTTAGGAAGAGAGAGTTGGAGACTGGCCCTAGAACGCCTTGTGGACAATGCAGAGGGTCTTCAACTTGATATTTGCAGCCAGCGGGAGCCAGTGGAGAGTTTTCAGGGCTGGAGAGATACGATCCCTGGGTTTGAGGCCAAGGACACGTCTCACAGTCCTTTTATGCATTAGTTGCAGACTGCAAAGAGTAGAGGCAGTCAGAACAAGAAAGATGCTGTTGCAGCAGTCCAGCCCAGAAAGAACCAGGGCTCTGGAGACAGTGACCGTCTGGGGAAAAATGAGAAAAGGAAGAATATGAGGAGGTGCAGATGGTAGTGGGACTTCTTACACATGTCTGTAATGTGAGTAGAGAAGGAGAGTCAGAGTCAAAGATGACACCAAGTTTTCTGCCTCGCAGGAAGGCCAGAGTGAAAGAGGGAAAGCGGGAGCAGTGATCCCAATGAGAAGAATGTCAGTTTTACTGGCATTCTGCCAGAGATTGTTAGTGGCACACCATTCCTGAATTGCAGATAGACAATCAGGAATGACCGAGTGAGGAAAGGAGGCTGAGTGGGAGCCTGAAGCAGAGCTAAGTGTCATCCTCATAACACTGAAATGTAGGAGAGAAGGTAGATATGAGATGGGCAACAGGTGTAAAGTAAATATTGAAGAGCCAGGGTGAGAGGTTAGACCCCTGGGGAACACTACATGTGCAGAGAGAGAGAGAGATGGTGGAGAGAAAGGACCCCAGTTGGACCTGGGACAGTCGATCAGAGAGGAAGGAGCTCAACCAGGCTATGGCCTGATCCGCAATGCCCAGGTTGTCATGGAGATGATTGATCAGGATGGCGTGGTTGACCCTGTCGAAAGCAGAGGAAAGATCAAGGAGGATGAGGACAGAAGGAAGGCTGGAGTTCAGATTTTAGAGCAGGTCTTCACGGGTGTTCAGGAGAGCAGTGTCCATGCTTCTGGCTGCTCTAAAGCCAGAATGATGGTTGTGGGCCCAAATGGGAGATGTCCAGCTTTTCCAGGAGTTTGCCCAGAAAAGGAGTGATAAAAATTAGCATGCCACAGAGGAAGGATCAGCAAAAGGCTTCTTCAGGAGGGGGTGCACATGGGTGTGCTTTTGGAGGGAGGGGAAAGTTCCTGTGGAAAAAGAGTGATTGAAGAAATCGGCCAAGGCAGGAGCAAGGGTGTTAATGTGGTCCTTGATGGTTCTGGAGGAGCAGGGGAGCACCTGCTTTAACGATATGTTCATAGATTGTCTATAAACATCGTCAGGAGTGATCACAGGTGTTAGTGTGAATTCTCCTAAATGGCTAATTTCCCTTACCTACTGATTCCCTCGTCAGCTTTGCTGGATATCTAGGATTTATTTTTTTCACCTGGTAAGAGTGTGAGCCTTTTTCCCACTTGTACATGTGTTCTGCTGTGTGTGTTTAACATTTTTGTGTTCAGAGACTGTGGAGCCTCACCTACTCCACAGACATCGGGCCTCATTACACGGACGGCGGTAAGGGTTAACGGTCACCGTTAATGGCAACGGTGACCGTTAACCCTTACCGCCGTACTACGAGGTCCCTTAGCGGGTTGGAGGATTTAACGCCTGCTTCTTGCAGGCGTTAAAATCCAACCCGCTAAGGGACCTCGGAGCTAATTACGGCACCGCAAAATTGCGGTGGCGTAATTAGCGCCTTCCCCATTTCCATAGAGCCCTATGGGGCAGAAATGGGAATGGGGAAGGGCAATGGCGGAAAGGGGATTTACCGCCCCTCCAACCTTGGAATGGGGCGGTAAATCCCCTTTCCGCCAAGGCGGTGCCGGTATTTTACCGGCATGAGCCATGGCGCTAATAGCACCATGGCTCACCGCCTACCGTGTAATGAGGCCCATCATCTTTTTACTGTGTGTTACACAGCACCTTCAGTGCAGTGACACAGGGTTGTCTTTTAGACTCCCAACCTCAGACTCCATTTTCTGGGACTGACTACTGTCTCCCAGAACATGGAAAGTTGCCATTGACTTTATTAGTCTCTTTAAATCCACAGACCCAGTACAAACTATCTTACATAGAGTACTGGAAAGGGTTAATACTTATCCCTTTTGGTATGTTTCTCTTGGAGCATTGTTTTGCTCCCTTTTCATTAAGACTTGGCTGGTGGCAGTGGTAACTACCCTATTTTTCCTATCGCGGTTATCTTAAATAACCTTGTTATTATTTTCGGCTATCTTGGTAGCCTCGAACTTAAACCCGCTGGACCATATTTGTTTTAATTTGGTTCCGGCTGGGTTTATTCGCCATTTCATTTTGTAAAAGTCTTTCTCGTGTTTTTCTCTGCACGCCAAACCATGTTTGGTTCCTTTGTCCGTCGTCCTTTCACGGGCTTCTGCAAAGCAGCCCTCCTTAGGCGCCTGAAAGTCTGGGTAGGCAGGATGTGAGGGAGGGGATTTAAGACCCCAGCCATGGGTTCCCAAGTCACACTCCTGTTTGATTGGCTGGGTGACAGTCCCGCCTGGACAGCCACCCTACTGTGTGATTGACAGCCAATTTGTGTGAATGGGGGAAAACTGCATAAAAAGCTGGTCTCTGGGGCTGGAAAGGCAGAGTTGCCACTGGAACGAGAGAAACGAATAGGAGCTGACAGAAGAGGACCCCTACCAAGACTGAACCACCCAGTGAAGCCCTGCTGGTGGTCTGAATCTTCAGACTCCAGCGACAGAGAAGATCCACCAGGAATCTTCTTCCCCCGAGCTGGTGGGACCAACCAGTTCACCCAAACTGCAAGCCAGGCCTCCCTCCTATGGTCGAATTTGTTCTACAGTGAACCAGATAGCCAGGAAGGTCGGACCCTGCTTGGGTTTTAAGGAGCGCACCTTTTATTTGTTGCTCTGCTCTGCTGCTGCTTTCTTCCCTGGGCAGTGCAGGACCCTCCAGTCTTCCTACTTTGTGTCAGTCCCACAGTCGCTTCAGGAACTGTAAGTCTGCAGGACCTGCCAGGAACGTCTACCTCAGCTACAGTTGCTTCTCCATTTTAAGGTACTGTTCAAATCCGGTTGTTCGTTTCGTTCAGCCGCAGCGAAGGTGTGTGAAACCTTTCGCCAATCTGAGGGCTTGTCCTTCTCTATTCTTTAAACTAATTTTTCTGCTGACCAACTTGGTTCTGAACTCTTGACTTAACCGCAAACTACCCTGAACTGTGTAATCTTGAACAAAATAATTTTGTCCTATCGACTTTGGCCCTAAGCCCTTTTGATTTAATTCCCTCACTGTAGTTCCTTTTTCTAGATTGCCCTGCTTACTTACCTGTTGGCGTTGCTCAATTTTGGTCTAACTTTGTCTTTCCCTCCCTTTTAAATTGTTGGAGTTCCATTTTGCTCACACTTCATTTTTTAGCTTAACTTGTCCAGAATCTATTGGGAGTGGTGTGATGTATTAAGAGTGTGATTTTTCAACTGCTTTACTTTAGTGAAATATTGTACAACTGATGTGTAAATAAATGTGTATTATTTTACTCAGAAACCTTGAGTTAGTGTTTGTTTGAATCAGAGTAATTGCTGTATGTTGTGTAACTGTAACGCTCACCTGGTATCCACGGGGACGTCACTCAGCCTATTCTGACCTCTTACGACCTCAAATCCTTCCCTGGAGGCTATTCGACTGGAGACTGGGCCTGAAACACAGGATTGGTAGAGTTTAACTCCCTATTGTCTCTGTGTGCTTGAACCCCTTCTTCCCCGGTTTCCAACCCTTCCCTTTGATCCACAGCTCACCTTGTTTTCTTGGATGGTGTGCTCCTCGTCCTGCCTTCAGCGCAGGGGCGCGTTGATTGATGCAGGCTCGTTGCTGCCTAGTTACTTCACTGGCAAGAGTCCGACAGGTAAGTATAATGAGTCTTTTGAACATTTCTCTAACTTCGTTCCTTTCCTTCCTTAGATGATGGCCGGCGTCCGGGGATGGCGGCGTGCTGCTGAGATGAGTAGCGCTGAAGGTGAGTGACAGCGCAATGCGCGATGCACCCCTTTCTTATTTGCATTGAACTGAGTTCTTTTTCTGTGTCTTTTAGGTGCCGCAACGTTTTCAGCATGGATGCCGGTTATGAAGAACAAATGCGGTTGGTAAGCACGCTATGCGGCGCCTCTAAATGTTTTCACACTAACCTGGAGTGTCTTTTCCCTCTTGCAGATGGATGAGAAGTTCCGGAGACAGAGTTCCCCCAGAGCGGCTGCGATTCAGGTAATCGTTTGAAGCTCGTACAGTATTTAAAAATAAGCGAAGATTTGCAGAATGCTTACTACTGCCTTTTTTCTGTTCTTTTCCCTTTTCCTTAGGAAGCGGCGTGCCGGGATGGGAATGACACCGCCGAAGATGCCCGCAGAACAGAAGGAGCGATGACTGATGGGCAGAAGCACCGCAAGGTAAGGCTGTTCCTAACGGTTTTCTTGTTCTTGCAGGAGCTGAGCGCAGAAGAAAGATGCAGGCCTACTGGAGACCGATCCGAACACGGTGAGTGTCACGCTGCAGGTGCAGAAAACGCAAAGCATGTTTCACAGCCTGGGTGTGGCTTAAATAGTCTCTGGGTATCCCAGGTGCCTCTGGGCTGAACCACCCCCAAAAGACTAGACTAGACCGCACATGCAGTTCTGGGAACCAAAATATGTGGGGGCATCTATCTTGTCCCCATCCATGCACTACAAGTCCAATCCCCATTGTTATCCTATGGGAGTGAGTGGGTCTTTGGAGGAATGGAGAGGTCCTTGAGGGCCATGTAGGTGATCGTGGCCTGGCTCCAGCCTGACATGTTGGAGGGCTGGGGACATGAGGGGCAGGAATCATGACAGCACTCCCCCCCAAGGCCCCTCTCAAGGTGGCTCTTCTGTCTGGCCCTGGTTTGGTTGGATGGTTTTGATGAAATCGTCTAAGCAAGCGAGGTGCATGGATGTACTCACAAGGCTCCCATGTCCTGTCTTGTGGACCATACCCCTTCCAGTCTACTAAGTAGTATAATTTTGGATCTGACGTACTTTGAATCTAGGATGTCCTTGACTTCGAATTTTGGCTCCCCGGCGACTACTACTGGCTGCGGTGCCGTTGCTACCCGGGTCCCAGGTTGAACAGGTTTAAGAAGAGACATGTGGAACACAGGATGAATTTGCATGCATGTTTGACGGCAAAGCTAGTCTGACCGCCACAGGATTTATCACGGAGGTGTCACGGCCGTAGGCCATTGGCAATTGAGGAAGGAACGGAGGTTGGGCCGCCATTAAACCGTTCCACTACGTTTTTCTTTACGTCCGGTTAGCGGTCTAGTGTTCTTTCAAGATGGCCGCCCGCCGCTTCCTATTTACTCACAACGGCAGAGCGGCTTTGGCGCGTTGCAACGTTCTGTTAATCCTCTTCGAAGCGTGCGCTCCTCAACGTTTTTCTCTAGGCATTCAGCCCTTCTCCCGTTTGGTTCTCCTTCCGTGCCCCTGTTTTGGCTCCCCTTTGTTTATCTCCTCCTAATCCCCTGTTTTGTTTTGTCCTTGTGAATTTTTTACTGAGGGTTTATTTTTCGTTTTCTTTTCTCCATCCCTCCTCCTTAGCCCCCCCTTTTTTTCTCCCTTTCGTTTTTTGCCATTCAGTCTTCTTATTTTTTCCGTCTATTGGATACTTACCTGCCTGTTCATCCACCCTCAAGCTGTGGAATTCTGCGGCGCTTTACTTCCGGACCCGATCCAGCCGGCATCTCCTCCTTGGACTTTCATCAGTGGCTGTTCTTTAGCAGCTTTCTGCATACCTACCAGGGGTTTTTTCTGCTATGGCTTTTTCCTCTGTTGGCTGTCACGGAGGGGGGTCACTGTGAGCCCCAGAGACTGGGTCAGGGTGACTTCTTTCCGAGGCAGACCATATCTGCACGAAAGGAAAAAGCCTCTCTCCCAAAGGCCTCAGAGAAGGAAGTTGGAACTACCCACGTCACCAGGTGAGGAGGTGGAGGTGGAGGAAGGGTCGGGGGAACTGTTGTATTCCGACATTGAAGACAGTAGCACAGCAAGCCAACCATCCAGCATTGATAGTTTGCAACGCCAAGAAGTAGTCATGGCCATCCCACAAAAGCTCCAAGAGCTGATCGTCACCGTCCAAAACCTCAATGCTGAGGTCCAAGCTCTAAAGACAGACAATGCTGCACTCCAGCAGAGAGTAGCCGCCAGGGAACAACAGGCTCAGGATTTACCCCCTTTGCCCCTAATATCAGGGAAGTTTGATGGCTCTGGATGCAAGGTGATTTAATTCCTGGATGCCTGCAACATCCACTTTAAGTTCAGACAAAATGCATTTTCAACTGATCAGACTAAGGTGGGGTTTATGATCACCCACATGACAGGGAATGCCCTGTCTTGGGCAACCCCATTGGTGTCCTGAGATGATCCTGTCCTACAAGATTACGCCGCCTTCAAGGAGCTGGTACGGCAGACTTTCCTCCGAACTGAGAGCGCACATGTGGCCAGCGAAGACCTACTGGATGTACGACAGGGTAGCTCGGATTTACTCACATACATATCTACCTTTAAGAAGTTGGCAGCCGAGGCTGGCTGGCCCGAAATGGTACAATACACCATATTCCGGAGGAGACTTTGGGAGGAACTAAAGGACAAACTCGCCAGAATGACATGGCCCGATACTTTTTCAGATCTCCTTACCGCTGTCCAAAGAATAGATTTTAGACTCCCTTAACGGAAGAACGAAAAGAAGAAGATCAGAAGTATGACACCATATCCCGAATCACGTCCCTCCACCTCATCATCTGCTACGAGAGCCGCCGGGGAAGAACCCATGCAGATCGGAACCACTAGAGCACCATTAACCGCTGAAGAAAAGAAGAGGAGACGAGAAGGGAACCTATGTTTGTACTGTGGATCTGCAACCCACCTCCTGCGAGATTGTCCAGATGTGCCCCCTAGGAGGTCGGGAAACAAACTCCCTCGATAGTTGGTAGGACGGACTATCGAGGGGCTTATGCTTGTTCCTATGCCAACCTCTCAGTTACCTCTTTTCATGTCACGGATGATGTTCGTTTTATGGTCATAGCCATTAAGATTCACTTCCGCAGAAAAGACGTGGACACTCAAGCACGACTCGATTGTGGCGCGGCTGGAAATTTTCTTGATACCGTATGGGCAGATAAGGTGGGCCTTCTCCGGATAGCCAAGAAAGAAGACCAAAAGGTGGAAGACGTTGATGGTACCCCTCTAAGTTCTGGCCTCATTACTCACACTACGGAAGAAGGCTCCGTAAACATAACCCTACCGTGGATTGGACTAACAATTTGCTGAGTTTTCACTCAAGTTATTGTAAAAGAGTATGCCTTCCTGAAACCTCATTTGAAGAAGTGAGAACTGTGGCAATAACAGAAGGGAGTGTTATCCATTGCATTCCAGAGTGTTATTCGGAATTTGCTGAGGTTTTCCAGGAACAGGTTCCCCTTCAGCTCCCTCCTCATAGACCCGAAGACTGTGCCATAGACCTGGTCCCCCAAGCCTTGGTTCCTTCTGGGAGAATGTTTCCTTTGTCTGTTTCCGAGAAGGCTGTCCTACGAAAATACCTGGACGACAACATAGCCAACGGCCTTATACGTCCGTCAAAGTCACCAGCCGGAGCCTCCTTATTTTTTATTCCCAAAAGAGAGACGAAAGAACTAAGACCCTGCATCGACTATAGGGGTCTTAACAAAGTGACAATAAAGGATCGTTAACCAATGCCCATCATAACTGAGATCCTGGAAGCAGTACAGGGCTCGGTAGTCTTCACTAAATTGGATCTACGAAATGCCTATCACCTGCTCCGCATAAGAGCCGGGGATGAGTGGAAGACCGCCTTTTGCACACCTTTCGGTCTGTTCGAGTACCAGGTAATGCCTTTTGGCCTGGTAAATGCACCCTCAATTTTTCAATGGTTTATGGACAGGCTATTTTCTGATTTGTTGGGGCAAACAGCTTTGGTCTATTTAGATGACATTTTATTTTTTTCACGCCGTCAGGAGGAACACCATTTTCATGTTAAAGAAGTCTTACGCCGTCTACAACAGAACCATCTGTTGATCAAGCCTGAAAAATGCGCCTTCTCCAAATCTTCTTTGTCTTACCTGGGATTTATCCTGTCCAAGGAGGGAATCATTATGGACCCTAAAAATGTAAATGCCATAGTCTCTTGACCGGCCCCCGCATCTGTGAAAGATATCCAGTGTTTTTTGGGGTTAGCAAATTTTTATCGAAAGTTCATTCCCGAATTCTCCAAGCTCGTTCTTCCCATAACCTCACTACTAAAGAAGTCCTCTGGACCTTTTGTTTGGTCCAAAGAAGCAAATGACAGTTTCCTCAATTTGAAGCACAGATTTTGCTCAGCCCCGATATTACGTCAACCCGATCAATTGCAGCCTTTTATTGTGGAGATGGACGCCTCGTCAGCTGCAGTGGGTGCTGTTCTCCTTCAAGGCAACCCAGACCAGGAGTATCTGATTGCCTATTTTTCAAAAACACTGAGTCCCAGCCAACGAAATTACTCGGTCATTGAGAAAGAACTCCTTGCAATGAAGTTAGCATGCTTAGAGTGGAGGCATTTACTACAAGGAAGCACTCATCCTTTTCTGATATAGACCGATCATAAGAATCTGCAAATACTTAAGGAGCAGGAATGCTATAACACTCGGCAGGCAAGGTGGGCCCATTTCTTTGCCCAGTTCGATTTCTCCATCACGTTTATTCCCGGTTCTCAAAACCAGATCGCAGATGTCCTATCTCGTTGAGATGAGGTTGACACCTCCTTCAAGAGGGAGCTGATGTTCCCCCAAACTCGTATCCTAGCGGTGACGACTTCCTTTCTGCAAGAGGTTTGAGAAGCCACCACAGCTATTCCTATCCGAGATCTTAAAGACCAGCCTATTAAGGAAAAGGACGGTTTGTACTTCATAGATGGAAAACTTTTCACCCCCACCAAATCACTTAGGCAGCGGGTCCTTCAGTGATGTCATGATTCCAAAACAGCAGGTCATCGAGGAGTTTGGGGTACTCTCGAATTGCTACAGAGATCATTTATATGGCCCACGATGAGAGCTGATACTCAGAATTATGTGCAGACCTGCTTGAAGTGTCTCCAGAGTAAATATCCTACTCAAAGGCCATTGGGGTTGTTACAGCAAGATCAAGCCCCTTCTGGTCCTTGGAGACAAATATCTACTGACTTTATCGTAGATCTGCTAGTCTCTCGGGGTTGTACCTGCATAATGGTCACAGTAGATTCGTTTTCTAAACTTGCTCATTTTTCCCCCTTAGCCAAGCTACCATCTGCTTCAGAGATGGCCAAAGTATTTCTTAGGGATATCTTTCGGCTATACGGCCTCCCTCAGAAGATTGTCTCGGATAGAGGGAGTCAATACACTTTCAAATTTTGGGCTGCTATGTGTAACTTGCTGGGTATCGAGAGAGCACCGTCCTCAGGACTCCATCCCCAATCTAATGGCCAAACCGAAAGATTGAATGGGACATTGGAACAGTACCTAAGGTGTTTCATCAACCGGCAGCAGGATAATTGGATAGACTTACTCCCCACTGCCGAGTTTGCCTATAATAATTCAGTCCATACGGCTATATGTATCAGCCCTTTTTTTTGCACCTATGGGTACCATCCACAAGCCTTTGTACCTACCTGCTGGGACGACACCAAGATTCCAGCCCTTCGATCCACTCTAGAACAGCTCAAAGAAGCTCAAAGATCCGCCAAGGACAGCCTCCTCGAAGCCAGTAGACGCTATAAAGAGCAAGCGGATGAACACCGAAGGCCAGTCCCGGCGTGGTGTAAGGGTTCTAAAGTCATGTTATCCACCAAGTTTTTGCCCCGTTGGGTACGCCCTTCAAAACTCTCCCCTCGATTCATTGGTCCCTTTGAGATACAGTCAAGGATAAATCCAGTGGCATACAGACTCAAGCTGCCCAAGGCACTGGGTAGGATCCATCCAGTATTTCATTCCTCTCTGCTTCGCCCATATATCCCGGACGTCAGGAAACAGGAACGTCCAAGACTATGGACCTTACCAGACCCAGTCTCTGACGAGTATGAAGTCTCCCAGATTTGCGACTCCCGGTATCACAGGGGTCGTCTTAAATACCTGGTCCATTGAAAGGGATACCCTTCATATGAAGATACCTGGGAACCTTTTTCTCATGTTCATGCTCTCCGCTTACTGCGCAGGTTTCATAGATTGCATCCAGGCAAATCCGGGGGACATGCCTTTCGGAGGGGGCATACTGTCACGGCTGTAGGCCGTTGGCGATTGTGGAAGGAATGGAGGTTGGGCCGCCATTAGTCCATTCCGCTATGTTTTTCTTTATGTGCGGTTAGCGGTCTAGTGTTCTTTCAAGATTGCCGCCCGCCGCCCGCCGCTTCCTATTTACTCACAGCGGCAGAGCGGCTCGGCGCGTTGCAACGTTCTGTTAGTCCTCTTCGTTGCGTGCACTCCTCAACGTTTTTCTCTAGGCATTCAGCCCTTCTCCCGTTTGGTTCTCCTTCCGTGCCCCTGTTTTGGCTCCCCTTTGTTTATCTCCTCCTAATCCCCTGTTTTGTTTTGTCCTTGTGAATTTTTTACTGAGGGCTTATTTTTCATTTTCTTTTCTCCATCCCTCCTCCTGAGCCCCCCCTTTTTTTTCTCCCTTTCATTTTTGCCATTCAGTCTTCTTATTTTTTCCGTCTATTGGATACTTACCTGCCTGTTCATCCACCCTCAAACTGTGTAATTCTGTGGCGCTTCACTTCCGGACCGATCCAGCCGGCATCTCCTCCTTGGACTTTCAACAGTGGCCGTTCTTTAGCAGCTTTCTGCATACCTACCAGGGATTTTTTCTGCTACAGCTTTTTCCCCTGTTGGCTGTCACGGAGGGGGGTCACTGTGAGCCCCAGAGACTGGGTCACGGTGGCTTCTTTCCGAGGCAGACCATATCTGCACGAAAGGAAAAAGCCTCTCTCCCAAAGGCCTCAGAGAAGGAAGTTGGAACTACCCACGTCACCAGGTGATGAGGTGGAGGTGGAGGAAGGGTCGGGGGAACTGTTGTATTCCGACATTGAAGACAGTAGCACAGCAAGCCAACCATCCAGCATTGATAGGAGGTGACAGTGAATGGACCCAAGTATCTTGGACGGAAAGTTCGGGCTCCTTTAATGGACACGTGTTTAGACGCCAGCCAGACTTTGTCTCCCACTTGGTAGTTGGGGGTCTTTGCTCAGTGTTGATCAGCAAACTTCTTTTGGCGATTCTTAGTTTGAAGTAGGTGTTCAGCTGCCCTTTTAATGGTTTGAGAAATGGTTGTGTGCAAGGTTTTGACTGCTGGCATTTCCAGGGTTGTAGGAACGTCCATCTCAGAAGTATGTGGGTGCCTGCCATACATGGCATAAAAGGTTGTCTGCCCAGTGCTGGTGTGTAGGGAATTATTATAAGCATATTCAGCTATCCATAATAGGTCGAACCAGCTTCCTTCAGCTTGGTGTAACATGCAACGCAGATACTGCTCGAGCGTCTGATTTGTCCTCTCAGTTTGACCATCCATTTGGGGATGGTGACTGGTGGATAGCCGGATGTCGATCTGGGCCATAGAGCAGCATTTTCTCCAGAAGTTAGATACGAATTGAGTACCTCGGTCTGAAACCAAAACTGAAGAAAAGCCATGGAGCCGTACGATGCCTTCAAGAAATACCTTTGCCAGAGTGGAAGCATTTGGGAGCCCCTTAAGAGGAATGAAATGTGCCATTTTTGAAAATAGGTCCACGACCACAAGAATAGTGTTAAACCCTTGGGTGGTAAATCAGTAATAAAATTAAGGGACAACGTGTGCCAGGGTGCTGGTGGGATTTCCAATGGTTGTAATAGCCCAGCCGGTTTCTGCTTGGTTGACTTGTTTTGAGCACACACACCACAAGATAGGATGAATTGGATAATGTCTTTACGCCACGTGGGCCACCAATAATTTTGTTTTACCTTGGCTAGGGTTTTAGTGATTCCGGGCTGGCCCTCGATCAAGGAATCATGATAACCGGACATTACTTGTTCTCCTAGTTCTTGGTTTGGTAAGAATAAACGATTCCTGAAGTAGGGCAACTGATCTTTTATCATGTAATGTTCTTCTTGTGCACTCCACGCTTGTAATTGCTCCGGACGCATCAGGTTTTGGATTTCCTCATGTAATTCTTTCTAAGTTATGGTTGCTCTGATTGCTAGGAGCTTGTCACTCGGGATGATTGCTATTGGGTCAGGTGTCTGATACCCTTGCTCTTCCACCCCCATACGGGAAAGGGCATTGCCTTCCCATTTTTCTCCCCTGGTCGAAATGTAATCACGTAGTCATATTCAGCAAAAAAAAGAGCCCAACTTAGCTGTCGTGAGGATTGGGCCTTTGCCGTTTTTAGGTGCTGGAGGTTCCGGTGGTCAGTTATTACGGTGATTGTGTGTCTGGCGCCCAAGAGGTAGTGCCGCAATACCTTAAAGGCTGACTTAATGGCCAGGAGTTCTTTGTCTCTGATAGAGTAATTGAGCTCAGGGGGTGTGAATTTACGCGACCAGAAGGCAACAGGGTGTAACTGGCCCATTTCGGAGTCCTTTTGTGAGACGACGGCTCCCATAGCCATGCTTGAGGCGTCCGTTTCCACCAGGTATGGGACGAGAGCAGGGCGAGGGTGGCGTAAGATTGGGGCAGATGTGAATCTTGCTTTGAGTTCCTGGAAAGCCTCCTCGGCTTCTTTTGTCCACTGGAACTTTTTGTTGCTTTTCCTTAGTAATGACGTGATGGGATGCACGATTTGCAAAAATCCTGGGATGAACCGGCGGTAGAAGTTTACAAAATCCAGCATACTTTGAACTCCCTTGAATGAATTTGGGGATGGCCAGTTCAGGATAGCATCTACCTTGTGTACATCCATTCGGATTCCATTCGTGCTGAGAATAAAGCCCAGGAATTCCACCTCATAGACGTGGAATGAGCACGTTTCGAGCTTGGCGTAAAGAGTTGGTGTTGACAGATTTCCTCCAATACGGATCGGAGGTGTTTAACATGGTCCTACTTTGATGTGGAATATACTAGGATATCGTTGATGTACACTAGAGCACAGACATCAATCAATTCCCGTAGGACATCGTTCATGAAGTATTGAAATGCAGCAGGCGCGTTGCAAAGGCCAAAGGGCATTACTTGATATTCGTACAAGCCTTATTTGGTGCGAAAAGCGGTTTTCCATTCGTCCCCCTGTTTTACGCAAACAAGGTGATATGCCCCCCTCAGGTCTAGTTTTGTGTTGATTTGGGCATCTTTGACTTTATCAAGCAATTCAGGGATCAGTGGCAGGGGGTAGCGATTTTTTACGGTAATCTGGTGCAGTGCGCAATAGTCGATGCACGTTCTCAAGTCCCCCTCCTTTTTCGGTGCGAAGAATAGAGGTCTGGCTGCTGGAGACTTCGAGGGACGGATGAACCCATTGGCCAGGTATTGGTCAAGATAGGCCTTCAGGTGCTGGTTTTCTGGTTCTGCAAGTGCGTAAATTCCCCCACAAGGGATTTGTGCGCCGGGTATCAGGTCAATTTGGCGATCATATGGCAATCATATGGTCTATGCGTATTAGCCTGTTCTTTCTGAAAGATATCTTGAAAGTCCTGGTATTCACTTGGTAGGGTGCCGATTGCCACAGTCGCAAGCATGGAGGTTCTGGTGTCTATTGGTTGTTTCTCTTGGCGATAACATGTGTCTGAGCAGTCTTTCGGGGGGTTCACTACTTGTGCGAGAACATCCTCGAGCTCCCCCCGCAACCCTTGATGAAATAATGTGGTTCTCTTCTCCACTGGCCATTCTGCTTCAACTACGAGTCTATTGAACGTGGCTATGTATGTTAATAGGTCTTGATTCCCTTGGCGTAGGGACAGAAGTTAGTTGTCTAATGTCTGCCCATGAGTGCGAAGGGCGAACAGCTTTTCCATCTCCTGCTGAACGCCCCTGAAGTCATGCAGCAAAGGATCGTCTTGGGCCACAAAGGGTACAGACCAGTCCGCGGCGCTACCACTCAGGTAGGATAGCACAAAAGCGGCCCGTGATTGGTCATTCGGAAAGGCCCCTGGCCTACAAAGGAAGTGCAGGCGGCACTGGTTCATGAACGTTGCAAACCTCTTGGGATCCCCCGTAAATCGTTCGGGCGGGGCCAAGGGAACTGCCCCAGGAAGGGTTATCTGAAAGGGATTGGCTGATGGCACTGGCATCGAGGGCACGCTTCCCGGCAATGGTACATGCCCTACTTATGACGGGAGAAGTTGCCGGCTTAAATCATCAGTGCGTTCTTTGGCTACTATCAGCTCTCTCCTCAGGGTGTTGGTCTCCTGCCTGGCTGCATGTACTTCGGAATGTAGCTGCGCCAACATGTGGGCTAACTGGTCGGTTTCTGATGTTTCCATGACGCCCAGGTGGATTTTGATGTGAGGCTTTGCGTTCTGTAACGCTCACCTGGTATCCACGGGGATGTCACTCAGCCTATTCTGACCTCTTACGACCTCAAACCCTTCCCTGGAGGCTATCCGACTGGAGACTGGGCCTGAAACACAGGATTGGTAGAGTCTAACTCCCTATTGTCTCTGTGTGCTTGAACCCCTTCTTCCCCGGAGTCCAACCCTTCCCTTTGATCCACAGCGCACCTTGTTTTCTTGGATAGTGTGCTCTCTGTCCTGCCTTCAGCGCAGGGGCGCGTTGATTGATGCGGGCTCGTTGCTGCCTAGTTACCTCACTGGCAAGAGTCTGACAGGTAAGTATAATGAGTCTTTTGAACAGTTCTCTAACTTCGTTCCTTTCCTTCCTTAGATGATGGCCGGCGTCCGGGGATGGCGGCGTGATGCTGAGATGAGTAGCGCTGAAGGTGAGTGAGAGCGCGATGCGCAAGGCACCCCTTCGTATTTGCATTGAACTGAGTTCTTTTTCTGTGTCTTTTAGGTGCCGCAACGTTTTCAGCGTGGATGCCAGTTATGAAGAAGAAATGCGGTGCGTAAGCGCGGTATGCGGTGCCTCTAGATGTTTCCACGCTAACCTGGAGTGTCTTTTCCCTCTTGCAAATGGATGAGAAGTTCCAGAGACAGAGTTCCCCCCGAGCGGCTGGGATTCAGGTAATCGTTTGAAGCTCGTACAGTCTTTAAAAATAAGCAAAGATTTGCAGAATGATTACTAATGCCTTTTTTTCCTGTTCTTTTCCCTTTTCCTTAGGAAGCGGCGTGCCGGGATGGGAATGACACCGCCGAAGATGCCCGCAGAACAGAAGGAGCGATGACTGATGGGCAGAAGCACCGCAGGTAAGGCTGTTCCTAACGGTGTTCTTGTTCTTGCAGGAGCTGAGCGCAGAAGAAAGATGCAGGCCTACTGGAGACCGATCCGAACACGGTGAGTGTCACGCTGCAGGTGCAGAAAACGCAAAGCATGTTTCTCAGCCTGGGTGTGGCTTAAATAGTCTCTGGGTATCCCAGGTGCCTCTGGGCTGAACCACGCCCAAAAGACTAGACAGCACATGCAGTTCTGGGAACCGAAATATGTGGGGGCATCCATCTTGTCCCCATCAATGCACTACAAGTCCAATCATCAATGTTATCCTATGGGAGTGAGTGAGTCTGGTGCCACAAGCGCCAAGTCTGACTCCAAGTGGGTCTTTGGAGGGATGGAGAGGCCCTTGAGGGCCATGTAGGTGATCGTGGCCTGGTTCCAGCCTGACATCTTGGAGGGCTGGGGACATGAGGGGCAGGAATCATGACAGTAACTATTGATACTACTCACTTGCTCTTGAGATAAGTCTGGCTCCTCAGCCATTGCTACCACTTTACTGTGTAGTACAGGCTTGTACCAAAGGTGAATTTGTACTGTCACTTGTAGTCTTAATTGTGTGTGGTGTTCCCAAAGGGTACTGCATATAATTCTGCCTAACACTGGTGTACAATAATGAGGATCAAGTATAGTGATTACACTTAGAGTGCTGCTATTACCTTGGATCAACTAACCACAAGGCTAAACATCACTAAAAAGCAATATTAATCATGTATGATATGGAAAGCTACAGTCAGGAGACCCGCCTTAGTTACACTGTGGATTATTTAAAAAATCTGTGTAGAGAAAGGAATCTCTCTGTTAAAGGCAAAAAGTCTTAATTGAGTGAAAGGTTGTTAGAGAAACAAAGTCTGGAGGGTGGGTCTGAAATACTTACCCCCCCAGCAAACTTGGAAAATGATGAGGATGATAATGTATCTATTATTGATGAGCAAAGTGAAACAAGTGTGTCACAAAATGTAGGCCTCACTGCTCCTTTACCTGCTCAGCCACCTCAACCTTTGTCCAGTGGGACCCCATCAGGTCCTACACTCAGTCCTGAATTCATTGCTCTAGAAAAGATGAGGCTTGAATTGGAATGTAAAAGTTTAAATGCTCAAACTGAACAAAAGCATCAAGAACTTAAGCTCAGAGAAATGGAGTTGAATCATGAACTAGAAATGAAAAAGTTATCTCTTGAGAATGTTTCTCTCCCAGAGTCTTCTAGGTCTTCCAGCCCTAAGAGACCCCATGTGCCTAACGACATTGTTAGTATGTATGAGGTTAAGCTTGATAATTTGGATTGGTTGGCGATGTTTGAATATAACCATGGGATTCAAGACATTACAGGGAATCAGTTGCTTCCTTGGCTCTTCTCTAGGCTGCCCACTGTTGCATCTGATGTTGTGATGGAGTTCGGGGAGGTGGATAGGATCGATTATTAGTGTGTGAAGCTAGGTTTATTTTCTAGATTTGGGAAGACCCCTTCCCAGTACCTTAAGAGGTTTAGGACCCTCAAAAAGCATGATGGTACCCTTTGGGCTACCAGGGTATTTGAATGTTTGAAAAACTTAGATGGTTGGGTTAAGGGTTAGAGAGTAAACACTTATGAAGGAATGAGAAATCTTGTTATGTTGGAGTCAATTTAGGATGCCTGCTCTCCTGAGCTCAGACAGCACTTGGCTGATTCTAAGGAGCTAGATCCCAAGAAGTTAGCTAAGGCTGCTGACTTGTGGGTTGCCAACAGGGCTACTCACAAGGATTGTGGGGCAACTCAGAAGAAGGATGAGGGAAAACAGCCAAAGAAAGATAACAAGGAGAATTCTAATACCTCCAATCTAAAAGAGGGCCACAAACAACAACATAAGGGTAAACCACAAGGGAAACCGAATCAGGCTAGTGCACCATCTGGACCCAAACCAGATGGAGGTTAGAACAAAACCCCATTCATCAAAACATTTGGGAAATGTTATGTTTGTGTGTCAACTGACCATGTGAAAGGGGATCCTAGATCTAAGGGTAAACCTTCAGGGGTCCACACTGTCTCCTTAGCCTTCTCCCCAGAGGAAGAAGTACCTATGGCAAGTGGAAACTTTCATGTACTGGCTGATGAACCCATCAGAGTCTCAGCTAGTGTTTCTTTAGTGTCCCTGGGCTTGTGGGAAAAACAGAATTTAGATGTCTATGATTCCATCCCAGATAATAGTAAAGAGTATTATAAAGATAGTATTTTTGTGAATGGCCAGGAGACTCCTGCCATCAGAGACTCTGGAGCCAGCATAACTGTGGTGGATGAATCATGTTTCAAGGTGGAGGATGTTGATAAGGCACCCAAACACCTCACAAAGTTAGCTGGAGGCCCTGTGAAAATGCTTCCCTAGTTACCAGCTCTCATCCAGTGTAATGATATGACTGTTAACATACCTGTTAGTGTGCAGAGTGAATTCCCTGGGAGAGTCTTGTTGGGTAATGACCTGAAAACTCTTGGAGTTGTGTCCAGTACCCCCGGGCCTCCCAGTAAGAGTACACAGGTGCTCACTCGGCCTGCAAGGGAGAGTACCTTAAGAGGTTCTGCAGAGGATTTGATAGAGGAAACTATCACTCCGACTCCACAGGAGTTGCTCACTGCAATTTCTGGAAAGAAAGAGGCAAGGGGGAAACCCAAGACCTCAAGGAAAAGACAGACAGCACCCCAGTTTTACCAACAAGGACATCCCCAGGATTGTCCAAGGTCACACCTGTGACTCCTCCACCTGCTGAGGCAGAGTGTGAGGTACAACCATGTGTGGTTGATCCAGTTTCTGAGGAGTCAGATCTGGAAGAAGACATTATTTTGGTTGGAGATCAGGACCCTGTTGAGCATCCTGAGCTGCAGTCTTTACTGGCAAAAGGTGGACCCAACAGGGCAGTCTTCAGCAAAGGACAACGAGAGTGTCCTACTCTTGAAGGTCTTCGTCTATAGGCAGCTTCTCAGTTCGATGGGAAAGAGCCTGGGAAGCGTAGGTTGCACTGGGAAGATGACCTCTTCTACAGTGAACTGACTGAGTCTATCCATGGGGACTGCAAGAAACTTGTAGTGCCCCAAGCAAACAGACTTGAGTTCCTACAGTTGGCCCATGAGATACCTTTGGCTGGTCACTTGAGTTTCAAAAAGACCAAGGAAAGGCTCTCCTTATACTTCTACTGGCCTAAGATGGGTGCAGAAGTTGACAAATTCTGTAGGAGCTGTCACACTTGCCAAACCTCTGGAAAGAGTGAAGCCAAGAATGTGGCACCCCTGGTGCCTCTCCCAGTGGTGGGAGTTCCTTTTGAGAGGACAGGCATCAACAATGTTGGTCCCCTTGACCCTTCCACATCTTCAGGGAATAGGTTTATCCTGGTTGTAGTAGACCATGCTACAAGATACCCAGAAGCAATACCTATGAGGACTGTTACGGCTCAGGCTGTGGCTAAGGCTCTACTTGGTATTTTTAGCAGATTAGGGTTTCCTAAGGAAGTGGTATCCAACAGGGGATCGAATTTTATGTCCCACTACATGCAAGCCATGTGGAAAAACTGCGGTGTCACTTACAAGTTCTCTACAGCCTACCATTCACAAACAAATGGACTGATAGAGAGGTTTAATCGTACTATGAAGAGCATGATAGGTGCTTTAGAGGAACCCCTTAAAAGAAAGTGGGACCTTCTACTGCCATGCCTTCTCTTTGCTTATAGAGAAGTCCCTCAGCAGGGAGTTGGTTACAGTCCCTTTGAACTTCTTTATGGCCATCCAGTCAGAGGTCCATTGGCCCTGATCAAGGAGGGGTTGAAGAGTGCTCCTTCCCCCAAGCCAGTCAGAGTGACTGACTATGTGATAGGTCTCCAGAGGAGAATGTCACACATGATGGCAGAAGCTAGCGATAACTTAAAAGCAGGTGAGGCTCTGGTCAAACATTGGCATGACCAGAAGGCCAGCATGGTTGAGTTTACTCAAGACCAGCTTGTATAAGTTATGGTGCCAACATGACAGAGGGCCTTGCAGGACAAATGGATGGGACCCTTCAAGTTTGTGGACAAACTTGGAGAGGTGAACTCTTTGGTGGACTTAGGCAGACCTAAGGAGTCTCCCAGAGTCTTTCACACCAACTGTTTGAAGGCATATGTCTCGAGACCAGAAGTAGGAGCTTTGCTTCTAGCTTCAGCTCAAGAGGAGGAGGAGAGTGAGCCTCTACCTGACCTCCTCAGAGGCCAACCTTTGGATGAGAAAATAGACGGAGTCAATCTCTCTTCTCAACTGACATCTGAACAACGGGAGGAGTGTAAAGTTATGTTAAACCAGTTTGCCTCCCTGTTTTCACTTTCACCAGGCTTAGCCCCTTGGGGCCAGCATGATATTCTCACTGGTGACTGTCTACATGTGAGGTTACAGAATGTCAGAACATGTGAGATCCCACATCAAAGGAGAGGTCAACAAGATGCTTGATCTTGGGGTTATAGAGCCCCCTAGAAGTCCATGGTCTAGTCCAGTTGTTCTAGTACCAAAGGCAGGATGCAAGGAGTTGAGATTCTGTGTGGACTATATAGCTCTAAATGCAGTCACAAAGACTGATGCCCATCCTTTGTCAAGGACAGATGAACTGGTGGATAGACTTGGTTCAGCCAAGTACCTCAGCACATTTGACCTAACTTTAGGCTGTTGGGAAATAGCCCTGACAGACCATGCCAAGGAGAAAACTGCATTCTCAACCCCAGCAGGCCTTTGCCAGTTTAAGGTTATGCCTTTTGGATTAAAGAATGCACCTGCTACATTTCAGAGGATGGTCAATCACATTCTGAATGGGATGGACGACTTCTGCATGGCATTCTTGGATGGCATTGCAGTGTTCAGCCCTACATGCAAAGAACATATTGATCACTTAGGTTATGGTTTGCAGGCTCTTGAGCAGGCCCATCTGACCATAAAGGCAAGCAAATGTCAAATTGGTCAGAGCAAAGTGGTCTACCTTGATCATGAGGTAGGAGGAGGTGAAATAAGGCCATTGCCTAGCAAAGTACAAGCTGTACAAAACTGGGCCACCCCTACTACTCAAACCCAAGTGAGAGTTTTCCAAGGTCTCACTGGGTACTACAGGAATTTGAATGTGATCTCCTCTCCAGAATTCCCTAAAAAAGGTTAGATGGAATGAGGAGTGCACTCAACCCTTTGAAAACCTGAATAAAGCCCTTTGTCAAGCTCCAGTCCTAAGAGCTCCTGATTTTCACCAGATCTTCTTTATGCAGACAGATGCATCCAATACAGGTATAGGTGCAGTCCTTAGTCAACTAGATGAGAAAGGTAGGGAGCACCCCATTTGCTTCATCAGTAGGAAACTGAAGGAACCAGAAACAAGGTGGGCAACCATAGAGCGTGAGTGTTATGCCATTGTGTGGTCTCTGCAGAAGTTTAGACCATACTTGTATGGATCTACATTTGTGATTCAGACAGACCATCAACCCTTGAGATGGTTATTACAAATGAAAGGGGAGAACCCAAAACTTCTGTGATGGTCAATCTGCTTGCAAGGGCTTGATTTCACCATTGAGCACAGAGCAGGATGTCACCACCAAAATGCTGATGGTCTCTCTAGGATGGTTTTAACCGATTAGAGGTAGAGATTCATCCTCCTGTCCCTTAGTCTGGGGGGGCATGATGTTAGGAGAATTCTACAAAATGGCTAATTTCCCTTACCTACTGAGTCCCTCAGCAGCTTTGCTGGATATCAAGGATTCATTTTTTTACACCCGATAAGATTGTGAGCCTTTTTCCCACTCTTACATCTGTTTTGCTGTGTGTGTTTCACATTTTTGTGTTCACAGACTGTGGAGCCTCACCTACTCCACTGGCATCATCTTTTTACTGTGTGTACACAGCACTTTCAGTGCAGTGACACAGGGTTGTCTTTTAGCCTTCCCAACTCAGACTCCATTTACTGGGACTGACTACTGTCTTCCAGAACATGTAAAGCTGCCATTAACTTTATTAGTCTCTTTAAATCCACAGACCCAGTACAAACTATCTTATATAGAGTACTGGAAAGGGTTAATACTTATCCCTTTTTGTCTATTTCTCTTGGAGCATTGTTTCGCTCCCTTTTCATTAAGACTTGGCTGGTGGCAGTGGTAACTACCCTATTTTTACTACCGCGGTTATCTTAAATAACCTTGTTATTATTTTAGGCTATCTTGGTAGCCTCGAACTTAAACCCGCTGGACCATATTTGTTTTAATTTGGTTCCGGCTGGGTTTATTCGCCATTTTTGTTTGTAAAAGTCTTTCTTGTGTTTTTCTCTGTGCGCCAAACCATGTTTGTCACACTCCTGTTTGATTGGCTAGGTGACTGTCCCGCCAGGACAGCCAGGCTGTGTGAATGGGAGAAAACTGCATAAAAAGCAGGTCTCTGTGGCTGGAAGGCAGAGTCGCCACATGAAGGAGAGAACCGAAGAGGAGCTGACAGAAGAGGACTCCTACCACGACTGAACCGCCCGGTGAAGCCCTGCTGCAGGTCCGAATCTTCAGACTCCAATGACAGAGAAGATCCACGAGGAATCTTCTTCCCCTGAGCTGGTGTGACCAACCAGTTCACCCAAACTGCAAGCGAGGCCTGCCTCCTCTGGTCGAATTTGCTGTACAGAGCTACAGTGAACCGGATAGCCAGGAAGGTCGGACCCTGCTTGGATTTTAAGGAGCGCACCTTTTATTTGTTGCACTGCTCTGCTGCTGGTTTCTTCCCTGGGCAGTGCAGGACCCACCAGTCTTCCTACTTCGTGTCAGTCCGACAGTCTCTTCAGGAACCGTGAGCCTGCAGGACCTGCCAGGAACGTCTGCCTCAGCTACAGCTGCTTCTCCATTTTAAGGTACTGTTCAAATCCGGTTGTTCGTTTCGTTCAGCCGCGGGCGTAGGTGTGTGAAACCTTTCGCCAATCTGAGGGCTTGTTCTTCTCTATTCTTTAAACTAACTTTTCTGCTGACCAACTTAGTTCTGAACTCTTGGCAAAGACTTAACCGCAAACTACCCTGAACTGTGTGATCTTGAACAAAAGAATTTTGTCCTATTGACTTTGGCCCTAAGCCCTTTTGATTTGATTCCCTCACTGTAGCTCCCTTTTCTAGATTGCCCTGCTTACTTACCTGTTGGTGTTGCTCAATTTTGGTCTAACTTTGTCTTTCCCTCCCTTTTAAATTGTAGGAGTTCCATTTTGCTCACACTTCATTTTTGAGCTTAACTTGTCCAGAATCTATTGGGAGAGGTGTGATGTATTAAGAGTGTGATTTTTCAACTGCTTTACTTTAGTGAAATGTTTTACAACTGATGTGTAAATAAATGTTTATCCTTTTACTCAGAAACCTTGAGTCAGTGTTTGTTTGAATCATAGTAATTGCTATCCTTTGTGTAACTATTGATACTGCTCACTTGCTCTTGAGATAAGTCTGGCTGCTCAGCCATTTCTTCCACTATACTGTGTAATACAGGCTTGTACCAAAGGTGAATGTGTACTGTCACTTGTAGTCTTAATTGTGTATGGTGTTCCCAAAGGGTACTGGATATAATTCTGCCTAACAACGGGGGAAAAGGAAAATGGAGGAGGTGAGGGAGAGGCGGCTGGAGACGGGCTGGGAGAGGTAGAGGGAGAAGAAGAGAAGAGAGAGGGCAGGATATCCTCAGTTTTAGTGGTGAAGTGGGAAACTAGTGCCGTGCATCGGGCCTGGGAGGGATCAGAGGAGGTGGAGACTGCAGCAGGATTGGCCAGCTCCTTGTAGATTTTGAAGAGGTTGGCTCTGTTGTTAGATCTCACAGAGATGCGGGCTTAGATGTAGGCTCTCTTCCTGGACAGGACAGAGAGTCTATGTTGCCTTTGGAGCAGGCGACAGGCCAGTTTGTCAGAGGATGCGCCTGATGCCCCGCCACTTCCTCTCGGCCACCGTGCACTTGTTTTTAAGGGTGGCAAGGTCAGAGTTGCACTTGGAGGTGGGCTTCAAATGGATCCACATGACAGGGGCAAGGACATAAAGAGTGTTTGTGATACAGAGATGCAGGTTAGAGAGGGCTGTGTAAGAGTGTAAGGCAGCCGCAGGCATAGGAGAAGGTGAGAAAGTAGTAGTGAAAGCCTCCACTGACACATGCTTTATGGCCCAGATGGCCGAGAATGTGATTGGCAGTTCTGGGGTTGGCTTCATCTGGGGGACAAAGAGTAGTAGTTGGGAAGACAGAAGAAAGTGGTCGGTCCAAGAGGAGTGGTGAGAGGGGTTGTGAGGGGGATGTCAGAGGAGATAAAAACATCCAGGGTGTGCCCAGAGGAGTGTGTCGCGCCAGAGGATAGAATATAAAGAGAGAGAGAGAGAGAGAGGCACACAAATTGTGAAAGAACCCCAAGGAGGGTTTGGAAGCATCCAGATAGATGTTGAGGTCTCCAAGGAGGAGGAGTTGAGAGGTAAAGACAAGGAGAGAGGAGGAAAGTTTGACCCACTCACCGAGGAAGAGGGCAACCTGGCCAGGTAGCCTGTAGATGGTGGCCACAATAAGAGAGAGGCCAGGAGAGATGGAGAGTCTGCAGAAGAGGCATTCATTGATGGAGTAGGCCTGCGTAGGATTGATAGAAGCAGGGATCCCCTACAGAAAGATCAAAGCTACTCCAACTCCTGGACGGTTGGTTCTGGGTTCAGACAGGATCTTGTAACCAGTGTTAATACTAATGACAGAGCTAGCCGTAAACCATGTCTCGGTGGGACTGAGGACATCCAGATCAAGTTCTTCGAGGAGTTGGCAGATGTTGGAAGAGTGTTTGACAGCAGAGCGAGAGTTGAGAGTAGTGATGTAGATCAGATTGAGTCTTCTGTAGAGGGGTACAGGTAAGAGGTACACACTGCAGAGGGGGTAGAGAGGCCCGAGAGTGGGCAGAGGAGGAAGAAGGAGTTGGCAGAGTGGACAGAGAGAATGGAGAGGGTGCCAGAGAGGTCGCGAAGGAAGAAGGTGGTAGAGTAGCCAGAGAAGATGAGGATGGTGCCAGAGAGTTGGCAAAAGAGGGAGGTGGTGGAGTAGCCAGAGGAGTGTATGTAGGAGAAGCAGAAGAAGGAAGGAAGTTGATAAGACACGGGAAATGCCTATCAAAAAGGAGAAGATTGGGCTGAGGGTCGTGGACCAAGACGGTGTCATTTAGATAGACATTAATCATGGTCTTGGAGGAGTGGAAGGGGACCAGCAGGACCTCCCACTGAGTGCCACCATTAATGGGAGAGGAGGAAAAAGGGGAGCGAACAGAGACCATATGGGGCGTCCATAGGCCTGGAGAGGGAACGACAAAGAGGATGTCGGTAAGGGCCTGTCTGGAGGAAGCACTGGTGTAGGTATCAGCGATAGGGAGGCATGGGTTGGAGACCAGAACGTCCCTTTTTAACCTGTTGAAAGGCCATGGCTAGCGGGACCGTTTAGGAAACTTATTGCAGTAACACGCAGAGTGGCCACGGCCGAAGGCCATGGCGAGTGGTACCCAAATAAAGCTATTGCTGCAACATGTAAAGGGGCCAAAGCCAAAGGCTGTGACTAGTGGGCCCCAAAGAAAGCTAGTGGTGTGGCCATGGCCAAAGTCCTTTGCTAGTGGCCCCAAAGAAAGTTATTGGTGGAACATGTATAGTGTCCACGGCGAAGGACGGAGCCAATGCTGGAGGGCATGGCTAGTGAGCGGGAAAGAGAAAGGTAGTGTTTTAAACTATACAGTGGGCATGGCCAAGGGCCCTGCTCATTGGACAATGCCGAAGACCTGGGCTAGTGAGCCCAAATGACATGTACAGTGGCTGCGGCCAATGGGCTGTGGCCAGCTAGTGGGTCCAAAAGAAACCTATTGGGTGAACATATACAGTGGATACGGCCGAAGACCATAGCTAGTGGCCCGTAAAACTATGGTATAACAAAACTCTTGAAATTCATTAACATTAGTTAAGGTGCAGTTAAGTTGCACAGATTAGACACATCAAAACCCTTCAACTTCAATGGATGTGGAAAGTCATGACCAGCTTAACTCAGTGCATTCCTGTTGCAAACCCCATGAGCACATACAAACTATAAGAGAAGGTATTCACATTGACATACAAAATGGCATTATGGGGGACATGGCATTATGGGGGACATCAACGGGGGAGCGCTGAGTTAGGCTGGTCATGATACGCTGAATTTATAGGCTTTTGTTGCATTAAATCTGCGTAACTTAATTGATATGATATGGCATTAATATCGTGCCTATACACAAGTGTTTCAAGGCGCGACGAGGCAAGGCAGGGGGAACAGAGGGAAGACAGACAACGATCTTACTAGGCCAGGTGTCATTCAGATCGCGCAAGTGCAAGGGAAGGGGGGAAAGGAAAGTGTGGGAGGGGGGAGCAGGAGGGGAAAGTGCAGTACATGGGATAATAAATAACCAGATAAATAAAAGAAGGGCCAGCTGGTGGCAAGTGCAGGGTGAGTGCAGACATAAGTGCTTGTGGGGGACTGTAGGGATACAGAAAACAGTCCCCAGGTGCAGGGGTTGCCAGGGAGGCAGTGCAGGCATGCAACTGGCAGCGCTAGGCCCTAGATCAGATGGGCGGCCAGGTAACCCCGCAGTATCAGTATCAGCAGGACTTCAGCAGGGGAGAGGGGGAGAAAAAGCAGAAGCAAAGAGGAAGGTTTTAAGGTGCTTCTGTAACCGAAGATGGTTCTCTTCAAGTTTCAGGGAGGCAGGGAGGCTGTTCCAGAGGGAGGCCCCAGCCAAAGAGTTAGATCTACCACCAACTCTGGCCAGAAAGCTACAGGAAAGGAGGGAGTGGGTGTGCCGATGAGTAGAATCTCAGTCTTACTAGAATTAAGGCAGAGGTCATTGGCGGCACACCAATCCTGGATGGCAGACAGACAGTCAGAGAGGAGGGAAGGAGAGGAGGAGGCCGAGGGTAGCCTGAAAATGAGCTGGGTGTCGTCCGCATAGCACTGAAAGTAGGGGCAGAGAGCGGCGATGCGGTGGGCAAGGAGTGCCAGATACTGGTTGAACAGCCAGGGAGAGAGATTAGATCCCTGGGGAACACCACAGGTGGAGAAAAAGATGTCAGAGAGGAAGGACCCAAGTTGGACCTGGGAGGGTCGATTGGAAAGGAAAGAGGTCAGCCACGCCAGAGCCTGACCAGTGATACCCAGGTTATCACGGAGACGGTTGAGCAGGATGGCATGGTTGACAGTCTCAAAGGCAGAAGAGAGATCGAGCAGAATGAGAACACACGGAGTGTTGGAGTCGAGGTTCAAGAGCAGGTCCTCACGGATGTTCAGGAGAGCAGTTTCCGTGCTTCTGGCCGCTCTGAAGCCAGATTGATGGTCATGGAGACTACCAACAGTTTCAGCATGGAGGTTAAGCTGGGAGATGGCCAGTTTCTCCAGGAGCTTGCCCAGGAAGGGAGTGATGGAGATTGGGCGATAGTTAGCCGGGCAGGAGGGGTCGGAGGAGGGATTCTTAAGAAGAGGGTGCACAAGGGAGTGCTTTAGGGTGGGATGGGAAGACTCCAGAGGCGAAGGAGTGGTTGCAAAAGTCAGCCAGGGCAGGAGCCAGGGAGTCAATGTGGTCCTTGATAGTTTTGGAGGAACAGGGGTGAACCTGTTTAGACGAGACTTTCATAGATCGGACTTGTCTGGAAACTCTGAGCTCTTGAAGTCAGTGCCTGTGTATTTATACTATTGGTAGTAGTCGATCTCGTGTCTAATGACATGTGACTTGCCCCTTGTACTTATAAGCCATGCTGGGTAAGGCGCAGGGCAAACAAATGTCATACAATCTTATGGAAAAACAAAAACAAACAGCCCGCAAGTCAAATGGGTACAAAAGGGCGGACCCCACAGCTTCGCCAGTAAGCCAAGCCGGGGAATGCAAAGAAGGACTGATGGGGAAGTCAAAGGCCCTAGAACATGTGGAAAAAAAACATAGTTCTACCACATCTCAAACTACAAAATACTTTTGTTCAAAGAGTGTCAAATCTACCAGAACACTGGTGGAGGTTGGAGTTTGGTGATATTGATAACAATTTGCTTCTAAAACTTTGCTACCAAATGTGTTCTGGAAATTGCCTGTTGGAGGCCGGGGGGGGGCATGCCATCGAGCAACCTGAACTCCACAAGAGTGAGCCCTCTGAATGTTGCTGCGGGTTCGCTTGTATCTGCTTTCCATGTTGTCCCCTCTGTTATTGTAGGACCCGTTGGCTCAGGTTATCCCTCCCCCTTCCCTCCGAATTGAGGCCAATTACCCTCACATCTGCTTTCTGCCTCCACTAATTTATTTCATCCATCCAGCCCCCCAACACTTGAATCTGGTGGAGCAAATGAAAAGGTAATGCAGTAACCTGATGGGGAACTGGCTAACACAGCCAGGAAAAAGTGAAACAGCACTGGGGGATCAAATGGAAGTTGAGATTTCTTGGGATGTTTTGAACTTTGCAGTCAAAATAGTTCTCAAACTGTGTGGCAGGATCCATGAAGGATTCTAAAACAAAATTACCATATGACCCTCCTGCAAGGAGGTTTAGAGTCTCGTCTGGAACTGATTCGCAAAGGCAGCATTGAACTTGAAAATTGGGATTCTGTTGTGTCCCTTGCAAACTCATCTGAAGTCCGCCCGATTATTATTCCTTCCCAAAGTCCAACCACTGGGAATAGTGTCCTAGATATGTCATCACAGTCACCACTACGGTAGCCGACTCATAAACAGCGCCAAACACAGAATAAACAAAGGAAAACAGTTGTCCCACAAGGGGAAACTGCTGTGTTATCTGTAATTAACCAGTCGTCACCTCTGAACTCAACGATAGCGTCGAGGGTTAGCCGGAGATAGTTGTCAAGGCAACAGAGGACAAGTAAGTCCTGGCGGAAGAAGAGCCGCCAACCGAGTGTGGGCACATTAACTACTTGGCTGCTCAAAGATGATGAAGTAGTAAATTCCTCACTGCCTGAACTCCCTATCAGAGGCCTTGCTGTAGTAGTGGTGACTATTGAAATCAGCCGTTGATGGAGCTGTGGCCTGCCATGTCCCTGCACCAGGACCAGCTTGTTAGTCTAGAAAAATACCCTACCATAGCATAGATGGTATATTATGTTGGCCGAAAACCAACCGCATCATATGCCCAGCATCGCCAGTGACAGAATCGTCAGCATAACCATAGAGCATCCATTTTATGCCCTCTGACTCTGCCATTTTGCTTTTTCTTGCTTTTCTGTTCAAACGCTTTGCAAAAAATAAGAATTATATTTCGTTCTGCTCCTGCACAGAGCAAGGCCACAAGTTACATGTTGAGAGTCCAGCCCAGACCAGCACAGACAGAAATACATTGTTTTCCTCTCTCACAAGTCCTTGAAGGTGAGCAGAGAGGCATTTAATCACCAAGCCAGGTGCCAGCTGGTCTCGCTGAAACTGCAGAAACTGTAGAAATAGGCCGTTAAAGGCATGAATTATACTCTCCTCACGGCCCCCCTTTCTGGCACCTCTTAGATCAAGCTGACCTCTAGCACACGAATAGAAGATAGCACGCCTTGGAATGTGTCTCTCCTACGAACACAGTTTGCTCACTAAACAAGAGCATTATGTTCTCTGTAACAAAGAATCCTGTCTGTGCCTTTTCAAATTGCAACTGTTGCTGAATCTAGTAATATAGATTAACAAAGAAACGTCTTAGAAGTGTCATATTCGTCATAATTGTCAATCACTGAACCCTTGTTCAGGAAGATAAATTATGGGCAGTTTTGAAGTGTCACAAACTGATTGTACGATGGTCCTTTTGTATATATGTCACTGTTGTAGAATGCTCGCTCTCTTGCATCTCACGAGGTCTGGGTGACACACGTTGTGAGACGTGGGATCCACTCGGCCGACTGAGACTATGTGCTTTGCAATAAACCCTAGATTTTGGGAATTGAACCTCGTGTCTTGCGTATCAGTTTGTGTATGGTGATTGTGCCTTGTTTCAATGCGCAAGGGTCTTCAGGGCCTATCAAATAATGATGTCCGAACAGGGACCCTCCCCCATTTGATCCATCGTGTACGTTGAATTTGAAGAAGGTGAAAGTGATGAGAGACTCCGTTGCAGATCTGTACACAACAGGTCCCTGATCGACACGTCTGGCCAGAGAGCAAGAAGGTGAGGGTCCAGAAACGAGGCAGATTGAGCCAGATACGCAGTCACGACGATCCTTAGTTGCGTCTGTATACGGATGAATTGCATCTTGAGTGACGAGCTGATTGATCAGGTGAGTCGTGCCCCAATTCTTAACAGCTCAGATATTGGTTAAGAGTTGTTCTTGCAAGATCAAACACCCAGGGTAAGGTACGAATAAGATCAAACATGCCTGGGAAATTATCTTCCTGTCTAGTGGGATTTTTCCACTGTGGTAGACAATCTTTGGAAACTGGCCAGGCTGCGCCACCCGTAGGGTCACCAGCATTCGAGATGTATGTGAAGTATGGAGTAGGGGCAATAATGTTTAATGAAATTTGGCATAGGCAAACCAGACATGTAGAAGATTTGCAATGGCCGAAAGATCGTAGTTGATACCTCGGAAGAACATTTGGAATCAGTACTGCTGTGCATGAAAGCACGCCCTGCAACATTTGACGTCATTAGAGACTGAAGGAAGGAATCTAACATCCATCTAAGAAGTAGAGAGAAACATGCGCGTAGGCACAAATTTAATGCAGACAGAGCACTAGAACAGGAAGAAAAGCAATGGGACGAGGATATCAGATGGGCGGATAGGAGCCTTCAATTAGGTATACAGAAAATATATCCACAACAAGAGTTGCATGCATCAGATGAACTAATCAATAAGATTTTGAATGAAAAAAGGCAGGGACGCCCTAAAAGTAAAATTGACACAATTGCACCAGTGCCCATTGCTCAACCCCAGTTGCCAGCCCCCCTTCCAGTTGTTCCACCTGCACCAGCCCCTCCTGAACACGTGATCCCATTTCCCCCTCCACCTACCGAGCTTGAATCAGCAGCTATCAGAGAAGGCATAATGCCTAATAAGAGAGAGGAAGGAGGGAAGGCCAGCACAATATTTCCGATGAGAGAAGTCCCTCCCACTTTTGTGCCAAAAGTAGAAATTCCTGGTATTAATGGACAACCAGCGCAGGTAACAGAAGCACCTTATACAGCACAATATGTGCATGTCCCTTTTTCTAGACAAGATGTGAATGATATAAAACAAACAATCCCTGATATAAGAAAGAATCCGGTGGGATTCTATAAAGAAATTGAATTGTATTTGAAATCGTCCATTTTTAATAATAGCGATATTGACCTATTATTCCCTGTAATTCTCCCAGCAGATATATGGAAGCAAATTAGGAATGTAGAAGATAATAAAACTTTGGGTGCTACTTGGGAAAATTGAATAAAAGAGGATACGGACAGAAAAGCTGGTGAAAAGCCATTGGCCCTCATTACAACCCTGGCGTAGGACCATGGTGCTATTAGCACCATGGTCCATGCCGGATTCCGCCATGGTGGATGGCGGATTTACTGCCCCATTCCATGGTTGGCGGGGCGGTAAATCCCCATTCACCATTGCCCCTTCCCCATTCCCATTTTTGCCCCATAGGGCTCAATGGGGATGGGGAAGGCGCTAATTACGGCACCGTAAATTACGGTGCCGTAATTAGCACCAAGGTCGCTTAACGCCTTGGACTTTAACGCCTGAAAAAAACAGGCGTTAAAGTGTGAATCTGGCGTTAAGGGTTTAATGGCGCTGCAGCCTTTTACGGCGCCGTTAACCCCTTAACGCCAGGGTTGTAATGAGGCCCATTGTCTAATATGTTAGCATTACCGGCACGAATAGTACAGAAATTAAAGGTTATAGTACCTGAAAGGAGAATTATATGGGACAAACTAACTGCATGCGTGCAAGGTAAAGCGGAATTGGCTACTGAATATTTCAATAGATTTGAAGAAGTATTTGCAGATTATAGCGGTCAAGATTTAACCACTGAACCTGGGAAAAGACTATTTGTTGACAGATATGTGAGAGGGTTGTTACCGAAAATCAAAAATGTAATAATGATGTTGAAAGTGCGTGGCAAGCAAAGTCACAGAGTGAAGTGTTACATATGGCACAATACTACGAGAATAGAGTAAATTCAGAGAAAGAGAAAGAGGTGAGGGATAGAGTGAATCTAAAAACAAGAGTGTTACTTCAGCAGGTAGCGAATAATAATAGGAGTAGAGGAAATGCACAAGGGAAAGGGAATTACTTCAACATGCACGGAGGTCCAATTGTACTAAATCAATGTGCATAGTTTAAAGAAGGAGGCCACTGGGGACCACAGTGTCCACATTTGCAGAATAGAAATGGGAATGCACCGAGAAGACAGAACAGTGGTCGCCCAGGAACACAGGGGCAAAATAGAAACACTAGTATGCCACAAAATCAGAATCACTGAGGAAATAACAACCAGAATCAGAATCGGAACCAAAATCAAAATCAGCAGAATGGGACAGGGGATGGAAATGTTTTTGATACTCAGTCCAATACATACTATTATAGTGACTTCACATCGGATGATGTATTGTACCACTAGGACAGCCCAAAACAGGGGTTGGAACCAGTGTCTATTCCCATTGATCAGAAAAAACCCTACCTAGAAATGACAGTTGGGAATAAGGAGCACACTTTTCTAGTGGACACCGGTGCAGAGAAGAGCTCAATGGACCATCACTTGGTTCCAGAGATACCACTGTCAGGGCAAAAGAATGTTTCAGTAGGGTTTGCAGGCACCCCAGTAATTAGTCCAGTGTCACAGTCAGTGCCTATAAAGCTAGGTCCATTCAGTGAGTCTTGCCCATTCCTTTTGACACAAAATTGCGGCGAGAATTTATTGGGGTTAAATTTGTTGAAAAAATGAAGTGCAGTTATTCATTGTTCTCCGGATGGAGTGCTTTTGACGATTTCACCACAAAAAATGCCTGCGTCCCAATTCCTGTCCAAACCGCTGCCATCAGAGTTAAGTAAGGTACCGACTTGCATATGGGCGATGAATGATAACGATGTTGGGTGTTTGAAAATAGAGCCGGTGAAAGTTGTTTTGAAAGAGGGAGTAACATTGCTGCGTATCCCCCAATATAAAATTTCGATGGAAGTTGAGAAAGCATTGAAATGTATTGTTTCTGATTTGGTTAAATGAAACGTGATTGAAGAGATTACTGGTAGCACCTTCAATAGTCCGATTCTTCCAGTTTATAAGAAAGGAGGTAATGAAATGCTGTATCATTTCATAATTGATTTGCGCGCATTGAATAAGGTAGTTGATCCCCAATTTCCATTGGTCCCAGATGTCACTACAATTTTTACAATGATTCCATCCTCTGCTTCACATTTTAGTGTCATAGATCTTAAGAATGCATTTTTCAGCATCCCAGTACATCCAGATAGCAGATATCTATTTGCTTTCACACTAGGAGGGCGTTCTTTCACATTCACACGAATTCCACAGGGTTACACTGAGAGCCCAAGTATCTATAGCAGAGCACTATAAGAGCAGCTAATTATGTTAGAATTACCAGCAGGTTGTGTACTATTACAATACATTGACTATCTGTTAATTGCAGCAGACGCCGAAGACATTTGCAAAGAGAGTACTGTTAAATTGTTGACACATTTGGCTGCACATGGACATAAAGCGTCATTGAAAAAATGTTAGTATTGTCGAAAGGAAGTGGCCTATTAGACTGACACCTGAAAGAATAGAAAGTATCTCTGGTATGCCTATTCCAAAGACACAGAAAGAAGTCAGAGCCATAATAGCAGGCAGTGGATAGCCAATTTTGCTATGATTGTGAAACCAATGGTGGCATTGACAAAGAAGGATATTGCTTTGCCTTTACCATGGAGTGAGGAATGTCAGAATGCATTTGATCTGCTCAAATTTGCGTTGTGCTCAGCTCCAGTTTTGGGCACACCAAATTATGAAAAGGTTTTAAATTATTTGTGCATGAGAATGATGGTTGTGCACTGGCTGTTTTGACACAGGAACAAGGAGGAAGAAATAGACCATGCAGTTATTTTTCTTCCGCGCTGGATCCTGTTGCATGTGCTCTGTGGCGCTGTTTGCGAGCTGTTGCTGCGGCTGCCGCGTCAGTAAAACAAACCGAGGGAATTGTTGTGGGTCATGCCTTAACCAGTCGACATTTTTTTAAATAGAACGCAGATGCAACATCTTACATCAGCTAGATTGACTAGACATGGAATTGTCCTTTTTGCACCACATATCCAAATTCAGAGATGTTGCGCTTTGAATCCTGCAGAGTTAATGCCCCCTCCCTTTGAAGATACGGTGAGAAGAAATGACCACCCCATGATTGTATAATGATTACTGAACAAGAAACAAAAGGGAGAATTGACCTAACAGACACCCCACAGAAAGAGCCGGACAGAGAACTGTTTTGTGACGGTTCCTGTTTTAAATTACCCAATGGCACGTCAACTGCTGCCTATGCCATCACGACACTGAAGAGTATTGTAGAGAGCAAAATAATTCCATACAATTCAGCGCAGGCCGCAGAGATAATAGCGTTGACAAGAGCATGTGAAATTTCTGAAAATTTGAATGTAAAAATATATACTGACAGTCAGTACGCATTTGGGGTGGTACACAATTTTGGTCGACTCTGGGCTGAGAGGGGTTTTCTAACATCACATGGATCTAAAATTCAACATTGCCCTTTGATAGCATGATTGTTGGATTGTTGTCTGCACTCACGTGTCCAAAGTGACTAGCAATAATGAAATGCGAGGCGCATAAGAAAATAACATGCAACGTTGGAAAAGGAAACACATTTACAGACAAAATTGCGAAACAAACTGCCACTGATTTGCACACGAAAATGTTGATAGTTCAGTCATAAGAAGTGCCCTGCATGATAGAGAATGGGATTGCCACAGTCAAATAGATGCAGGCGGAAGCAACTGCCGATGAAATAAAAGGGTGGGCTGAGGGCTCCGCAGAATTAGACGTAGAAGGTTGCTGGGTGGACAAAGAAAGTAGAAAGTGGATGCTGCCCAACTCCTGCATAACTGCAATGGTCACCATGGCCCACAGCCGCACACAAATATGTGCAAAGAAAATGATTCAGCATCTGGCTACAGTATGGCAGACCCACACATTAGAAAAAATGCTGAGAGGCTAGTTCATAATTGTATGACTTGTTGGAAAAGGAACAGCCACTCCAACAGGCAGTTTTGCCCCCCCCTCTATGCCCTTTGAAGTCATCCATTTTGATTTCATAGAAATGGAAAGTTGTCAGAATCTCAAATACATCTTGGTGGTAGTCTGTGCATTCAGTAAATGGGTGGAAGCATACCCACTCAAAGACTGCACAGCAACAAGCACAGCAAAAGTGATGCTAAAAGAGTATTTTTCCAGTTTTGGCCTGCCACAGGTCATATGGTCAGACAATGGCCCGCATTTTGTTGCCGCCGTGATATTACAGATTTGTGCAGGCCTTCAGATTGATAAACGATTCCATTCCGCACCCGATGAGTGCCGGTCTTGTTGAGCATCAAAATGGCATTTTAAATAATAAAATAAGTAAAATCTGTTCAGGGAGTCTATTAAAATGGACAGATGCGCTGCCTTTAGCTCTGTTGTGCATGTGTACGTCTGTGCAAGCCAGAACTGGACTCTCCCCATACGATATTGTCATGGGGAGACCTAATGTTTGGTGTGCACCGCAGCCTAGGCATCTGAGTAAAGTGGAATACCCTTTGCTTAGTACATACTGTGACATTTTAACGCAGAAGCTTGATTCATCAGCAGGTGCAGGAGGCTCGTCCTGTCAGATATACAGGCCCGGGGCATTGTCTGCAGCCAGGCAAGTGGATCCTGGTGAAAAATTTCGAAAGGAAGCCATCACTTGCACCGAGATGGCGGGCCCTTATCAGATACTCCTGGCAACACAGACTGCAGTCCGTGTGGATGGTCGTAAGGCATGGATCCATGCCACCCACACGAAAAGAATTCCATCGCCATTGAAAGAACTGCCTGATCCAGACGACCAGAAAGAAATAGCTGCCTCCGACTTGAAAGACATGATTGCCAGTTCTCTGCCACAAATTCTGCCTGAGCATGAGAGAATGCCTGAGAAGATTGCTAAAAAGGAGAAAGGGCTAAATGTGCCCCAGCTTTGCCCAGCTGGATCTGAATCATCACAGGCTGACACTGAGCCTGCATCTGGAAGTGCATCTGCACTGTTCATTGATCACACAGTACCTGGAGCAATAAGGTACAACCTACATTCTCAAAAGACAAAAGTGTTCAGATCTTCCCATTTTTTTGTTGCCTCTATTCCCATCACAGATGAATTGGGAATCAGAGACCTAGGGAAGTGGAGCGTGGGGGCTGTACCAATGTGGGAGCTCTGGAACATGCTTTCCGGTGCTATCTTTGAAAATAAAAATCCATTTGTTGATCACCCCATGCAAACAAGCGGGCGGTTATGGTACAATGGCAATTGATGTTTGCTCTGGAGTCTTTTGAGCAATGTGCAGAGGCACGATAATCTTGCCACACATTTAGCAATCCAGGCTGCCGAGAACTGGCTGAGAACTGGCCTAAACACTTTGTTAACGTCTTCGAACATATTGGCGTTTCAACGAGCGCTGCTGTGAGAAGTATTCACGACGAATATTGTTGGAGAAGAAGAATCGCACACAATGCCCATACTTGCTTCTGTCTCTTCCTGCACCAAAGCTGAAGATGTAATAGAGATAGAGACTATAAAAAATCGAGAACGAGTTGCTGTAAGAAATGAATGCTGATGATTACAACACTTCTGTGTATTCTGTGTACCATTATCCCAGTATTATGGTATTTGGAAAGCGTGCATCCATTGAGTTCTCTTTTGCCTGCCACAAAAGGACCTGTGACAGACAGTCAGTCCATGTACTCTCTCACACTCTCCTCCAATAGAAGAAACACACAGAGAAGGTTATGGTAATAACATGTTGCTTTTAATCATGAATATAACTCACTCAATCTTGAACAAAAGTAACTGCTGGGTCTGCACCCATTTAACCCAGCATGGCGGAAAAAGAATAGGTTGGTATGCACAGCCATTACCGCTTAATACAGCATGCGATGCATCACTGAGTGCACTCATTTATGCAAAGTGGAATAAGAGTGACACAGGTCAATTAGACAAGACAAACATAGATGAATTTGAGAAAGTGGTAATGGAACCTGTAGGTTGTTCCATATTTAACAGAGCAAGATTAATAAAACCAGTAGTAACACGAGTAGACCGACTGTATGTGCCTTATAAGTCATCTGTAATCAGGTTTCACATGAACCCAGTAGGGAACAAAGATGTAGTGCCCCCCTCGTATACAATAAATTATAATCCTCGCACTGTTCCATTTTTTTTACCTACGAAAGAAAGGTTCCTATTCAGTAGGGACATTCTATAGATGCATGAATATTGCAGTACTTGAGAGAGAAGAAGAACCGATATATGTAGGTGACCCTGTTTATTTTGTTTATTTAGAAAAAGCTTATCCCTGGGATTAATTGGGGTGGATTTTGTTACTTAGGGATCCTCTTCCCCGGGGTATTCCTTTCCCGAACATCAGATATATCGAAATTATCGAGATCAAGGCCTTGGCGGGATGATGAAGGGGGATTTATCCCGGGAGACACAGCAATATCATTTATACCATATTGGGGCCAAGCAATGAACTCATATAATATAAGAATTGTCAAGAATTTTAGAAAAAACGATAAATGGAACGACTGATATATTGTATAATATGACCAACTTAGATCTAGAACACATACCTCTTCGCCCCCCTTCCCAATTCAGGCAATAAACAAAACAGCACCAAACCCAAACCTGCCATTCACCTTACACACACTATACCACCTACTGACCAGACCACTCCCTGCCCGAACGCCTCCTCCCCTCGCACCTTCATCAAAAAACCATGCCATACCACCGAAACAATCAAAGGTGCACTCATTAACGCGAGATCCTTAGTCGCCCATACCTAAGATATAGCCGACATCATCTCCCTCAATTAACTTGACTTCATAGCTATTACCGAGACCTGGTTCCACCCAGCCTCTGGCCCTGCACTAGCGCTAGCTATATCCAATGACTGTACTAAATACCGCGCAGACAGACAAACAGCCAAAGGTGGTGGAGTAGCCATTATCGCAAAAAGCTCCCTCAACATAAGGCACATTCAAAACCAATCCCTCCCATCCGCAGAATTACTCACCATAAACTATCCACAACCCACACAAGCAGACTCACCACCCACCTCATTTACAGATCCCCAGGCCCCATACTATCCTTCAATGATTACATAGCTCTCTTACTCTCTAACAACACCAAACCCAGCTCACACTACTCATCCTAGGTGACTTTAATCTAGGTCTCAATGACGAGAAAGATGACAAAGCAAACACCATAGCCAACACCATCTCAGAATTAGGACTCACCCACCACATCTCGCAACCCACACACAACAAAGGTCGCATTCTTGATTGGATAGCTGATCTTAATTGCAATACCACCATCCTCTCCAAAACGCCATGTGCCTGGACCAACCACCACCTCATCACTTTCACCATCAACAAAGGCACTCAAACACCTATGCCTCCACCTAATGCTCCACCCACACTCACAAAAAATAACAAAAACATCACAGTAGAGAAACTCCTCCCTTTACTCCAACTTATCATCGACTTTTCACCCACCACTACCAACCCCACTGAACTAGTAGAGCTCTACAATACAACTATCCTTAAGGCCATAAACACCGTAGCACCACTTAAGCTACGGAAAGCCAAACCATGCGCACATCTCAATTCTTGGTTCACCCCTGAACTAAAAACGCTCCGCAAAACCAAAAGACAAGCTGAATTAGCATGGAAACAGTCGCCATGCACAAATAATAAGACATCCTACGCATTGGCCTCCAATATCTATAAGTCAGCAATCATTCAGACAAAAAAACCCCATATATAATGAAAGAATCTGCAACGCCAAATCCAATACCAAAGAGCTCTTCAACATCCTGAGAGACCTCAAATCCCCCTCCCCCATTCCAGATACATCTAACAAAGACATCTCTTGGTTTACGAACATACAAGAAGCTCTCCTAGGCAAAATTGCCATGTTACAAGCCAAAATCGAGTCTAACAAAGAAAGTCTCACCTTCGCTGATAACACCAGCCCCTCCACCCACACCCCACAAAGGGATGACAATAACCTATTTGAATTTTACACCATAACTACCAAAGAGGTTGAAGAAATAATCAACTTGCTGAAACCCTCCAAATTCCAAGGCGACATCTGCCCGGCCCCAGTCATCAAAGACGCAGCCAAACATCTTGCTCCTTTTATCACATCCCTCATTAACTCATCTTTCACATCCAACATAGTGCCTAACACCTTAAGGACTCTTGGGTTCTTCCCTTACTCAAGAAGCCCACCCTAGACCCAATTGTCCCTACCAATTATAGACCTATCACGACTGTACCCTTCCTCCTAAAAATCCTTGATAGAGCTGCCTACCTTCAGATATAGAACCACTTTGAGAAAAACAACTTACTAGGTCTTAGACAATCAGGCTTCCGTCCTAAACATGGCACCGAGACTGCACTGATTAACCTCAAGACACAAATGGACAACATCAAAGACAATGGCAAACTTGCACTCCTTCTCCTCATCGACTTATCGGCCGCCTTCGACCTGGTCAACCACAACATCCTCTGCAAACATCTATCCTCTGCAGCCAAATTTTCGGACAATGCCAACGCGTGGATTCAATCCTTCCTGAACAACAGATCCATGAGGGTCTTTGCACCTACAGTCTCTGCCAAACCAGCCCCAGTCACATGTGGCGTCCCTCAGGGCTGCTGTGTCTCCCCTACACTATACAATGTGTTTACAAAACCCCTCTTCGACATACTAGACTACTTGGGTGTCATCTACAGGAATTATGCAGATGACACTCAAATACTGATCCCATTAACAGGCGACTACTCCACAGACAACACAGCACTCAACAACATTTACTCCATTATCCAAGAATGGATGGCCAAGCACGTCCTGTGCCTCAACGATTACAAGACTGAGTTTCTTCTCCTAGGCTCCCAACCCAGACTCGACAAACTTGACAAACTCTACCAGTCATTCACTATCGATGGCAATAACATCTCCGTCTCCAACAGCGTCAAAGCCCTAGGGATTTACCTCGACTCCTCCATCACACTGACAAGACAGATCAACGCCATCTCATTTGCCACTGCTTACACTTGTAAGCTCATCAATGCCAACAGACCTTACCTCTCACCCTCCAACTGCACCACCTTAGCTAGAGCGATAGTCCTTTCCAAAGTCGATTATTGTAACGCTCTATACCTGGGCACCAGCCAGAAAAACATGAATAAGCTGCAAGTTATCCAAAATAATGCCCTTCAAGCAGCCCTGAACATACCCAAACATGAACACATCTCCGACGTCAGACGCTGCTGCCAATGGCTATCTATACCGCAGAGAATTGAATATAAAACCCTCTCACTCACTCACAAATGCCTGTCTAACTAAGCACCCAGATACCTATCAGACAACTTCACTCACCACACCCCATCTCGTCCAAGCAGATCAGCTCAAACACACTGCTTAAATATCCCCAGATACAAACTCCAAAAAGCACGAGGCTCTAGCTTCCCTGTGCTTGCCACTAAACTCTGGAACTCACAACCACTCGATCTTAGATCTGGCCCATCCTTTCACAGATTCAGACACAGTGCCAAAACCTGGTTACTGACCAAAGAAGCCTAGAACGCCCATCTCTACCCTATTATCACACCTACTGGCTGCAACCCATGTAAATTCTGCCTTGTTTGCAATACCTTGTACATTACCTGTAACTGTTTGATAATGCTCTAAACTTTCGGTATTGTCTACCTACGGACCATGCTGTATTATATTGTTATGTTGTAATCAGTTCAAGCGCCTGGATGCCCCAGGGCCAGGCGACGCTATACAAATAATAAACTAAACTAAACTAAACCCTAGAAGAGAAGGCAATTAGATTAATGACACTTCAGAATAGAATGGCTCTTGATATAGTTTGGCTGACCGTGGAGGTGTTTGTAAAATCGTGGGGTCAGCGTGCTGCATATTTGTAATAGACTCCTCCCCCACGATTTTTGAGGCAATAAAGAAGTTACACATTCTGAGTTCTGACCTTCCTCCCCCGACAGGTGGATGGGAACTGAACATAAGTTATTGGTTTTGGGAGTTACTATGCTCATGGGGATGGAAACTAGTTGCAATTGTAGCAACGGTACTCGGAATCTTCATGACATGTTGTCAATATGCCACATTCAGCTCCAACCCCTTCTCCCTCGGCTTCCTCACAGCTCAAATACAGGAAACAGGAAGCTCGTACAGCTTCCTGGTTCTTGTTTGTGAGCAGCACCGACAAGCCAAGGGTGGCCTGGAAGGACAGACCGAAACTGCGAGATAAAGGTAAGACAGCTTTTAAAATAAAATATGATGTGTATTTGCATGTTTGAAGGGCGTGTCAGATTTAAGTATGTGAATGGTGGGTGAATAAGAATTGATGTGATGTGATGTGTGTTTTTGAAGGTTCTGGGTAGGTGGATGTGTGCGTGTTTAGAGAATGCAATGAGTGAATGTAAAAGAAGGTGTGAGTGACTGGAGAGTGAATGAAAAGTGATGTGATGTGTGTTTTTGAATGCACTGGGTGGGTTGGTGTGTGCCTGTGTAGAGATTGAATGAGGGGATGTAAGCGAAGGTTTAAGTGAGTGGTAGGTGAATGAAAAGTGATATGATGTGATATGATATGATGTGATGTGATGTGTGGTTTTGAATGTTATGAGGGGGTGGGTATGTGCCTGTGTAGAGCATGCAATGAGTGGTAGTAAGAGCAGGTGTAAAGGACTGGTCGGTGAATGAGAAGTGATGTGATGTGTGTTTAGAATGTTCCGGGTGGGTGGGTATTTGCCTGTGCAGAGAATGCAATGAGTGGATGTTAGAGAAGGCGTGAATGATTTGTGGGTGAATGAGAAGTGATGTGATGTGAATGGGCTCCCCCAAAACAAATCTATTCTCCTGGTATAGCAGGGGCGCCAGCGATGCAGGGGTCCTGCCACAACAGGCCCATCAGGGTGAAGGCTGGACCGCGGAGGTGCTCAATAAGGGTTGGAGCTGGCAGTGACATGTGACATGTGCCACATGTCATGGCCATCTCCAACCCTTACTCCTGCATCGCGGGTGCCCCTGCTATACCATGAGAATACGTTTGTTTTGGGAGAACCCATACACCCACACACCCAAAACATTCAAAAACACACATCACATCAATTCTCATTCACCTACCACTCACTCAAATACAGGAAACAGGAAGCTTGTGCAGCTTCCTGGTTCCTGTTTGTGAGCAGCACCGAGGACTCGAGGATAAAGGTTAGACAGCTTTTAAAATAAAATATGTGTATTTTGCATGTCTGAAGGGCGTGTTTAGATATATGACAAGACGGAACTCCTTATTCTAGGATCTACACACTACCTCAACAAACTGGGCCACAAATACTCATCGTTCATAATTGACGACAACAAGATCAAAGTAGCTAAGGAGGTTAAAACCCTCTGCTTCTATCTAGACTCCACCCTAACCTTCAACAAACAAGTGAATGCAATGGCCTCCGCCACCTCCTACACTTGCAAACTCATTAGGGCAGCAAAACCCTTTCTCTCCCCCACCAACTGTACCACCATGGCCAGGGCGCTGATCCTGTCAAAGTTGGACTACTGTAACGCTCTATATGTAGGTTGTAACAAATATATCTCAAATAAAATCCAAATCCTCCAAAATAATGCCCTTAGAGCGGCCCTCAGTATCCCGGAGAAAGCCCATATCTCAGTTTCCAGAAGATCTGTCAACTGGCTATCCACCAAGGACAAGATATTCCTTAAATCAGTATCTCTGATTCATAAATGCCTCCACCAAGCAGCCCCTCAATACCTCATCGCCAGATTTACTAGACCCACCCTCTCTCGCCCCTCGAGAACGGCCAATTCCAACCTTCTTCTGGTGCCCAGGTTCAAACGTACAATGTCTGGAGGTAATAGCTTCCCAGTAAAAGCAGCGCAATTCTGGAACTCCCTTCCTCCTACCTGCAGGGAGGACCTACCCTACCACCAGTTCAGAGCCAGGACTGTCCACTGGCTCAAATCTCTCGACTCATAATGACTTCCGATGCCCAGATGCGCCACTACCATGTGGCTCCTTACCTCATTGAATGTAAATATGTATATAGTACAGCCTACAATGTTTATGTCCTACCCTTCCTATTTGGTGTGATACGTCCGGCACTGTAACCGCAGCTGGACCTCACCCTACTGTATGTAACTAAGCTTTGCAACCCTCTTGCTGCCTTTGCGCCTGGCTACCCCTGGGTTTGGTGCGCATTATAAATAAATAAATACAAATACAAATATGTATGTGAATGGTGGGTGAATGAGAATTGATGTGATGTGTGTTTTTAAATGTTCTGGGTGGGTTGGTGTGTGCCTGTGTAGAGAATGAATGAAGGGATGTAAGCAAAGGTTTGAGTGAGTGGTAGGTGATTGAGAAGTGATGTGATATGTGTTTTTGAATGTTCTGGATGTGTGGGTGTATGGGTTTCCCCCAAAACAAAAGTATTCTCCTTGTATAGCAGGGGCAACCGCAATGCAGGGGTACCCCCGCAACAGGTCAGTTGGCTTCCTGGCCCAGTCCTCACCCATCAGTGTTAAGGCTGGGCCACAGAGGCGCTCAGTAAGGGTTGGAGCTGGCCTGGAAGGACAGACAGAAACTGCGAGATAAAGGTAAGACAGTTTTTAAAATAAAATATGATGTGTATTTTGCATGTTTGAAGGGCGTGTCAGATTTATGTATGTGAATGGTGGGTGAATGAGAATTGATGTGATGTGATGTGTGTTTTTGAATGTTCTGGGTGTGTGGGTGTATGCATGTGTAGAGAATGAAATGAAAGAATGAAAGAGAAGGTGTGAGTGACTGCTGGGTGAATGAGAAGTGATGTGATGCGTATTTTTGAATGTTCTGGGTGGTTGGGTGTGCGCATGTGTTGATACAGCAATGAGTGGTTGTAAGAGAAAGTATGAGTGACTGGTGGGTGAATGATAAGTGATATGATGTGATGTGATATGTGTTTTTGAATGTTATGAGGGGGTGGGTATGTGCCTGTGTAGAGCATGCAATGAGTGGAAGTAAGAGAAGGTGCGAGTGACTGGTCGGTGAATGAGAAGTGATGTGATGTGTGTTTTTGAATGTTCTGGGTGGCTGGGTGTATGCCTGTGTAGAGAATGCAATGAGTGGATGTAAGAGAAGGTGTGAATGCCTGGTGAGGGAATGAGAATTGATGTGTGTTTTTGAATGTTCTGGGTGGCTGGGTGTGAGCCTGTGTAGAGAATGCAATGAGTGGATGTTAGAGAAGGTGTGAGTGACTGGTGGGTGAATGAGAAGTGATGTGAGGTGTTGTGTGTTTTTGAATGTTCTGGGTGGGTAGGTGTGTGCCTGGGTAGAGAATGCAATGAGTGGATGTAAGAGATGGTATGAGTGACTGATGGGTGAATAAGAAGTGATGTGATGCGTGTTTCCGAATGTTCTGTGTTGGTGGGTGTGTGCCTGTGTAGAGAATGCAATGAGTGGATGTAAGTGAAGGTGTGAGTGACTGGTGGGTGAATAAGACATAATGTGTGTTTTTGAATGTTCTGGGTGGGTGAATGTGTGCCTGTGTAGAGAATGCAATGAGTCGATGTAAGAGAAGGTGTGAGTAACTGGCGAGTGAATGGGAATTGATGTGATGTGTGCATGTTAATGTTCTGTGTGGGTGGGTCCATGCCTGTGTAGAGAATGCAAGAGTGTAGGAATGTGTGCCTGTGTAGAGAATGCTTTAAGTGGATGTATTAGAAGGTGTGAGTGATTGACTGGTGGGTGAATGAGTATGAATGTGATGGTGTGTTTTTTAATGGTGTGGGTGTGTGCCTGTGCAAAGAATGAAATGGGTGAAGGTAAAAATGAGTGACTGGTGGGTGAATCAATATGAATGTGATGGTGTGTTTTTGAATGTTCTGGGCAGGTGGGTGTGTGTCTGTGTAGAGAATTCAATGAGTGGATCTAAGAGAAGGTATGAGTGAGTGACTGGTGGGTGAATGATTATGATTGTGGTAGTGTGTGTTTGAATGTTCTGCGTTGGGTTTGGTGTGTGCCTGTGTGGTGAATCCAGTGTGAGTGAATGTGAGAGTGGATGTATGGGTTAGTGACCAGTGGAGAAAGGGGATGCATATGTGTGTAAGTCACTGGGAGACTGGGGATCACTGGAGCATGTTTGCCACATGCTTTATTGACTGTGCAAGTTTTACTAGTATTTTCGGCACAACCAAGTTCATGTGTGTCATTACATGGCTAGGCTGGCATTTTGGTGCAGTCAGTCTAGATATTGCTTACTGTGGCATGACATTTATTACTCAGCATCTTTAAAAAAGCAAGATTCATAAGTAGTGTTACCTCGCTAGACTAATGTTTTGGTGTAATGGCCTGTACATTTTTTACTGTAGCATAATCTTTTAGTAACTGAGCATCTATAATGAATCAAGCATGATAAGTGTTCTTATGGGTCTAGACTGCCTTACATTGGAACCAGGTTGGATGGGTTTCATATTGTTACTTGCCACTTTTAATGGGCAAATTAACATGAGCATGTTCTTACATAGGAGTACTGGCATATATTGGTAGAGCGAGTTTTGCGCCCAGTGTCAGTAAATGATACCATAAAAAAACATTGTAAAGCTAACATGTGTATGTTCTTATATGTGAAAACTAGCATATGTTGGTGGAGCTATTGCTGCAACATGTAAAGGGGCCAGAGCCAAAGGCTGTGACTAGTGGGCCCCAAAGAAAGCTAGTGGTGTGGCCATGGCCAAAGTCCTTTGCTAGTGGCCCCAAAGAAAGTTATTGGTGGAACATGTATAGTGTCCACGGCGAAGGACGGAGCCAATGGTGAAAGGCATGGCTAGTGAGCGGGAAAGAGAAAGGTAGTGTTTTCAACTATACAGTGGGCATGGCCAAGGGCCCTGCTCATTGGACAATGCCGAAGACCCGGGCTAGTGAGCCCAAATGACATGTACAGTGGCTGCGGCCAATGGGCTGTGGCCAGCCAGTGGGTACAAAAGAAACCTATTGGGTGAACATATACAGTGGATACGGCCGAAGACCATAGCTAGTGGCCCGTAAAACTATGGTATAACAAAACTCTTGAAATTCATTAACATTAGTTAAGGTGCAGTTAAATTGCACAGATTAGACACATCAAAACCCTTCAACTTCAATGGATGTGGAAAGTCATGACCAGCTTAACTCGGTGCATTCCTGTTGCAAACCCCATGAGCACATACAAACTATAAGAGAAGGTATTCACATTGACATACAAAATGGCATTATGGGGGACATGGCATTATGGGGGACATCAACGGGGGAGCGCTGAGTTAGGCTGGTCATGATACGCTGAATTTATAGGCTTTTGTTGCATTAAATCTGCGTAACTTAATTGATATGATATGGCATTTATATCGTGCCTATACACAAGTGTTTCAAGGCGCGACGAGGCAAGGCAGGGGGAACAGAGGGAAGACAGACAACGATCTTACTAAGCCAGGTGTAATTCAGATCGCGCAAGTGCAAGGGAAGGGGGGAAAGGAAAGTGTGGGAGGGGGGAGCAGGAGGGGAAAGTGCAGTACATGGGATAATAAATAACCAGATAAATAAAAGAAGGGCCAGCTGGTGGCAAGTGCAGGGTGAGTGCAGACATAAGTGCTGGTGGGGGTCTGTAGGGATACAGAAAACAGTCCCCAGGTGCAGGGGTTGCCAGGGAGGCAGTGCAGGCATGCAACTGGCAGGGCTAGGCCCGAGATCAGATGGGCGTCCAGGTAACCCCGCAGTATCAGTATCAGTATCAGCAGGACTTCAGCAGGGGAGAGGGGGAGAAAAAGCAGAAGCAAAGAGGAAGGTTTTAAGGTGCTTCTGTAACCGAAGATGGTTCTCTTCAAGTTTCAGGGAGGCTGTTCCAGAGGGAGGCCCCAGCCGAAGAGTTAGATCTACCACCAACTCTGGCCAGAAAGCTATAGGAAAGGAGGGTGTGGTTGTGCCAATGAGGAGAATCTCAGTCTTACTGGCATTAAGGCAGAGGTCATTGACGGCACACCACTCCTGGATAGCAGACAGACAGTCAGAGATGAGGAACGGAGAAGAGGTGGCCGAAGGTAGCCTGAAGATGAGCTGAGTGTCATCCGCATAGCACTACAAGTTGGGACAGAGAGCGGCAATGCGGTGGGCAAGGAGTGGCAGGTTTTGGTTGAACTGCCAGGGAGAGAGGTTAGACCCCTGGGGGACACCACAGGTAAAGAAAAAGATAGCAGAAAGGAAGGACCCTAGTTGGACCTGTGAGGGTCGGTCAGAGAGGAAGGAAGTCAGCCATGCCAGGGACTGACCGGTGATACCTGGGTTATCACAGAGACAATTAAGCAGGATGGCATGGTTGACAGTGTCAAAGGCAGAAGAGAGATCAAGCAAGATGAGGACACAGGGGGTGTTGGAGTCAAGGTTGGAGAGCAGGTCTTCACAGATGTTCAGGAGAGCAGTTTCCGTGCTTCTGGCAGCTCTGAAGCCATAGTGATGGTCATGAAGACAACCAACAGATTCAATGTGGAGATAAAGCTGGGAGATGGCCAGTTTCTCCAGGAGCTCTCCTAGGAAGGGAGTGATGGGAGATTGGCCGATATTTAGCCAGGCAGGAGGGATAGGCAGAGGGTTTCTTAAGAAGAGGGTGCACAAGGGAGTCCTTCATGTTAATGTTTTTAGACAGAAAGACAGATAGATAGATAGACATATAAGGTTTCTTAAGAAGAGGGTGCACAAGAGAGTGCTTAATGTTAATGTTTTTAGACAGATAGACAGATAGATAGATAGACATATATATCGCGGACGTTCAAGTGGTGACTATGTGGTCTTTCGTGGTTCTTCAGGGTATGTAGGGGATGATAATGTTGTGACATTAGCATTCAGAATTTTCATCGGACCCCTTGTCCTCAGCGACAACACAGTTAGTAAAATCGTGTGAGTGTATAACTTGATTAGCCTGGGTCGATCCTGTCTTTTCTGATCGCGTAGAGCGCTCTATCTTAATAATGCTTTAAACTCTGCTGTGCCAAATTGCATTATTGCGATTGCTCCAAACACTGTGTGAGGATAAAGTTATGTTTGTCTCGTTTGGAGTTGGATCAAGACATTTAACACACCTGCTGCACTGCACACACTGTTGGGGAATGCTCGTAGCCTTGAGGCTCCGAGTTTTTAATCTGCTATTCTAATCCGAATTATATTGCACTGCTGACATTTTCAAGTTCGAAAAATTTGTGTACTTTAATATTTTACAATAGCAAGAACCTTTGGGAGACTTGATTTTGAGTCAGTGGCAAGTAGAATTTCGGGTTGTTTTATAATGAAATATCCTGTAAACAGCATTTTGGAACGATTCTGTTCTTTTTTCTGAGCACTGCTCTCTGAGTAGAGTATGGTCTACGAACGTGTAGCTTTTCGCAAGCAATCAGGGGAGGATACTGCGAGCCCTTGGACTGTGAACCTTCCCCTGAAATGAAAAGCTAAAAGAAATACTGATTTTAAGCAGCCGCTGGTGCTTGAAAATAGATTATTATAACACTGCATGTCTTGCATTATATAATTGCCTAATTTGCATTGTAAAAGCCGTGAGAGTGGAACGGTTGCCAGTTACATCTGTAATTACAGCAAGGCCATAAGGTGGCTGGACGGCAGTTGTATAAGTGATCTTGTCAAGTGTTTTGCAATACTGGACTGTTACAGTTTGTGGACATTGCCAAATTATTGGGGGGATATATCAGTAATGAACGACTTGCGAAGCAAAAAAAGGTATATAGAGCGCAATAAGGCAATCCCAAAAATGGGATCTAGTAAACTGCCTCTACTTTCAGGTGAACCTGCTAAAATAGTCCTAGAAAAGAGCGGTGGAAATCAGATTCAAAATAATAATAATAATTATAATAATAATAATAATAATAGGTTCAGACATGTTCCATTAACAATATCTATAACAGCGCTCTAAGTGGAGCGGTGAAAGTGGTCTGCCTTGGGACATTTGCAGACAGTCATTTGCCTGAGGATTTTTTTCATTGCTGCTGCTGGAGGCGTGTCCTTGCTGAGCAAAGCTCTGTCTCAGCCTTCTTAGCCTCATTTGACTGCTGTACGCAGAACCGTCTAAGTGGAGCGGAGAAAGTGGTCTGCCGTGGTCCCCCGGTGGATGGTGAGAGGCGGTAACCTACTTGACACGCATAGCAGCTCTCTTTCCAACTTGCATGACAGGACCAGCGGGCAAAAGGTACAGAGTATTGTTGTTACTAAACTTCCTGCTGCGCTACCGCAATGTGTTGCATTTTGTACATTCAACATAGCTGGTTGTTGAGTGGTCCTGCAGTCTGTGCAGTCTGTGCCAGCGAAGAAGCCTAAAAAGGTGCAAGCTATGATACACTAGGTGGTACTGAGTTGCTTCCATTGCTGCTGCTTCTATCTAAACTCTTAAGGCCATCCGTGCACTTTTTTACTTTGCATCAGCACTATGCTTTGCGATTGACTGCTGGTTTTGCCTTTGAGCTCTTGCAGTCAGTGCCTGTGTATTTATACTATTGGTAGTAGTGGTATCTCGTGTCTAATGACGTGTGACTTGCCCCTTGTACTTATAAGCCATGCTGGGTAAGGCGCAGGGCAAACAAATGTCATACCATCTTACGGAAAAACAAAAACAAACAGCCCGCAAGTCAAATGGGTACAAAAGGGCGGACCCCACAACTTCGCCAGTAAGCCAAGTCGGGGAATGCTAAGAAGGACTGATGGGGAAGTCAAAGGCCCTAGAACATGTGGAAAAAAAACATAGTTCTACCACATCTCAAACTACAAAATACTTTTGTTCAAAGAGTGTCAAATCTACCAGAACACTGGTTGAGGTTGGAGTTTGGCGATATTGATAACAATTTGCTTCTAAAACTTTGCTACCAATTGTGTTCTGGAAATTGCCTGTTGGAGGCCAGGGAGGGGCATGCCATCGAGCAACCTGAACTCCACAAGAGTGAGCCCTCTGAATGTTGCTGCGGGTTCGCTTGTATCTGCTTTCCCTGTTGTCCCCTCTGTTATTGTAGGACCCTTGGCTCAGTTTATCCCTCCCCCTTCCCTCCGAATTGAGGCCAATTACCCTCACATCTGCTTTCTGCCTCCACTAATTTATTTCATCCATCCAGCCCCCCAACACTTGAATCTGGTGGAGCAAATGAAAAGGTAATGCAGTAACCTGATGGGGAACTGGCTAACACAGCCAGGAAAAAGTGAAACAGCACTGGGGCATCAAATGGAAGTTGAGATTTCTTGGGATGTTTTGAACTTTGCAGTCAAAATAGTTCTCAAACTGTGTGGCAGGATCCATGAAGAATTCTAAAACAAAATGACCATATGACCCTCCTGCAAGGAGGTTTAGAGTCTCGTCTGGAACTGATTCGCAAAGGCAGCATTGAACTTGAAAATTGGGATTCTGGTGTGTCCCTTGCAAACTCATCTGAAGTCCGCCCGATTATTATTCCTTCCCAAAGTCCAACCACTGGGAATAGCGTCCTAGATATGTCATCACAATCACCACTACGGTAGCCGACTCATAAACAGTGCCAAAAACAGAATAAACAAAGGAAAACAGTTGTCCCACAAGGGGAAACTGCTGTGTTATCTGTAATTAACCAGTCGTCACCTCTGAACTCAACGATAGAGTCGAGGGTTAGCCGGAGATAGTTGTCAAGGCAACAGAGGACAAGTGAGTCCTGGCAGAAGAAGAGCCGCCAACCGAGTGTGGGCACATTAACTACTTGGCTGCTCAAAGATGATGAAGTAGTAAATTCCTCACTGCCTGAACTCCCTATCAGAGGCCTTGCTGTAGTAGTGGTGACTATTGAAATCAGTGTTGATGGAGCTGTGGCCTGCCATGTCCCTGCACCAGGACCAGCTTGTTAGTCTAGAAAAATACCCTACCATAGCATAGATGGTATATTATGTTGGCCGAAAACCAACCGCATCATATGCCCAGCATCGCCAGTGACAGAATCGTCAGCATAACAATAGAGCATCCATTTTATGCCCTCTGACTCTGCCATTTTGCTTTTTCTTGCTTTTCTGTTCAAACGCTTTGCAAAAAATAAGAATTATATTTCGTTCTGCTCCTGCACAGAGCAAGGCCACAAGTTACATGTTGAGAGGCCAGCCCAGACCAGCACAGACAGAAATACATTGTTTTCCTCTCTCACAAGTCCTTGAAGGTGAGCAGAGAGGCATTTAATCACCAAGCCAGGTGCCAGCTGGTCTCGCTGAAACTGCAGAAACTGTAGAAATAGGCCGTTAAAGGCATGAATTATACTCTCCTCACGTCCCCCCTTTCTGGGCCCTCTTAGATCAAGCTGACCTCTAGCACACGAATAGAAGATAGCACACCTTGGAATGTGTCTCTCCTACAAACACAGTTTGGTCACTAAACAAGAGCATTATGTTCTCTGTAACAAAGAATCCTGTCTGTGCCTTTGCAAATTGCAACTGTTGCTGAATCTAGTAATATAGATTAACAAAGAAACGTCTTAGAAGTGTCATATTCGTCATAATTGTCAATCACTGAACCCTTGTTCAGGAAGATACATTATGGGCAGTTTTGATGTGTCACAAACTGATTGTACGATGGTCCTTTTGTATATATGTCACTGTTGTAGAATGCTCGCTCTCTTGCATCTCACGAGGTCTGGGTGACACACGTTGCGAGACGTGGGATCCACTCGGCCGACTGAGACTATTTGCTTTGCAATAAACCTGTCATGATGTCTGCCCCCAGAGCACCGGGACAGGCCCAGCACCCCCGGAAGCAGGCATCATGCCCTCGGGAAAAAACCCAGCGGCCCCTAATAGGGGCCCTTTGGACTTTGTCCTGGCGCCTTTGGCGCCAGGCTCATAAAAGAAGGTGTTTGGTGCACTTACCTGACGCAGACCATGCTGCATAAAGCCTCAAGCCAAATGAGGCTTAGGAGGGACTACTTTATTAAAGGAACTATTTTACTTGGGTGGGGACCGTGGAAGAATACTTACCTGGAACTTCTTCCAAGGCTATTTAAACCACGCCCGGACTGCCACACGTGCTTCGCGTTGTTCTGCACCTAGCAGCTGGACGCTCACCGTGTCTGCTCCTGCATCCTGACTCCAGCCACGCCCGTCTGCATCCTGGGACACCTGTAAAGGAAGAAGAGAAGAGAAAAGGTGAAATAAGAACATTACCTGCTTTTATCCGAAATCCGGATCCATCACACCGACGATCCTAAAGGGAAGTCATTCATTTTAAAAGCACATTGCATTGCTCGCTGCAGCGCCTCGTTCCACTCACCTTCACGAGGCGCCTTCGTGCCCATCAGCGACCATCAGGACCATCCGCCGCATTTCCGCGCCTAAGGGAGAAAAGAGAAGAACAAAGGTGAGCTAGGGAACAGATTGAGGAAGGCCTGATTTTCCACCATAATACTTACCTAATTACTGTTGGAACAATCTCTCCTCACTTCGGGTCGGCGCCGCTTCTTCGGCTCTGCCGTACCCCGGCCCCTATGGGGAAAAAAGACACAAGCATTAGTGGGTGAATGCAAGGACACTAGGGAACCACCCATCAAAGACTCATCAGAGTTTACCTTCGGCAATTCCATTCCTCAACTCGGCATCTTCACTCAGCACCTGAAAAAGAGTAAACGGACCATGGTCAATTAAGGCTTGACCTTTACTACAGTATACTTATGGCATCTTACCGGAAAAGTCAAGCGAATTTGAACCCTTACCAATCCGAGATCCAGTGAAGTAACTGGATATCAACGCGCCCCTGCATCAGAAGCAGGATGGAGAGCTCGTCCTTCCAGACCCTAAGGTGAGACGCCACGGGGGATTGCAGAAGGGTTTTCAGGAGGGTGAGAGGGGGAAGTGGGAGGCCGACGCATTACCCCGTAGACAGCTAATCCCCTATTTCCACCTACAGAAGGATACTTCTGCGAGCCAGACAAGCAAGATTTGGGGGTCCGGTCCAGTCTGTCTTCCGAGTCCTGCGCATCACTTTAGAAGCGGTCACAGCAGCTCAAACCAGGCCGGCGCCTCCGTGGGAGTCAGGTGAGCGTTACAAAACCCTAGATTTTGGGAATTGAACCTCGTGTCTTGCGTATCAGTTTGTGTATGGTGATTGTGCCTTGTTTCCATGCACAAGCGTCTTCAGGGCCTATCAAATAATGATGTCCGAACAGGGACCCTCCCCCATTTGATCCATCGTGTACGTTGAATTTGAAGAAGGTGAAAGTGATGAGAGACTCCGCTGCAGATCTGTACACAACCGGTCCCTGATCGACACGTCTGGCCAGAGAGCAAGAAGGTGAGGGTCCAGAAACGAGGCAGAATCCCCATTCACCAATGCCCCTTCCCCATTCCCATTTTTGCCCCATAGGTCGCAATGGGGATGGGGAAGGCGCTAATTACGGCACCGTAAATTACGGTGCCGTAATTAGCACCAAGGTCGCTTAGCGCCTTGGACTTTAACGCCTGCAAAAAGCAGGCGTTAAAGTGTGAATCTGGTGTTAAGGGTTTAACGGCGCTGCAGACCTTTACGGCACCGTTAACCCCTTAACGCCAGGGTTGTAATGAGGCCCATTGTCTAATATGTTAGCATTACCGGCATGAATAGTACAGAAATTAAAGGTTATAGTACCTGAAAGGAGAATTATATGGGACAAACTAACTGCATGCGTGCAAGGTAAAGCGGAATTGGCTACTGACTATTTCAATAGATTTGAAGAAGTATTTGCAGATTATAGCGGTCAAGATTTAACCACTGAACCTGGGAAAATACTATTTGTTGACAGATATGTGAGAGGGTTGTTACCGAAAATCAAAAATGTAATAATGACGTTGAAAGTGCTTGGCAAGCAAAGTCACAGAGTGAAGTGTTACATATGGCACAATACTACGAGAATAGAGTAAATTCAGAGAAAGAGAAAGAGGTGAGGGATAGAGTGAATCTAAAAACAAGAGTGTTACTTCAGCAGGTAGCGGATAATAATAGGAGTAGAGGAAATGCACAAGGGAAAGGGAATTACTTCAACATGCACGGAGGTCCAATTGTACTAAATCAATGTGCATATTGTAAAGAAGGGGGCCACTGGGGACCACAGTGTCCACATTTGCAGAATAGAAATGGGAATGCCCCGAGAAGACAGAACAGCGGTCGCCCAGGAACACAGGGGCAAAATAGAAACACTAGTATGCCACAAAATCAGAATCACAGAGGAAATAACAACCAGAATCAGAATCGGAACCAAAATCAAAATCAGCAGAATGGGACAGGGGATGGAAATGTTTTTGATACTCAGTCCAATACATACTATTATAGTGACTTCACATCGGATGATGTATTGTACCACTAGGACAGCCCAAGACAGGGGTTGGAACCAGTGTCTATTCCCGTTGATCAGAAAAAACCCTACCTAGAAATGAAAGTTGGGAATAAGGAGCACACTTTTCTAGTGGACACCGGTGCAGAGAAGAGCTCAATGGACCATCACTTGGTTCCAGAGATACCACTGTCAGGGCAAAAGAATGTTTCAGTAGGGTTCGCAGGCACCCCAGTAATTAGTCCAGTGTTACAGTCAGTGCCTATAAAGCTAGGTCCATTCAGTGAGTCTTGCCCATTCCTTTTGACACAAAATTGTGGCGAGAATTTATTGGGGTTAAATTTGTTGAAAAAATGAAGTGCAGTTATTCATTGTTCTCCGGATGGAGTGCTTTTGACGATTTCACCACAAAAAATGCCAGCGTCCCAATTCCTGTCCAAACCGCTGCCATCAGAGTTAAGTAAGGTACCGACTTGCATATGGGCGATGAATGATAACGATGTTGGGTGTTTGAAAATAGAGCCGGTGAAAGTTGTTTTGAAAGAGGGAGTAACATTGCTGCGTATCCCCCAATATAAAATTTCGATGGAAGTTGAGAAAGCATTGAAATGCATTGTTTCTGATTTGGTTAAATGAAACGTGATTGAAGAGATTACTGGTAGCACCTGCAATAGTCCGATTCTTCCAGTTTATAAGAAAGGAGGTAATGAAATGCTGTATCATTTCATAATTGATTTGCGCGCATTGAATAAGGTAGTTGATCCCCAATTTCCATTGGTCCCAGATGTCACTACAATTTTTACAATGGTTCCATCATCTGCTTCACATTTTAGTGTCATAGATCTTAAGAATGCATTTTTCAGCATCCCAGTACATCCAGATAGCAGATATCTATTTGCTTTCACACTAGGAGGGCGTTCTTTCACATTCACACAAATTCCACAGGGTTACACTGAGAGCCCAAGTATCTATAGCAGAGCACTATAAGAGCAGCTAATTATGTTAGAATTACCAGCAGGTTGTGTACTATTACAATACATTGACTATCTGTTAATTCCAGCAGACGCCGAAGACATTTGCAAAGAGAGTACTGTTAAATTGTTGACACATTTGGCTGCACATGGACATAAAGCGTCATTGAAAAAATGTTAGTATTGTCGAAAAGAAGTGGCCTATTAGACTGACACCTGAAAGAATAGAAAGTATCTCTGGTATGCCTATTCCAAAGACACAGAAAGAAGTCAGAGCCATAATAACAGGCAGTGGATATCCAATTTTGCTATGATTGTGAAACCAATGGTGGCATTGACCAAGAAGGATATTGCTTTGCCTTTACAATGGAGTGAGGAATGTCAGAATGCATTTGATCTGCTCAAATTTGCATTGTGCTCAGCTCCAGTTTTGGGCACACCAAATTATGAAAAGGTTTTAAATTATTTGTGTATGAGAATGATGGTTGTGCACTGGCTGTTTTGACTCAGGAACAAGGAGGAAGAAATAAACCATGCAGTTATTTTTCTTCCGCGCTGGATCCTGTTGCATGTGCTCTGTGACGCTGTTTGCGAGCTGTTGCTGCGGCTGCCGCGTCAGTAAAACAAACCGAGGGAATTGTTTTGAGTCATGCCTTAACCAGTCGACATTCTTTTAAATAGAACGCAGATGCAACATCTTACATCAGCTAGATTGACTAGATATGGAATTGTCTTTTTTGCACCACATATCCAAATTCAGAGATGTGGCGCTTTGAATCCTGCAGAGTTAATGCTCCCTCCCAATGAAGATACGGTGAGAAGAAATGACCACCCCATGATTGTATAATGATTACTGAACAAGAAACAAAAGGGAGAATCGACCTAACAGACACCCCACAGAAAGAGCCAGACAGAGAACTGTTTTGTGATGGTTCCTGTTTTAAATTACCCAATGGCACGTCAACTGCTGCCTATGCCATCACGACACTGAAGAGTATTGTAGAGAGCAAAATAATTCCATACAATTCAGCGCAGGCCGCAGAGATAATAGCGTTGACAAGAGCATGTGAAATTTCTGAAAATGTGAATGTTAAAATATATACTGACAGTCAGTACGCATTTGGGGTGGTACACAATTTTGGTTGACTCTGGGCTGAGAGGGGTTTTCTAACATCACATGGATCTAAAATTCAACATGGCCCTTTGATAGCACGATTGTTGTCTGCACTCACGTGTCCAAAGTGACTAGCAATAATGAAATGCGAGGCGCATAAGAAAATAACATGTAACGTTGGAAAAAGAAACACATTTACAGACAAAATTGCGAAACAAACTGCCACTGATTTGCACACGAAAATGTTGATAGTTCAGTCAGAAGAAGTGCCCTGCATGATAGAGAATGGGATTGCCACAGTCAAATAGATGCAGGCGGAAGCAACTGCCGATGAAATAAAAGGGTTGGCTGAGGGCTCTGCAGAATTAGACGTAGAAGGTTGCTGGGTGGACAAAGAAAGTAGAAAGTGGATGCTGCCCAACTCCTGCATAACTGCAATGGTCACCATGGCCCACAGCCGCACACAAATATGTGCAAAGAAAATGATTCAGCATCTGGCTACAGTATGGCAGACCCACACATTAGAAAAAATGCTGAGAGGCTAGTTCATAATTGTATGACTTGTTGGAAAAGGAACAGCCACTCCAACAGGTAGTTTTGGCCCCCCTCTATGCCCTTTGAAGTCATTCATTTTGATTTCATAGAAATGGAAAGATGTCAGAATTTCAAATACATCTTGGTGGTAGTCTGTGCATTCAGTAAATGGGTGGAAGCATACCCACTCAAAAAATGCACAGCAACAAGCACAGCAAAGTCATGCTAAAAGAGTATTTTTCCAGATTTGGCCTGCCACGGGTCATATGGTCAGACAATGGCCCGCATTTTGTTGCCGCCGTGATATTACAGATTTGTGCAGGCCTTCAGATTGATAAATGATTCCATTCCGCCAGGCACCCGATGAGTGCCGGTCTTGTTGAGCATCAAAACGGCATTTTAAAGAATAAAATAAGTAATATCTGTTCAGGGAGGCTATTAAAATGGACAGATGCGCTGCCTTTAGCTCTGTTGTGCATGTGTACGTCTGTGCAAGCCAGAACTGGACTCTCCCCATACGATATTGTCATGGGGAGACCTAATGTTTGGTGTGCACCGCAGCCTAGGCATCTGAGTAAAGTCGAATACCCTTTGCTTAGTACATACTGTGACATTTTAACGCAGAAGCTTGATTCATCAGCAGGTGCAGGAGGCTCGTCCTGTCAGATATACATGCCCGGGCATTGTCTGCAGCCAGGCAAGTGAATCCTGGTGAAAAATTTTGAAAGGAAGTCATCACTTGCACCGAGGTGGCGGGCCCTTATCAGATACTGCTGGCAACACAAACTTCAGTCCGTGTGGATGGTCGTAAGGCATGGATCCATCCCATCCACACGAAAAGAATTCCATCGCCATTGAAAGAACTGCCTGATCCAGACAACCAGAAAGAAATAGCTGCCTCCGACTCGAAAGACATGATTGCCAGTTCTCTGCCACAAATTCTGCCTGAGCATGAGAGAAAGCCTGAGAAGATTGCTAAAAAGGAGAAAGGGCTGAATGTGCCCCAACTTTGCCCAGCTGGATCTGAATCATCACAGGCTGACACTGAGCCTGCATCTGGAAGTGCATCTGCACTGTTCATTGATCACACAGTACCTGGAGCAATAAGGTACAACCTACGTTCTCAAAAGACAAAAGTGATCTGATCTTCCCATTTTTTTGTTGCCTCTATTCCCATCACAGATGAATTGGGAATCGGAGGCCTAGGGAAGTGGAGCGTGGGGGATGTACCAATGTGGGAGCTCTGGAATGTGCTTTCCGGTGCTATCTTTGAAAATAAAAATCCATTTATTGATCACCCCATGCAAACAAGCGGGGCGCTTATGGTACAATGGCAATTGATGTTTGCTCTGGAGTCTTTTGAGCAATGTGCAGAGGCACGATAATCTTGCCACACATTTAGCAATCCAGGCTGCCGAGAACTGGCTGAGAACTGGCCTAAACACTTTGTTAACGTCTTCGAACATATTGGCGTTTCAACGAGCGCTGCTGTGAGAAGTATTCACGACGAACATTGTTGGAGAAGAAGAATCGCACACAATGCCCATACTTGCTTCTGTCCCTTCCTGCACCAAAGCTGAAGATGTAATAGAGATAGAGACTATAAAAAATCGAGAACGAGTTGCTGTAAGAAATTAATGCTGATGATTACAACACTTCTGTGTATTCTGTGTACATGATCCCAGTATTATGGTATTTGGAAAGCGTGCATCCATTGAGTTCTCTTTTGCCTGCCACAAAAGGACCTGTGACAGACAGTCAGTCCATGTACTCTCTCACACTCTCCTCCAATAGAAGAAACACACAGGGAAGGTTATGGTAATAACACGTTCCTTTTAATCATGAATATGACTCACTCAATCTTGAACAAAACTAACTGCTGGGTCTGCACCCATTTACCCCAGCATGGCGGAAAAAGAATAGGTTGGTATGCACAGCCATTACCGCTTAATATAGCATGCGATGCATCACTGAGTGCACTCATTTATGCAAAGTGGAATAAGAGTGACACAGGTCAATTAGACAAGACAAACATAGATGAATTTGAGAAAGTGGTAATGGAACCTGTAGGTTGTTCCATATTTAACAAAGCAAGATTAATAAAAACCAGTAGTAACACGAGTAGACCGACTGTATGTGCCTTATAAGTCATCTGTAATCAGGTTTCACATGAACCCAGTAGGGAACAAAGATGTAGTGCCCCCTTCGTATACAATAAATTATAATCCTCGCACTGTTCCATTTTGCCTACGAAAGAAAGGTTCCTATTCAGTAGGGACATTCCATAGATGCATGAATATTGCAGTACTTGAGAGAGAAGAAGAACCGATATATGTAGGTGACCCTGTTTATTTTGTTTATTTAGAAAAAGCTTATCCCTGGTTACCTAGAAATTGGGGTGGAACTTGTTACTTAGGGATCCTTTTCCCCGGGGTATTCCTTTCCCGAACATCAGATATATCGAAATTATCGAGATCAAGGCCTTGGTGGGATGATGAAGCGGGATTTATCACGGGAGACACAGCAATATCATTTATACCATATTGGGGCCAAGCAATGAACTCATATAATATAAGAATTGTCAAGACAAAAAACGATAAATGGAACGACTGATATATTGTATAATATGACCAACTTAGATCTAGAACACATACCTCTTCGACCCTTCCCAATTCAGGCAATAAACAAAACAGCACCGAACCCAAACCTGCCATTCACCTTACACACACTATACCACCTACTGACCAGACCACTCCCTGCCCGAACGCCTCCTCCCTTTGCACCCTCATCAAAAAACCATGCCATACCACCGAAACAATCAAAGGTGCACTCATTAACGCGAGATCCTTAGTCCCCCATACCTAAGATATAGTCGACATCATCTCCCTCAATTAACTTGATTTCATAGCTATTACCGAGATCTGGCTCCACCCAGCCTCTGGCTCTGCACTAGCCCTAGCTATACCCAATGACTATACTATCTACCGCGCAGACAGACAAACAGCCAAAGGTGGTGGAGTAGCCATTATCGCAAAAAGCTCCCTCAACATAAGGCACATTCAAAACCAATCCCTCCCATCCGCAGAATTACTCACCATAAACTATCCACAACCCACACAAGCAGACTCACCACCAACCTCATTTACAGATCCCCAGGCCCCATACTATCCTTAATGATTACATAGCTCTCTTACTCTCTAACAACACCAAACCCAGCTCACACTACTCATCCTAGGCGACTTTAATCTAGGTCTCAATGACGAGAAAGATGACAAAGCAAACACCATAGCCAACACCATCTCAGAATTAAGACTCACCCACCACATCTCGCAACCCACACACAACAAAGGTCACATTCTTGATTGGATAGCTGATCTTAATTGCAATACCACCATCCTCTCCAAAACACCATGCGCCTGGACCGACCACCACCTCATCACTTTCACCATCAACAAAGGCACTCAAACACCTATGCCTCCACCTAATGCTCCACTCACACTCACAAGAAATAACAAAAACATCACAGTAGAGAAACTCCTCCCTCTACTCCAACTTATCATCGACTTTTCACCCACCACTACCAACCCCACTGAACTAGTAGAGCTCTACAATACAACTATCCTTAAGGCCATGAACACCGTAGCACCACTTAAGCTATGGAAAGCCAAACCATGCGCACATCTCAATTCTTGGTTCACCCCTGAACTAAAAACGCTCCGCAAAACCAAAAGACAAGCTGAATTAGCATGGAAACAGTCACCATGCACCAATAATAAGACTTCCTACGCATTGGCCTCCAATATCTATAAGTCAGCAATCATCCAGACAAAAAAAAAACATGTATAATGAAAGAATCTGCAACGCCACATCCAATACCAAAGAGCTCTTCAACATCCTGAGAGACCTTGAATCCCCCTCCCCCATTCCAGATACATGTAACAAAGACATCTCTTGGTTTACGAACATACAAGAAGCTCTCCTAGGCAAAATTGCCATGTTACAAGCCAAAATCGAGTCTAACAAAGAAAGTCTCACCTTCGCTGATAACACCAGCCCCTCCACCCACATCCCACAAAGAGATGACAATAACCTATTTGATTTTTCCACCATAACTACCAAAGAGGTTGAAGAAATAATCAACTTGCTGAAACCCTCCAAATGCCGAGGAGACATCTGCCCGGTCCCAGTCATCAAAGACGCAGCCAAACATCTTGCTCCTTTTATCACATCCCTCATTAACTCATCTTTCACATCCAACATAGTGCCTAACACCTAAAGGACTCTTGGGTTCTTCCCTTACTCAAGAAGCCCACCCTAGACCCAATTGTCCCTACCGATTATAGACCTATCACAACTGTACCCTTCCTCCTAAAAATCCTTGACAGAGCTGCCTACCTTCAGATACAGAACCACCTTGAGAAAAACAACTTACTAGGACTTAGACAATCAGGCTTCTGCAATGATTGACCTCAAGACACAAATGGACAACATCAAAGACAATGGCAAACTTGCACTCCTTCTCCTCATCGACTTATCGGCCGCCTTCGACCTGGTCAACCACAACATCCTCTGCAAACATCTATCCTCTGCAGCCAAATTTTCGGACAATGCCAACGCGTGGATTCAATCCTTCCTGAACAACAGATCCATGAGGGTCTTTGCACCTACAGTCTCTGCCAAACCAGCCCCAGTCACATGTGGCGTCCCTCAGGGCTCCTGTGTCTCCCCTACACTATACAATGTGTTTACAAAACCCCTCTTCGACATACTAGACCACTTGGGTGTCATCTACAGGAATTATGCAGATGACACTCAAATACTGATCCCATTAACAGGCGACTACTCCACAGACAACACAGCACTCAACAACATTTACTCCATTATCCAAGAATGGATGGCCAAGCACGGCCTGTGCCTCAACGATTACAAGACTGAGCTTCTTCTCCTAAGCTCTGAACCCAGACTCAACAAACTTGACAAACTCTACCAGTCATTCACTATCGATGGCAATAACATCTCCGTCTCCAACAGCGTCAAAACCCTAGGGATTTACCTCGACTCCTCCCTCACACTGACAAGGCAGATCAACGCCATCTCATCCGCCACTGCTTACACTTGTAAGCTCATCAATGCCAGCAGACCTTACCTCTCACCCTCCAACTGCACCACCTTAGCTAGAGCGATAGTCCTTTCCAAAGTCGATTATTGTAACGCTCTATACCTGGGCACCAGCCAGAAAAACATGAATAAGCTGCAAGTTATCCAAAATAACGCCCTTCAAGCAGCCCTGAACATACCCAAACATGAACACATCTCCGACGTCAGACGCTCCTGCCAATGGCTATCTATACCACAGAGAATTGAATATAAAACCCTCTCACTCACTCACAAATGCCTGTCTAACTAAGCACCCAGATACCTATCAGACAACTTCACTCACCACACCCCATCTCGTCCAACCAGATCAGCTCAAACACACTGCTTAAATATCCCCAGATACAAACTCCAAAAAGCACGAGGCTCTAGCTTCCCTGTGCTTGCCACTAAACTCTGGAACTCACTACCACTCGATCTTAGATCTGGCCCGTCCTTTCACAGATTCAGACACAGTGCCAAAACCTGGTTACTGACCAAAGAAGCCTAGAACGCCCATCTCTACCCTATTATCATACCTACTGCTTGCAACCCATGTAAATTCTGCCTTGTTTGCAATACCTTGTACATTACCTGTAACTGTTTGATAATGCTCTAAACTTTCTGTATTGTCTACCTACGGACCATGCTGTATTATATTGTTATGTTGTAATCAGTGCAAGCGCCTGGATGCCCCAGGGCCAGGCGGCGCTATACAAATAATAAACTAAACTAAACTAAACCCTAGAAGAGAAGGCAATTAGATTAATGACACTTCAGAATAGAATTGCTCTTGATATAGTTTGGCTGACCGTGGAGGTGTTTGTAAAATCGTGGGGTCAGCGTGCTGCATATTTGTAATAGACTCCTCCCACACGATTTTTGAGGCAATAAAGAAGTTACACATTCTGAGTTCTGACCTTCATCCCCCGATAGGTGGTTGGGAACTGAACATAAGTTATTGGTTTTGGGAGTTACTACGCTCATGGGGATGGAAACTAGTTGCAATTGTAGCAACGGTACTCGGAATCTTCATGACATGTTGTCACAATGCCACATTCAGCTCCAACCCCTTCTCCCTCGGCTTCCTCACAGCTCAAATACATTAAACAGGAAGCTCGTACAGCTTCCTGGTTCTTGTTTGTGAGCAGCACCGACAAGCCAAGGGTGACCTGGAAGGACAGACCGAAACTGCGAGATAAAGGTAAGACAGCTTTTAAAATAAAATATGATGTGTATTTGCATGTTTGAAGGGCGTGTCAGATTTAAGTATGTGTATGCTGGGTGAATGAGAATTGATGTGATGTGATGTGTGTTTTTGAATTTTCTGGGTAGGTGGATGTGTGCGTGTTTAGAGAATGCAATGAGTGAATGTAAGAGAAGGTGTGAGTGACTGGAGGGTGAATGAAAAGTGATGTGATGTGTGTTTTTGAATGCACTGGGTGGGTTGGTGTGTGCCTGTGTAGAGATTGAATGAGGGGATGTAAGCGAAGGTTTAAGTGAGTGGTAGGTGAATGAAAAGTGATATGATGTGATGTGATATGATATGATGTGATGTGATGTGTGGTTTTGAATGTTATGAGGGGGTGGGTATGTGCCTGTGTAGAGCATGCAATGAGTGGAAGTAAGAGCAGGTGTAAGGGACTGGTCGGTGAATGAGAAGTTATGTGATGTGTGTTTAGAATGATCCGGGTGGGTGGGTATTTGCCTGTGCAGAGAATACAATGAGTGGATGTTAGAGAAGGCGTGAATGATTTGTGGGTGAATGATAAGTGATGTGATGTGTATGGGTTCCCCAAAACAAATGTATTCTCCTGGTATAGCAGGGGCGCCAGCGATGCAGGGGTCCTGCCACAACAGGCCCATTGGGTTCCTGGCCCAGTTCTCACCCATCAGGGTGAAGGCTGGACCGCGGAGGTGCTCAATAAGGGTTGAAGTTGGCCTTGACATGTGCCACATGTCATGGCCATCTCCAACCCTTACTCCTGCATCGCGGGTGCCCCTGCTATACCATGAGAATACGTTTGTTTCGGGAGAACCCATACACCCACACACCCAAAACATTCAAAAACACACATCACATCAATTCTCATTCACCTACCACTCACTCAAATACAGGAAGCTTGTGCAGCTTCCTGGTTCCTGTTTGTGAGCAGCACCGAGGACCCGAGGATAAAGGTTAGACAGCTTTTAAAATAAAATATGTGTATTTTGCATGTCTGAAGGGCGTGTTTAGATATATGTATGTGAATGGTGGGTGAATGAGAATTGATGTGATGTGTGTTTTTGAATGCACTGGGTGGGTTGGTGTGTGCCTGTGTAGAGAATGAATGAAGGGATGTAAGCGAAGGTTTGAGTGAGTGGTAGGTGAATGAGAAGTGATGTGATATGTGTTTTTGAATGTTCTGGATGTGTGGGTGTATGGGTTTCCCCCAAAACAAAAGTCTTCTCCTTGTATAGCAGGGGCAACCGCAATGCAGGGGTACCCCCGCAACAGGTCAGTTGGCTTCCTGGCCCAATCCTCACCCATCAGGGTTAAGGCTGGGCCACGGAGGCGCTCAGTAAGGGTTGGAGCTGGCCTGGAAGGACAGACAGAAACTGCGAGATAAAGGTAAAACAGTTTTTAAAATAAAATATGATGTGTATTTTGCATGTTTGAAGGGCGTGTCAGATTTATGTATGTGAATGGTGGGTGAATGAGAATTGATGTGATGTGATGTGTGTTTTTGAATGTTCTGGGTGTGTGGGTGTATGCATGTGTAGAGAATGAAATGAATGAATGAAAGAGAAGGTGTGAGTGACTGGTGGGTGAATGAGAAGTGATGTGATGTGTATTTTTGAATGTTCTGTGTTGTTGGGTGTGTGCCTGTGTAGAGAATGCAATTAGTGGATGTAAGAGAAGGTGGGAGTAACTGGTGGGTGAATAAGAGGTGATGTGATGTGTGTTTCTGAATGTTCTGGGTGGTTGGGTGTGCGCATGTGTTGATACAGCAATGAGTGGTTGTAAGAGAAAGTATGAGTGACTGGTGGGTGAATGATAAGTGATATGATGTGATGTGATGTGTGTTTTTGAATGTTATGAGGGGGTGGGTATGTGTCTGTGTAGAGCATGCAATGAGTGGAAGTAAGAGAAGGTGCGAGTGACTGGTCGGTGAATGAGAAGTGATGTGATGTGTGTTTTTGAATGTTCTGGGTGGCTGGGTCTATGCCTGTGTAGAGAATGCAATGAGTGGATGTAAGAGAAGGTGTGAATGACTGGTGAGTGAATGAGAATTGATGTGTGTTTTTGAATGTTCTGGGTGGCTGGGTGTGAGCCTGTGTAGAGAATGCAATGAGTGGATGTTAGAGAAGGTGTGAGTGACTGGTGGGTGAATGAGAAGTGATGTGAGGTGTTGTGTGTTTTTGAATGTTCTGGGTGGGTAGGTGTGTGCCTGGGTAGAGAATGCAATGAGTGGATGTAAGAGATGGTATGAGTGACTGATGGGTGAATAAGACGTGATGTGTGTTTTTGAATGTTCTGGGTGGGTGAATGTGTGCCTGTGTAGAGAATGCAATGAGTCGATGTAAGAGAAGGTGTGAGTAACTGGCGAGTGAATGGGAATTGATGTGATGTGTGCATGTTAATGTTCTGTGTGGGTGGGTCCATGCCTGTGTAGAGAATGCAAGAGTGTAGGAATGTGTGCCAGTGTAGAGAATGCTTTAAGTGGATGTATTAGAAGGTGTGAGTGATTGACTGGTGGGTGAATGAGTATGAATGTGATGGTGTGTTTTTTAATGGTGTGGGTGTGTGCCTGTGCAAAGAATGAAATGGGTGAAGGTAAAAATGAGTGACTGGTGGGTGAATCAATATGAATGTGATGGTGTGTTTTTGAATGTTCTGGGCAGGTGGGTGTGTGTCTGTGTAGAGAATTCAATGAGTGTATCTAAGAGAAGGTATGAGTGAGTGACTGGTGGGTGAATGATTATGATTGTGGTAGTGTGTGCTTGAATGTTCTGCGTTGGGTTTGGTGTGTGCCTGTGTGGTGAATCCAGTGTGAGTGAATGTGAGAGTGGATGTATGGGTTAGTGACCAGTGGAGAAAGGGGATGCATATGTGTGTAAGTCCCTGGGAGACTGGGGATCACTGGAGCATGTTTGCCACATGCTTTATTGACTGTGTAAGTTTTACTAGTATTTTCGGCACAACCAAGTTCATGTGTCATTACATGGCTAGGCTGGCATTTTGGTGCAGTCAGTGTAGATATTGCTTACTGTGGCATGACATTTATTACTCAGCATCTTTAAAAAAGCAAGATTCATAAGTAGTGTTACCTCGCTAGACTGATGTTTTGGTGTAGCGGCCTGTACATTTTTTACTGTAGCATAATCTTTTAGTAACTGAGCATCTATAATGAATCAAGCATGATAAGTGTTCTTATGGGTCTAGACTGCCTTACATTGGAACCAGGTTGGATGAGTTTTCATATTGTTACTTGCCACTTTTAATGGGCAAATTAACATGAGCATGTTCTTACATAGGAGTACTGGCATATATTGGTAGAGCGAGTTTTGTGCCCAGTGTCAGTAAATGATACTATAAAAAAACATTGTAAAGCTAACATGTGTATGTTCTTATATGTGAAAACTAGCATATGTTGGTGGAGCCATCATGGAAATGTACGGGCACAGCCAGCATGGACATGTTTTTATACTGGCATATATTGCAGGGACTGGCATGATAATGCATTGGGAAATGCCCTGTGCACTTTTGGTACCTTGCATCTATTGTACTTTTTCATGATTTACCATACTCCATACAAAACTGATTGTTGGCCTTTACCTAAATTGTTGCCCTTTTTCACAAATGTTCATAGAAACTGTGCTGTGTAATGCACCATTATTCAAAACATGTTCTCAGGGGAGGAAGAAGAATCCCCCCTGTTCCCTACTCAAACCCATTTTTGTTAGTTCGGGGTCCCTCGCTATGCTCGGTCGCAATCACATACTTGTGGCAAATATTTACACCCCCAAAAAAAACAACTCCCAAGCCACCACTAGTGGCTGGTATATTTGTAGACCCGGCAACGCCCCTTCTTTCCATGTTACGTTAAACATTTAAGCGTTGATTAAAAAACAAACATATTTACTTCATTCACTTGCGGTAGTGCATGCCCCTGCAACAGCATAATCATCATGGAAATTGCGCACATGTGGTGGTCCAGAACAGCCTGGGGTTTGGCGTGCCCTATACTTTGATAAGGAGCTTGGAGGGTGGGGGGCACAGTGTGGCTCACATGGGAGCCACCAAATCTTGTGCTGTGCTATTGGGCACCACTGGATCTGACAAAGGGGTAGTGTGCAGTGCGCGCCTTGAAGTCTGCCAGTGAGTCCCGGGTAAGAAGTAACTTGTGGGTGTTTTCAATTTAAAATAACTGTGTGGTGCAATGGATTTATGTGTGCAGCAATGCTATTACACTAAATTATTTGTTTAAGTCCTCTGGCATGCAGTATTACATTTACATCATAAAAACTATCTGGGATATTGTGTATATTGAGAGAACCATTCCCAAGCAGTATACTCCAGCAAAGATAACATTATCAGGTGTACTCAGCTGTGTGCGCGCATACCAGTCTAATAGGTTTCTTCTATCATAGTGATAGCTGACTCATGGATACATTTATAGCCATGGAATTTTTTTGTTACTAAATCCTGGTCAATTACTTAATTTTCAGCCCTTGCTCGTGCAGCATTTTTCTCCTGGTAAACAACAGTGCACGCCTCTCCAGGTCAGTGCTTTTTTAGCTTGTTTAACACAGCAATACCACATATAACGTGTACTTCTGTATCTGTTGATCTATTGATGTTTCAAAAACTGGGCGTTACCTGAATTACAGATTTTGGTTACCCTATAACAAATACTGCACTATGTATGTTTTACATATGGACCCCACGCTGAATCAGGAAAATGACATTCCCCAAACATGTGATCGTGGACAAATAATGCCTCCCTCTGTGCCTCGGTTCTTAAATCTGGCTGAAATGAGAGCACCTGGAAAAACGGGTGCTAGACACATCTGAAAAATCTGAAGGTCATTTGCCATCACTTCCCGTGATGTCACTTGAGGGTGGAGTCAAATGGCATCATTTCCTGTGATGTCAGCAGGGGGTTTATGGCCATGTGATGTCACTTCCACTAGTCCTAGTATTTTGGTGAAATGACGTCCCTGACTTTCGAATCAAACGCTGAAGTCTGATTCATTTCTATCAGCAAAAATGTTATTCCATCAGGTTCAGAATATTCAACACCTTGAGACCTCAATTTAAAAGAGGTACTAGTACCACACTATATTGCTTTTTTATTAATGTACTATCTAATCAAGTGAAATTTGTAAACAGACAGCTTTATTTAGCATTTTAGACATTAGTAAAGCCTTTGATTGTGTGATGAGAACAAAGTTATGGGAGAAAATTAGGGAGCAGGATTGCCCTGAGGGTTTGTTAGAAATGTTGTCACCATTGCACACAAACACAAGAATGAGGGTCAGACTGGATTTGTATGGAACATTCTCAGCCTGGATACCAACAGAACAGGGCCTATGTCTGGGTTGAATGCTGGCCCTTTTTCTGTTTAATGCTTATTTTTCCGCTATGAATGATTGTCTGAGTGGGGTATGGGAAAATCCTCCTAAATTGGGCTCTCTGCCCATTCATTACCTCTTCAATGCAGACAATGTGGTCTTGTGAGACTGCACGCCAATCTTACTCCAGCGTTCTTTGACAGCAATATATGAGTATTTTCAGAAGTTGGATTCAGAGCTCAATATTCCTAAGTCAAATATAACGATTCTGATTAATGGAAGGAAATCAAATGAAATTGTCAATGTAGAGAGGTGAAATTTTATGTAATGAAATGTTTAATAAAACCATTGTAAAGGTTTGCTTAATAAACCAAACACAATAAAACATTTTTTTTTTAAAGATTCTGAATCCAGTTGGTAAGTCAAGGGGTCAAAAGGCTTTGTTTGGATGCAAAACTGGTAATCAAAAACTAGATTGTGTCCATAGTTTTAAATACTTGTGAATCAAGATGCTTGGTAAAGAAACAAGGGAGGCCAGAAACTACAGGCTTTGGACAAAAAATGTGGCCGTTTCTCATTGTACCGAATAATTAAACTCTATGATCAAAATATCTTACCAAAAATTATATATGGAGCAGAGACACAGGATTGTGAGGTAAAATGGAAGAGAGTGTTGTCACTTCTACCAGGAATCTCCTTGGCGGCAATTAGACATGAATTGGAGATCATATAATTAAAGGCTTGCATAGATTTTTGGTGTATGCAGCTGATTAGAAGTTTGATTGGGCTGCCGGAGGGTACTCTTTTCATGACATTCAATGAACTATGGTATAATGACTCATGTAAAATACTCTGATCATGGATGCAGGCTGGTATAATATTCTTGGGTCAGATGGATTCAGACAAATTGTTGCTTTCTCCATGCAAAGAGTAAAGGAAAATCTTCAAACAAGATTGGATAAATAATAGACAAACCCTATCTGGTATAAGATATTCACCCATTTTAAATTTGATTTGAGATTAACTGATTTAATGTCTTACAGCCATAGTTACAGAGACACCCTGCTAAGAAATATAGAAATTTGCTTCTGAGGATGAATTACAATATATCACCAACATTGGATGTTTTGGGTGGAAGATGAAAAATCCCTGAGATTCAAAGTATGTGTTGCTTCTGTGGTGCAACAGTAGAAACATTATACCTTCTAATGTGGAATTCATGGGTTTGGTCAATGTGCGTTCATTGGTTTTTGGTGGTTTTATGGTTAACATTAGGATGTCACCCTGGGAAAGGATGTGGTTTACCATTTTATCTGTGCCAACGGATGAACTTTGTATAGCAGCAGGGCGGTTTGCAAATCAAATATTCAGGAATCACGTTTTTAAATATACTTATGAACTGGATCATTAATTGATTTTATTATTGTATGTATTAGTAGGTATTCCTATTTGTATTGTCCATCCAGGCATGCAGGTGAGCATGTGTGTGTGGCCTCCCAGCCCCCCATTTCCATCATGGCGCTGTCAACTGCGTTGGGACCCTCAGGGACTCCCTGGAAGCATCAAGGCTTCCTGCTCCCTTGTCCCGCCTCCCGAGCCCGCCTCCAGTCATTTGAGTTAGAAGCAGCCTTTGCCAGACACACCCCATTTGCGCGCTCCCTGTGCCATCTTCCATCCAGGCATGCAAGTGAGCGCGTGTGTATGGCCCCCAGACCCCTATTTCCATCATGGCACTGGCAACAGCGTTGGGACCCTCACGGGCTCCCTGGAAACATCGAGGCTTCCTGCTCCCCTGTCCTGCCTCCCGAGCCTGCCCCCAGGCCCTTATTGGTCATATGTGTAAGAGGCAGCCTTTGCCAGACTCACCACAGCTCGCGCACTCCCTGTGCCATCTACCAATCAGGCATGCAGGTGAGCGCGTGTGTATGGCCCCCCATTTCCATCATAGCGCTGGCAACAGCGTTGGGACCCTCACAGGCTCCCTGGAAGCATCAAGGCTTCCTGCTCTCTTGTCCCACCTCCGAGCCTGCCCCCAGGCTCTTATTGGTCATTTGAGTTAGAGGCAGCCTTTGCCAGACTCACCCCAGCTTGTGCGCTCCCTGTGCCATCTTCCATCCAGGCATGCAAGTGAGTGCGTGTGTATGGCCCCCCAGCTCCACATTTCCATCATGTGTTAGCAACAGTGTTGGGACCCTCACAGGCTCCCTGGAAGCATCGAAGCTTCCTGCTCCCTTGTCTCACCTCCCGAGCACGCCCCCAGGCCCTTATTGGTCATTTGAGTTAGAGGCAGCCTTTGCCAGACTCATCCCAGCTCGCGCGCTCCCTGTGCCATCTTGCATCCAGGCATGCAGGTGAGCACATGTGTATGGGCCCCCTAGCCCCCCATTTCCACCATGACACTGGCAACAGCGTTCGGACCCTCACGGGCTTCCTGAAAGAATTAAAGCTTCCAGCACCCTTGTCCCACCTCTCGAGCCCCTCCCCAGGCCCTTGTTGCTCATTTGAGTTAGAGGCCTGCCTTTGCCAGACTCACCCCAGCTCTCGTGCTCCCTGTGCCATCTTCCTTCCAGGCATGCAGGTGAGCACATGTATATTGCCCCCAGCCCCCCATTTACATCATGGCACTGGAAACAGCGTTGGGACCCTCACAGGCTCCTTGGAAGCATCAAGGCTTCCTGCTCCCCTGTCCCGCCTCCCGAGCCCGCCCCCAGGCCCTTATTGGTCATTTGAGTTAGAGGCAGCCTTTGCCAGACTCATCCCAGCTTGTGAGCTCCCTGTGCCATCTTCCATCCAGGCATGCAGGTGAGCACGTGTGTATCGGCCCCCCAGCCCCCATTTCCATCATGACACTGGCAACAGTGTTGGGACCCTCACAGGCTCCCTGGAAGCATCAAGGCTTCCTGCTCCCTTGTCCCGCCTCCCGAGCCTGTCCTCGGGCCCCTATTGGTCATTTGAGTTAGAGGCAGCCTTTGCCAGACTCATCCCAGCTTGTGAGCTCCCTGTGCCATCTTCCATCCAGGCATGCTGGTGAGCGCGTGTATGGCCCCCAGCCCCCCATTTCCATCATGGTGCTGGCAACAGCGTTGGGACCCTCACAGGCTCCCTGAAAGCATTGAAGCTTCCTGCTCCCTTGTCCTGCCCTCTGCCCAGCAGCCCCTGCGGCTAAGGACCGTGAGGCAAAGGGCGGCTCCTATATTGGCAGCTCCAAGACGTGTCTGCCGGTGTCAGCAGGGGAAGCAAAGGAAGCCAGCACAACAGACACCAACAAAACTGTCAGTGTGGCATGGGTGGGGGGTAGAGCAATCACTCTACTCCAGAAAGCCCTCGCCACTCTACCTGCCTCTCCATAACGTTTATTTTCATAGAATTTCAACATGCATACTAAAGAGATAAATGACCACCAGCCAGAATACATTCTTGGCTAACTATAAATGCTGCACTGCACTATGCAGTAACATACTGTTATGTTATACTACCTGGCATTTGTATAGCGCTTTATATATCATTCTTAGGTCTGCAAAGCCAATGTTAACTAACCTATAGAGCATGGTCAAGATCAGCCTATGTCACCTTTGACAGATGTAATCATCGTTAGTTTGCGTCACATCTAGATAGAATTGTTAATGTTAGCATGTGCACACAGAGGGAACTCCTAAGCTTAGCATGTGCCACATCTAGATAGAATTGTAAATGTTAGCATATGCTACACTTGGATGGAATCCTCAATGTAGCCTGCGTCGCTTCTATATATAATTGTAAATGTTACAATGTGCACACATAGAGGGAACTCCTAAGCTTAGCATGCACTACCTCTAGATAGAATTGTAAATGTTAGCATATGCCGCACTTAGATGGAATCCTCAATGTTGCCTGCGTCGCATCTAGATAAAATTGTAAATGTTAGCATATGCCGCACTTAGATGGAATCCTCAACGTAGTCTGCATCACATCTAGATAGAATTGTAAAAAGAATTGTAAATGTTAGCATGTGCGCACATAGAGGGAACTCCTAAGCTTAGCATGCACCACATGTAGATAGAATTGTAAATGTTAGCACATGCCATACTTAGATGGAATCCTCAATGTAGCCTGCGTCGCATCTAGATAGAATTGTAAATGTTAGTATATGCCGCACTTAGATGGAATCCTCAATGTAGCCTGCGTCACATCTAGATAGAATTGTAAATGTTAGCATGTGCACACATAGAGGGAACTCCTAAGCTTGGCATGCGCCACATGTAGATAGAATTGGAAATGTTAGCATATGCCGCACTTAGATGGAATCCTCATGGTAGCCTGCGTCGCATCTAGATAGAAATGTTATTCAATGATTGATATACGACTCTTCGACCAAGCCTAGACCAAACATGCAATCATGAATCAATAACCAACCCATTAACAATCTCACTCCTCTGCATACACCTCTCAAACTCAAACCAAACACAACCACAATTCTTAAACGCAGCAAACCACACAAACTTCACTACACTGCAACAACAAAACAAACCGCACATAGGGGGTCATTACGATTTTGGAGGTAGCCATGGCGCTATTAGCGCCATGGCTGCCCCAAACTCGTGTCCGGGTTCTCAGAATGGGGACTTACTGGGTCATTCCAACCTTGGAGGAACCGGTAAGTCCCCATTCTGAAAACCATTCCCCATTCCCATTCGAGCCCCCATAGGGGTCAATGGGAATGGGGAAGGAGCTAATAACGGGCCCTCTATTAGCTCCCTGGTCCCTTAGCGGCTCCCGCTAAGGATGGCTGGTTTTACCAGCCGGCCTTAGTGGGACCCGCTAAGGGACCTCGGAATGCGGCGGTAAGGGGTTAACGGCACCAGCATCCTTACCAGTGCCGTTAACCCCTTACCGCCAGCCTCGTAATGAGGCCCATAGACTTGCACAACAGCACACGACGGCTACCACCTGAAAAACACCCCAAGCCGAGCCAACGGAACCACCGGGCTGAGGCTGCCAACAGTACATCACTGCTCTCTTGCACTTTTCCAGCTCATTCCCACTAACTCACCCCCCCTCCCTTTTCTTTCAGAGCCACTAGAGCGCCAGGGGACCACTCCGGTGGTGATAGTGCGTGGTACAAATATCCTTTAACATTAACATTCACATATTGTTGTTAATGATGATCTTAGATATTTTTTGTCTGATTGAATTGGTTTTATTGTGATTTTTATAAAACAGTGTGAAAAGTGTCAATTGTTTGTATTGTTTGTTTTTGAATCTAAAACACACTATAAATAAATAACAAATACATAAATAAAAAAGATAGACATATGGATAGACTGATTGATAGAAAGACAGAAAAGCATATAGATAGATAATAGGTGGCGGTCACAGCCATTTAATTAATGTGAAGCCTGCATACATGCACCTTTCCCAACATGTGTGTGCTACTTACCTCTAGGCTCGTTGAACGGATTTGGATGAGTCTTCCAAAAAGAACGTTTGTGCCATGCCCCCCTCTGCCCCCCCCATAAACTGGGGAAAATGTGTTGACCGGTAGAAAGGTTATTGTTGTTGGCATAGACCCATTCGTTTTCCCATAGAGAAAAAGAACTTCGATAGAACGCGAAAACTTTTGGACGGATGTGCAACAAAAAAGAAAAAAAAACTTGAGCTCAAAGCGTTGCAGATGTATCCTTTGGTAGTGCTGGATTAACACCCTCCAGTAGTTTTTAAAAAATGTGACAGAAAAAGTGGTTGCCCCATGCTCCTGAACAACTGTTATATATCTCCCATGATGATCTGCGGCAGAAGTGCTGTGAGGCTTTTTTTAATTGTGATATGGTTTTCTACAAACTTTACACAAAATTCAGTTATAAAAATACATTACAAATAAACAAGCCTTAACAAACACTACATAAAACCCATATTACATAATAATGTATCCATTACACATTTTTAAGAAAACAGATATAATGCTAAAATGAGTCTCATTTTCCCCCCACATCAACCGGGACCATAACAGGTTTATCGAAAAATCACTGGCCCTCATTACGACCCTGGCGGAAAGGGGTTTACGCCGGCGTAAACCATGGCGCCCCTTTCCGCCTGAGTACGAGTTCCCTTAGCGCCATGGTGATTTTAACGCCTGCTTTTAGCAGGCGTTAAAATCCATGGCGCTAAGGGACCTTGTCGTTAATTACGCCACCGTAATTTACGGTGGCGTAATTAACGCCTTCCCCACTCCCATTATACCCTATGGGGCAAAAATGGGGAAGGGTAAATGGGGATTGGGGACTTACCGCCCCGCCAAGGTCGGAATGGGGCGGTAAGTCCGCCAACCCCCATGGCGGAGTTGGCAGCTTAGCGCCATGGACCATGGTGCAAATAGCAGCATGGTTCTCCGCCAAGGTCGTAATGAGGGCCACTGTCAGTAAAAACCTCTTCTTTAAAAACAAATGCAGTGTACTAGAATTAATAAAAGGACAGACAGTAACCCAGTGCTTTACAATATCCTGCGAGGCAGTAGTGTCACAAAATCTGCAACTTATCAAAGTGCTAATTGCATGGCATCCCTTCCAATGTACAATCCTTTCCATGCAATGCAACTGATTTAACCTAAAGCGCATATATAAAGCACAAACATTACTACACAGAAAACTTTGCAAATACAAAGGTGTACGATCTCGCCTATGGATAAATTGTGCAAATACAGAATACATAGGAAAGGTGATGTGTTAATAGAATTTGTGTTCTCCACCCAATAATATGTAAAAAGTTTTGCCTAAACCACCCCAGGACGTTGTTATAGCACTTATTCCAATACCCTGATCACCTTTAACACATCCTGCATCTGGCTTCTGAAACAGTTAATTCAATGAATAGATGCTTCCTTCATGATGTCTCTACAGGAAGCAGGTCTTCAGAGAAGTAAAACAAAGCTCATTCTGCATAACAGAATTGAGGATATCGAGTGAGAGACCCAACATTTCTTTCCAATTTTTCCCCTGATTTACATTCAATGCATTCCCCAAATCAACTAAACATACATATAGACCGCACAGCAAAACTGTCTCGTAATATTGAAAATGTGTACACTTTTGCATAAAGACATTTCATTTGTGAGGTAAGAGATCGGGTTTTGGCATGTAAAATGTCCTTCCACATTCGTAAAGAAGACATTTTGGTCAAGTTGTAGCCAAAGTATCTTAATGATGCTACTCGTTCAAGTCTCTCAGAGCCCAGAGCCCAATACATAGGGCCTCATTACGAGGTTGGAGGTAGTCATGCCATTTAAACCGGCATGGCTACCCCCAAACTTGTGCGTGGCTCCGGCTCCCACGAAAAGGGAATTACTGGGCAATTCTGACCTTGGCGGGCCCGGTAATTCCCCGTTCGCGGGACCCTGAACCGGTAAATCCCCATTCCCATTTGAGCCCCGAGAATGGGGAGGATGGTAGCACCGGTACTGTTCATAATGGTACCGTTGGTACCATCCAGTTCTGCTTGTGGGTGCCGCTCTGCATGCCTGGTCTGACCAGGCGTGCAGGGCGGCACCCGCAAGCAGAACTCGTATTGTGGCAGCACAGTGATAATGGTGCCAGCAGCACTACCGGCGCCGCTATCACTGTACCGCCACTGTTATAATGAGGCCCACAGTCTTCGATTTTGGACAGCTCAAAAAAGTAACCACCTTTGACTTGGCTCCATTCGGTGATAGATAATTAGTGAATGAATACTGGGAAAACAAATTCAACTTGCATTGTAGACTCAAAGCCGTTCTATCAAAAAGGATACAATTATCAGCAAAAGCAAGCCAGTCGAGTCTTACATTTGGTTCCATGTGATGTTAGTTAAATGTGTTTTACCAAACACTGTTTTACCAAGCTGATTTTACCAAATGTTTTTTCTCTGTATTTTTGTTTTGTTTTTGGGGGCTCCTCCCAAACGCCCTGTTTATTTCTAGTTGTAACCCCACCCAACTACCCATGTACCCCTTTACCCCTTCACCCAAACCCCCATCTATTTTTTTAAAATAGCACAAAATAAATTCTGTAAAATCCACTCAGTAAAACAATTTCTGTATAGACATTTTGGTAACATCACTGGATACCTTAAATTTCCTAACCTAGCGGATGATATAGATGGCCTATACCACAAGGAATCCACATCACTCAGACAAAGATAAAAAATGTTTTAATCATACTGGAAATCATACTGGAAAGAGAACCCTCTTGAGTAAGAGAAATCCTCAAAGTTTTATGCGTGTACAACAAATCAAGGAACTGGACCATTTAGAGGGAATATTCAATGTTAACAATTTAGACATTAAAACCGATTGAATAATGCAGTCAAATGTCCAAGAAGCCAATGTAAACCGATTCCACTTGACTGTGCTTAACATTTGTAAAAGGTAGGGAAGTATGGTGGCATTGAGAAATGTGTCCACAGCTTTCCTAAACCTCACTTGGAATCTAGAGACAGCCTATGACTGTTGAATAAAAGAATGCAATTCCCTCAGAAGCAACATTGCGAAAACCTTGCTAGTGGCTTCGTCGGTTAGTGCAGTGGGCTTATAGTTCAAAGGATTCAAAGGGTCACCTTTTTTTAATATTGGAATAACATTCGATTGGACCCATGAAGATAGAATCACGTGGGTCAGATACATTTGGTGAAAAAGTTATTTAGGTAAGGCAGGCCACAACCCAATGACATTTTTCAAATTTTCACAACAAACAGTGGACTACCATCCGTGCTGGGGGTCCGAGATGGCTTAAGTTGATCAATTGCCCAAACAATATCCTCCTCCTCCCATGGACATCTGCCCAAAACTACAGGACCTACAGTAGGGTCATTCAATTCACAAAAGCACTTCAAAAGAGAATATTTCTGTGAATACTGTTCAGTAGGGACCCTAGCCTGCCCATAGGACTGGGGGTTTCCCAAACGGCACTTTAAGATGAGTAGCAGCACACTTGAGATGGATGGGGATGTAGATTAGTACTCTCACTTCAAAGCAATAATGACAACTGAATAGTTTGGCAAAGGGAGTCTGTTTCATGATAAGTACAAAAAAGAGGAGTTCGTGAATATCAGCAATCGCTCGATCTTCCTTCTCGGTTAAACTCCAATTAATTTCAGAAAAGAACATAGTATTTATGCCAAAAACTCGTCATCACTGACGTGTAACTCTTAAAACTTAGCATGCAACTTCATTGGTTCTAGGAAGGTAACTTTAATATAGGCACTATATCTGTATATGGTAGCGACGAGAGGAAATTGGATAAACAATGTGAGGTGGGGCAACTAAGCCCTTCCTTTCAAATGGCTACTGTAAACATCACTAAAAGTACGACGTCTCATTGGGTCTACTAACTATATTGCCCTAGATTACATAGTCCACTATGATTGGGTTGGCATCAACCCCATTCATACTTCTCCACTTGCTCTTAGCAGCGTGCAGAATAACCGATCAGGTGAAGGGAGTTCGTCTACACCCCTAGCTTCATTCTCTAATTATTGTCACAATCAATCATCACTTTAGTGGTCATGTGTCAATTATTTCTTTGTGGTTGGCCTCGGGTCTGCTTCTTTGTCTGGGAAAGTTAAGAAGCTAAGGCATCTGGGCAAGGGTCCATGCGTAGGTGTGAAAGTTTCATCCCTTCTGCTTGCTCAGTCACGTGATTCTGACACCGTGAAATCGTCGTATTCTTCATGCAATTTCGTGTATTTGATTTAATTCTGCCAGTCGTCTGCCATCTGTGGCTTATCTTGACCTTTCTGCACAGGATACTCTGTTCTTCTTCTCATTAATTGTATCCAATGTTGGTCTATTTCAGCCGATATGACCTTGGCTTCTTGGAATGGTTATCTTCGTCTGAGTTTCTCTCCATCTTTAATTCTCGATTTGTTTGCTGCAAAGCTCTCCTCTTGAGGCCTTTAGTAACCTTTGGTTGATTCTGCTCTTGTGCATAGTGGAAATATACTTGTATAAAGTAATCCTTTTGAGGTAGATATGTATAGGTGGCACTTGCCACAATCTATCTTACTACTAAGCATAAGCAAGCCTCACGATTTCTGTGCTCCTTGAGGTTACTGCCCATATGTACACGGTTAAACGAACTGAATATCTTCATCGCATATATGGCATAATTTCTGATCTTGACATCAATTATTTCACTTTAGGCATGGGATGTCACTTATCCATGGTGTTACATCTCTTTTCACCATTCTCAGGTTGTTATATATTCTATATGTGAGTCAGTCCGGGTTCTTATGACGTCACTATTTGCCTTCTTTTAGTATCTCCTTGGCTTCTTCAGGTATTGCATTCTGACAATCATCATTCTGTCTCACGTGTCGATATGGTTTTCTCAATGAGTACCTTATTGTCCAGGTTTTCTTAGGTGTCGGTACTTCAACAGATAATTTTTGGACAGAGCCCAACTGTGGCTCTTTGCTGGTTTATTTGCTCATCATACGTCACATATTTTGGCATGAATGTTCCTGATACTTCAAAATGGCCAGTTGGAGTGTGAATCGTGCTTGGTACCTCCTCTACAATACAATTACACCCAAACTAGTTCTGAGATAGCGATTCATCGAGCACTTTAACTTTTTCCTTTGTATCCAACTTTACTTCATCCTCTGGATCCACTTTTATCTCATCCTCTGGGTCCACACATAGAGGTCTGAAGAAATATCTCTTTGGGGTCCATATCTTTATGACTCCCTTCTAGCTTCCTGCTGTTCTTACGTGCTCATCTTTGTTCCATGTCATAAATTGACATTGTCCACTTGGACTGCAATAGATACATCTTCCCATATAATTTCTTTGTTTCCTTGGATACCGAAACTTTGTTCCTTCTGGTGCATAAATGCTGGTTTTCACAAAGTCTCTTATTTCTTCATCAGTCAAGTACTTAAGTTTCCATCCTGGCTCAACATCAATCATGATTTTTGTCCCTATGGCTTTTATTGCAGTTTTCTGGCATTGAGATATTATTATCGTTAACAAAGAATCCGAGCAATATCATCACTAGCAGGGCTCCTAGGAATTTGAATGCATCTGCTAACCATTGTGGAACCCATGAAAATAGTGTTCCAAACCAACTGTCATCATCAACTTCGTCAGTTTCTTCAATCATTTGATTCTAATTTTGTCAGCATTCTTATGGCCTCTATTAAGGTTCCATTTTCATCATCGTGAGATGGAATAAACATGCAACAAGATTCTCTGATTTTTGCACAAACACTTCCATCCATAGCTGTGATCATGTTAAGGACATATTTGTTTTGGAGAGTCATTAGTCGAACTGCGCTTAACTCTTCCTTGATTGCATTGAATCCTTTTATGGTCGTGTTGATGGTCTGCAGTAACTCCCATCTGGTTATCTGCAGCCATTTAGTATTTGCTCCGACCTGAACTCTTGGCATCAGAATTGTCGTGAACACTGATGAGGTTAGGCTGAACAACCTGTGTTCATACAGGATTGCATGAAAGGCTTCTTCTGATTTCGCAGAAAAGTAATTCTCTCTCTTCATTCGGTTCATCAGTTCCCCAGATCTCTTCTTTCTCAGGTGAGCATCTGCTTTCGGGAAACTGTCAATATTCAGATCACTTTTTGGAATCACCAATGCTGGGACATGGACATTCACCAATGTCCCTATACCTCCCCAATTTATCGGCAGTCTGATGTATGCTTTGGATACACATGCCCAATAATTATCCATGATTGTTGCAGTACCATGTCCCATTCTTGGAGCATCGAAAACACCTCCACAGTTCTGATTTTCTCCCATTTTCCTTGTACCATTATTCCAGAAGCACAATTTTGAATTCTCCAATGGCACTATCTGTAAGTGTCCTGCCCTTTCTTCGACCCATGTCAGCAGCCTTTCAAGTCTTGGCCATAATGGCTTGTATATACTCTGCGCATTTTCAATTGCTTCTTTGCAGGCTCCAATGACCATCCATGCTCTGCAGATCACTACTCTTTTCTCCCATCTGTTTGGTGAAAGCTCTGTTCTCTAAATTTGCATTTGGCCTCTGTTCTTCCAACTCTGAGCTTCTTCTGGTGTTTTTCCTTGAACGTTTAGTCTTTGGTTTGTCTCTCTTCTGATCTCTGCTCCTTTAACTCCAGGCTTCTCATATCTGATCACAATGTTCTTTGTTTTTCCATTGTTTCTTGTCTTTATGTCCTGGACATAATCGGCTTAATTTGGATCAGTTGCTTCAGTTGCCCATTTGAGTGAAGCATCACTTGCCATGAACTGGCATCTGGTCTTGCACATTGCTATGTGTGATAGACAGTGGGCTGTCTGGACATCAATTTCCACAGCTACGAACATCTTCGACTTCCCCATGCTGTATTGTAAGAGTGCACAAAAAAAGCATTCCTCCTCGGAATTAAGTCGTCCAACTTCTTTAATATGTTGGTATCATATGTTATTTCCCATGTGTGCTGTGCTGTCCAGGTATTTGTTTAGTTTGTTGTTATCTTCTTGTGTGCTTCTTCTGATTCTTAAGGTTTTCATGTAGTTTGCTATCATCATATCCTTAATCGCATCCATATAGCTTCACCTCGCTGGAGGGTTCGCAGGCATCTCCATCCATGGTCAAGGCATCTTCATCTGTACCATTTGAGTAGGAGAAAGTCTGGTAATTCTTTACTTGTCCTCTTGTCTTTTCCTGGCTCTGGTTATGAACGGCCAAATTGATTCTGCTATCATCTCCGCATGTGATGCAGGACTTGTACTTGTTCTCTTAATTGGATCAGGCGTGCTTGTCAATGCTGTCTCTGTTTGTTTATCTTCTTCTGTTTCCTTAAAAGTTCAGCTTTCTCCATTTGTCTCTTTACTTCACTTGGTGTGGAACTTTTGCAGGTTGCCCAAACTTCTCCCCTTCTTTGCACTGTGGTTCTGTAGTTATTGACACTAGACCTGGTGTATGTGCACTCATCATTTGTGTGTGTGTGTTTTTCATTAACCCCCTCTCATGCTTGCTCTGCCGACCCTGTCTCGGTGGTTCAATTTGTTTGTTTCCACAAGTGTGTGTGGGTTATTGCTCATCACATCCATTTCTTGTTCACTCATTCCGCTATCAGATCTTCTAGGGACTGGAATGACTATATAAGGTCTGGGCACCTTCGTGGGTTTCATGCTTACATCATTAGGCGGGTAGACTGGAATCGGAACCCTATGTGCACCAATAAAAAAAGCAGTTCAAATCGTCAGTGATAGTAAGACAATGATGAATACAATGCATAGGGAAATCATTCCTCTATATGTTAACCTACAACATTTAGTTCTCGAACAATACGAGTGTTTCTCCTCTTGAGGGATGACAAGATTACTGTTTTGGTTGCCCATCTCGATCATCTATGGAAAGAAAACTAACTTTTTAATACATTCTAGGTAATGTTATATCGGGGTTCTGCTGTCCCTGCTCGTAGGTTGCAGATACTGGAACTATCGTCCTTCTTTGCCTGAATAATAAATTGTCTCTTTTCTCTGGAAACAGTTCTCTTTGCTGTATATGAAAATGTCAAAATAAGGTAATAAGTTCAGCAAGTCTCTTACTTTGCATGTTCAAAATAAACAAGCTCCCAGTCAATGCCTCTTATCTGTTGCACTCCAGAAGACATGTCGTCTCGTTGTCAGCATGAGCAGGAGTGAAGCTCTCTGGCAACACTTTCTCGATCTGTCCCTCAGCGGAAAGTTTACAATTTTCTGTGATTTTGATAAGCTTGAAGAGCAACCTCAATTATGATTCCATTCAGGGTTATTCTCAAACGTTCTTTGTTTTCTGGATCTCGAAGAAATGTCAAGACACTCAAGACATCGGTGTGTCTCCCGACAAGATCTGGACACTCTTCAATTACGGCAATCACAAAGAACAGCCTCCTTATTGTCTTTTCATTTGCAGGGTCTTGAAGGGTCTTGAAGAAATTCAGTGATGTTAGTGAGCCTTCCCACTAACGACGGGTACGATCTCAATACTAACTCGAAGTAGATTAAAACGTCCTTAGTGATGTCACTACTGCTTGACACCATAAGTGAGTCCAAATAAGGCTTCTGTATTAAAAGAGTCTGGATACTGTATTTTCTTCCAATTTATGTGTCCTCTATCAAAATTTGGCATATCCTTTTCTTATCAAGGCAAAGTTCAAAGTCAACAGACTATGTTGTGGCTTACACGTTTAATTTTCTTCTTCACCCTGCAACTAGGATGCACAGAGTGTCTGTTTTTATGTCTTTATCCCTTTTTTTGCTCAGAGGAAATGTTCAAAATTAAGCCACAACTTTGCACAAAAGTGCTTTGCCTTTGCGTTGCTGGTCATGCGATCTTCTTCCTCATCATGGATCTCGTCTACACGTGCTGTGGTTCTTCCCCGTTGGCTCTGGTCTCTACGCATTGGGGTGCGGGCAGAGGGTCTTTTCCGATGTATGGCTTGATGTCACCCAAGAAGATCCAGGCTCTTCTTCCCTGTAACTTGGCTGCAGAGGGAGTGAGGTCCTCCACTCTGAATGGACCATTGAGCCGTGGCTCGTCCCACTTTTTTCCAGTGGGGTTTCTCACCAGGACTGTGTCCCCAGGGAACAGTTGTGGAACACATAAACCCTGAACTCGGTCTGTTGTAGTATCTCCTTATGTGTTTCGTGCTGCCCTGCACCCTTTTTGTCGTTGCTGCAGCTGTCCTGAAATTACAGTAAGACAAGATGTCATGCAATTCAAGTAATTTTACATTTCTGATCCTAACACTTCCCCTGTTGACTGAGCATCCCATCTAGCTCTATCTCGGGGTGTCAGTGGCATGTGCATCCTTCTGCTTGTCACTATTTCATGTGGCGTAATATGGTGGTCAGAACCAGGCTGGTTTCTGAGCGCATACAGTGCCAGTGGAAGGCAGTGTAGCCATTCCTTCTTTAGAGTAACCTTAAACTTGGCTATCCTTTCCTTTAAGAAGCCGTTGAGCTTCTCGCATATTCCATTACCTTGAGGATGATATGCCAAAGAAGACTTGTGCTTTACACCAAGCAACAAACTGATCTGTTCAAATACTGGGTTAACAAAGTGAGGTCCGTTGTCTGACGTCATGACCTCACATACTCCCCATCTGGGAAATACCTCCCTCACCAGAAATTTGGCTGCACAGGTAGAGTCTGGATGTGTACATGGATCTGCTTTTACCCATCTAAAGAATGGACACACCACAACAATTAGGTACCTGTTACATACTTGAATCATATTGACATAATTGGCATGCAAGTGCTGAAAAGGTCCATTGGGCCTTGGGATGACTCCTCTAATTACTCGTAGGGTATGCCCAGCCGTGAACTGTTGGCAGATTATACAGTTCACCATAACAAATGCAACGTGCTCTGCCAAGTTCGGTATAAACCAGTCTTCAGCAATCGTCGCTGCTAGATTCTCTTTTGTCATGTGTGCTGGATAGTGTAACTGTTCCAATGCTATTTTGAATAAGGCTATAGGGATCACTGGTTTACCAGTGCTGTCTTGTTGCCGCAATTCTCGGAGGGGTTTAAAGAACACTCTTGCCGCTTCCAGAGGTTTTTCTCCTCCTGTGGTGCCTCCCCTTGGAGTTCCATTCATTGGGTTTTCTCCATATTACTGTAACTGTCAGGTTCACTTTGTGCAACAATCATTCTCTCATGCACATCAGTTATTTCCACATTCATTATTATTTCGTCTTTGGTCGCCACACGCTTGGCTTCTGTGTCTGCTGCTTGATTTTCTCGTGAGATAAAATCTGTCCCCTCCGTGTGGGCGGTGCATTTCACGACCGCTATGCCCACTGGAAGTTGTAGTGCCTTAATGAGCCTGTCCAATAGAGGTAGCCCCTCCTTTTCCAGCACGCTATGCCTTTGGGCACTGTCGATGTCACATAGGCGGAGTCACTGTACACCGTCACTTCCTGGTCTGCGTGATTCTCGAGTGTGAGTATCAACGCCAATAATTCTGCAGCCTGTGCTGAATAATGATTCTCAAAGAACCGTCAACAAAGACAATTTCTCCTTCTGCCAATGCATTTTCTTTCACTCTGGGCATCTCATCATAAAATTCTTCATAGTTTGCACAGTCATGGATTGGCTCTCCTTCAGTGACTGGCTCTGCTATAAACAGAGCCGGGTTAACTATCTTACATCGAATTATCCTAATCGATGGATTTGATATGATCATTTCATATGCAGAAGCTCTCTGAGATGTCAATGTGCCTTTCGGTTTCTATAGAATGGCAAATAGTGCGTGCTCGACAAACATCATTGAGCATCCCATCACAATGGTTGTAGCTTTCTCTATGGCGAACACTGCGGCAGCTAAACTCTGTTCGCATGGGAAGTGACCTCTCATCACTGGGTCCAAATTTCCACTGTATTATGCCAGGGGCTTGTACCCCAACGCAGTTCTCTGTGTGAGCACTGCTGCATAACATTGCCATTTGTGTGTGAACACAGGTAGAATTCTTCTACATAATTGGGAATCCCTAAAACTGGTGCCATCCAAATGGCCCTTTTTAGTTTGATAAATCCTTCTTCCATGGTTTTGCTCTATTCCATTTTTTCTTTGGTCCCCTGTGCTTTCTTTAGGGCTTGTAACAAGGGCTTGGTATAAAAGATGTAGTGAAAGACCCATGCCCTGACATAATTGCATAATCCTAGAAAACTCTGCATTTGCTTTATCGTGTGTGGCTTGGCTCTGTTTAATATGGCTTCAGGCCTTTCAGGGGTAACCCTTTTCCCCTCATGTGAGATCACTTGGCCTATAGTCAGCACTTCTTGTTGACAGTATTGTAACTTTTCTTTGTTAATTTTATATCCTTTTTCAGCCAATACAGTCAATCGCTGAATAGAATCGTGTCTACACGTTTCTTCTGTCGTGCTGGAAATTAAGATGTCATCCACATTTTGAAAGACAACATTCTCTAACGCAATATTGCTTAAGTCCATCTGCAGGACTCTGTTGAAAATCAAAGGAGACTCACAGAACCCCTGAGGTAACCTTGTACTTTTCAGACGCATTTGTCTAAACATGAATGATGTCAAATCTTGTGAGTCTTTGTGCAATGGGATTGAGAAAAATGCATTTTTCAAGTCAATCACTGTGAAATATTTCACCTCAACGGGTATATTACATAGGATTGTGGACAGGTTAGGGACTAGAGGGAACTCGGCCTCCACAATATCATTTATAGGCCTTAGATCATGGATTAAATGCCCAGACTCTCCCATTGATTTATTTTTTGATAGGGTAAACCGCAGTGTTGCATGATGACTCTGACATCACTAAGATGCCCTGCTCCATCATAGCAGAAATGGTCTTGAAAATCCCTTCATCTGCTTCCCTAGACATTGTGGTTTTGGTAGGATTGTTCCTGGTTTCAATTTAATCTTTACTTCTCCGACTCCCTTCAACAAGCCTACGTCATAAGGGGATTTAGTCCACACTGAGACAGGCACCTTTGCCATGTCATCGTCAAAATATCCAGGACGTTTTTGTGCCAGCATCATTCTCTGGGGCTCCTCTCTTTTGATCATTTTCACCCAATAAATGAGATTAACCTCAAGTGTTATTTCATCTAAACCTGTTTGTTCTTCAAACAGATCATCATCAGTGACGTCAGTCAATCTGTACCCTTCCTCAATGGCGATTACTGTGCACCATTGTCTGCCTTCGTCATCACAACCGTCGATCAGTGCCATCTTTCCTCGCACTATGTCTGTGTGTATTGCCAAGGGAAACACTTGTCCATTTTCCTCATGCAGAGGTATTCTTGGCCTAAATAAAAACTCATCTGGGGTTCTCAACAGTTTGTCTGTAATGCCTGGTAGCCATGACATTAATATACGCACTCCATACGCAAATATTTCTGGTTCCAATGGAACAGCTCTCATAGCTGTTTGTCCTGCGTATTTTCTGATCATTTTGCATACGTTCAAATAATGCATTCCTGGAGTTGAACATACTATGCCCTTCTCCGTGAACGAGATTGTCATGTTTAACATGGTCATTAGGTCTCTTCCTAATATATTTACTGGAGTTTGCCTTGAATATAACAGTGGCACATTAATGTCACATTCTTCTATGGAGGCTGGAAGTTCTTTTGTAAAAGGAACACAACTTGTTTCTCCTGTGAAGCCCTGAGTATTTATGGCATCGCAGACAAGGAAAACGTGCCTTCATGTATACGAGCGTGTTGCACCTGTGTCACCTGTGTCAACTAAGAAGGAATATTCTTCATCCCCTATACAGACATCTACCCTTGGTTCCTCGTGAGGGTCTGGTGTCACAGATAGGATAGAACACATCAGGTTTCCCAGTGAGCTGTCCTAGACCATATATAAATTTGTCCCATGTTGAGTGAGTGGACTTCCTCCATCACCAATGTTATTTCTTATTCCAGAATTCAGTACCTGTCCTATCTGTCACAGTTGCATTGGTGACTGTTGAGACTGTCCTTGCGGAAAATGTGTCATATTCTGAGGTTGCAAGCTTTATTGTGCTCCTGGCGCTTGCTGTTGCACCGTGTGATTTTGTGCAACTCCATTTCCACCCTGCTGTAAAAATAAAGGTGGATTCACCATCCCTACTCTTATTCCTTGGTCGTTTGGCACCATGCCTTGACTTTTACATGTGCGTGGTAGATGCCCTGCCATTCCACACATCCAACATATTGGCGGTGGTCTGATTATTTGTCCATTTGACATATCCTGATTGCTGTTTTGCATGTTTTGAAAACCTCCCTGATTACCCTGGAAACTTCCCAGATTACTCTGCCATCCTCTTCCTCGAAAGCCCCTTCCTCTGCGGTAAAAACCAATATTGCCTTGATTATCCTGCCTTTGATTATCGACCTGCTGCAGGTTTGACCCATTTGTGCTAGTTATCATTGCCCCTTCAATGGCATATTTTGAAAAAAAAATCGCCACTAATTTTGCCTCTTTTGCTTTTTGTACAGCCTCTTTTTTGCGATTTTTCTCTTGCAGCAGCCTGCAAAAGTTAGCTATGGTCAACTGTATTTCAGACTATGGTTTGGCCTAAATTCCTACCAATTTCTTGAGCTGCTTCTGTACCTGATCTGGCAGCCCTTGGCATAATATATGGTAAAACACGGGTATGGACTTCCCCCAAGATTCGCGTGTTTTCAGCACCCATGCGCCTTGGAACTTCTGGATGTAAAGCAAAGGATATTCTGACTCCTTCATTTTACGTGTCATTATAGCTCCCATGTCAGAGGTATCCGGGTATGGCCATCGTAATTCTTCCATACCGCAGCTCTGCAATTGTTAAACAGAGCTACATCATGCGCGGTATTAACTGTGGTTACGCCAGGGTAACCTGCACGTCTCCACACATCGTCAGTTCTATTACCAAGTATGGCGATTAAAAGACCCTTAATATCCCCAATAGCTAACGTGTTCCCTCCCGTCATTTTTTCTAGCTCATGTATCCATTTTCTGGCTCCCGATGTTAACAGCTTATTTTTCATATTTTCTCGATCCATGTGTGGTCAGGGTATATACTGTGGCCTTTTTCCTCCTTTTCCTCTCTCATCATTTTTCTATCCACTGCAGGGGTAATATTCCTGCATCGCTGTCTACCTGGCAATGTCCTGAGTCTGCTCACATAGGGTGGTGGAGACACCCCCCTCTGACCATAAGATACTCCTTCATGTCGGTGTAATTGTGTGGCTAACTCTGATGCCTTAGGTGCAGACTCACTAGAATCTGACCATCTCAATCCCTTTCCTCTAAACAGTGTTTTTCGTGTCTTCTCTCATTTTTTTCATCATATTCCTCTCTTTCTGCGTCTGATATTGTATGTGCCCAACTAGTGTAACTCCTCTCATCTTCCTCGTTCCTATTTAGTGTCAACCTATCTAGGGACAGCTCTCTATTTCTGCTACTTCAGGAAGCACCCTCAGTGTCGTACAACTGCATGCTCTCCAGACGCTCATCCTCTCCTCTCCCTTGGGGTACCTGTTCTAGCCCCATTTCATCATATATTCTATCTATCGTCTCTCCGATGCTTCTGGTGTCGAAGTCATCTTCAATATTTGCCCTAAGCGTGCCTCGTAAGGAATCATACTCAGAAAATAATTCTTCTATGTCTTCCCAGTCTACAACTGGATCTGGTTTTTTAACCTCTCTTTCCAGATATTCAAGATCCCATGCTCTCTGTCTTCGCTTGCGTTCTATGTCATCATCGAACTCTCTACGCTTCCTTGCTTCTTCCCTGACCCTATCTTCTTCCTGTTTCTTTGCATCTTTACTTTCATTTGACCTTCGTATTTCCTTATCCCTTTGTTGTTTTATTCTCTTCTCCCGTATCTTTTGTTCTTCTTCTTCTATTCTTTGTTGTTCCTGCCTGTCCTGATCATTAGCTGCTCTTGGCTTATGATCGCGTTTCCTTTCTTGCTCTTCACGATACAGCTGCTATCGTCTTTGCCTATCTTTTTTCCTGATTATTTCGTCTCTCAATCCTATTTCATTTTCCTTCTCTTTCCTTTTTGAATCATCTGACTCTCCCTTTTGTCTCACGTCCTCAATGCTTTTACCATCGAGTTTCAATAAAATCTGACCTCCCATCCTTTAGTTCTGTGTGAATGCCATCTCATCAGTCCTGTCCTCATCTCCTTTCCATCTATTTTCCTCTCTGCCTGTGTTTAGAGATGATCTTGCTTGTGCCTGGACTCCTTTTTCTTTCTCGCATCTCTTCTTGTCCCTCGGGACTTTGGAGGTAATATCTCTGTCTCTGTCTGGGTTTTCGTCACTACTTTGTGTTGGTGACTCATATGCCGGGTTGCTATATCCCATGGCTCCTTTAAATTCCCTCAACGGGTATAATCCTTCGTCGTTACTGGCTTTGCATTTTGTTTCAGATGGGGCGGGTGGCGCAGAAGGCGTTTCACCCCCCTCTATGCATATGTTGAGTATCCAATCTAACGTGGCTCCTCTTCCTTCTCCTCTTGGTACATCTTCCAAAGCTCTAAACTAGCTAGATGTTTATCTAACTTTTCGCCAATAAACGTGCTGTGCAAATATGTCGTCATGTGTTGCAGGACTGTTTTAGATACCAATCCGCCCCAGGGTCATGGCATAAACATTTTGTGGGTGGTTCTTTTAACCCATTCTGCACCGTACTTCTTCCGCTTAGGCGCATGTTTTGGCAATTGTTTGCACAAGTGTACTATCGGTGTAATGTCTTCCATGCTTAAATCTGTTTATTTTCTCCTCTTATAACTCTTTGTTATGCTCTATGTTTCTCAACCAAAATCAACAATATGAGCGAGCACCAATTGTCGTAAGCTCCAATCCCATTTTTTTTTCAAAAATGTACTTTTACTTTTTCAAATAACACCCATCAATTCATGTCATACAATCTTTTTTCTATACAATCACACAATTTTCATGCTATTTCCTCCAAAAACGTTCTTACCTCATGACGTCAGAAAAAAGGGAAAAAAAACCACAAGACAGACACAACAGACTAGACAGACTCCGGCAGGCTACATAAATCTCATGCCCCTATCATTTTCCAACATGGAATGTAAGCCAATTTCTTTCAGATTGCCTTTTTAATCGATTCTGGTCTCCAATGTTGTCCTATTCATTCAGCACTTTAAATGCAGGCTTCTTCTAGTGCTATATTAAAGCCTAGGTATTTGGGTGTATCCTCCTTGCTCGGGTATCCTCCTGGTATCTCTCTCTTTTCTTGGGTATCCTCCCGGAATCTCTCCCTATTCTCGCGTATCCTCCTGGTATCTCCCTTTATTGCTCGGGTATCCTCCCGGTATCTCTCTCTATTGCTCGGCCATCTTCAAGTCAATATTTTTCCCTTATATATATCATACTCTTACTCTATTGTTATGCTTTGTCTCACCTCCCTCCGTTACCTTCCCTTACTTGTTCTAAGGCATGCAACTTTTTGCCAAAGTATTTAGTCTTATTCACTCACGGTTCACATTTTTTTTCCTCTCTGGATGCTCGGGATCACCGCCTTCATTACCGCTTCTCCTTGCTGTTCGTCCGATTAGCTGCTCGTAGAAATGGGAAAGGGGTTTACGGAGGAAATCAAAGGTTCCTTCAGACCGACCCTGCAGGGTTTTCGCTTTAGACTTACCACTATATCCACGGGGAGCATCTCGTTCTACTTAGCTGGATGGCAAAGGACTTGTGACATTGTAGAGGACCCGGAGTTGCTTATGTTGACGGCCAATGGGTGTCTTACCTAATCGATTCTAATCGAACCATCAATCTCTGCTACCAAGTGTGCAGTAGGGACCCCAGCTGGCCCATAGGACTGGGGGTTTCCCAAACAGCACTTTAAGATGAGTTGCAGCACCCATGAGATGGATGTGGATAATGGAAACTCAATAGTTTGGCAAATGGAGTCTGTTTAATGACAAGTACAAAAAACGGGGAGTTCATGAACATCAGCAATCGCTCGATTTTCCTTCTCACTTCAACTACAATTAATTTCAGAAAAAACATATTATTTATACCAAAAGCTCGTCATCACTGATGTGTAAATCTTTTTTTTGATTAAACAATTTTTATTGTTTTAACAGACAAACAACAAAGAGAGAAAGAGAGAAAAAAAAACAACACTCTCCTCTATTACATGTTCTGATCACATCCATCTTAATATCAATCCCGCACCTCATCACCTTTGAGAATCAATTAAATTATAAATTATAAGCATCATGCGCCGACACGCCACCGTCATCTCGTAAAGCACAGCGGGTTCTCAGTCAATTCCTTCTTCCCATTTTCCCCATATCTTGTCCGCCATGGTAGGGCAGCCTCTGGCTTTGTATATTCTGTGTTCTACAGTCGCACAGGCGTCCATATCAGCCAACCATTGTGCCAGGGTCGGGTTGTCCATGGTGCCCAATTTTTGGGCTATGTTACGTTTCATCAGGCCCGCTGCCGTGGACAAGAACAGCCCCTCCCACTTGTTGATAGTATTTTCATCCGGGATACCCAGCAGCAGTGTCCTTGGGGCTAAAGGTATGGTGCGAGCGAGAACCCTGGAAAGTTTATCGCAGCATTTCTTCCAAAAGATTTTGATTCAGGGGCATTCCCACAGGATGTGAATTAAGGTGCCTTCCTCCCCCCGGTACTGTAAGCAATTGGGGCTTAGAGCCCGCTGCCAGCCATACAGAACAGTCCGGGGATAATAGATCCAGTGGAGTACCTTAAGTTGGATCAAGCGTAGTCTGGCGGAGATTGCAATTTCTCGAGGGTGCATCAGCACCAATATCCAGTCCTCCGGTTCTGTCGCACCCACATCTGCCTCCCACTTTGTTTTAAGGTTGGTCAGTTCTGGGGTAGCGAAGGCCGACAATGCATTATAGAGGATCAAAGTAAGTTTAGTGGGGATGCATTCAGTAAGCAGATTGCGTTCCAGGGGTGAGCATTCTGGCACACTAGTATCAGCTGGTATATGTCTTCGGAGGGTGTGGGTCAATTGTATGTAGTGATAGTGTTCCGCGTCTGGGAGTTGGAATTTTTGCTGTAGAGTCACAAATGGGGCCAAGCTACCTTCGGAAAGGATGTCGCCCACTTTAGTGATCCCTCCCTCTATCCAAATGGGCCAGGGCATGAGTTTCTCCAGTTCGACGAGGTTTCTGTTGCACCATAGGGGTTGCATTGTGGATACCATATTCCCCCATCCCACAAAGGTGTGTGCTTGCTTCCAGACCCTGGCAACATGTGCTGCCATTGTTCACGGGGGAGGCTTCGTAAGGGGTCGGTATATTAAATGGAGTGGATCAGTGCTTTGAACGCTGGTCAGTTCTGCCCTAATATGAGGCAGTGTGCGGTCGCCAAGAAGCAGATCGTTGACCACCAATTGGATCGCCCAATAGTATGTTTGAAGGCGTGGGACTCCTATACCCCCTCCCAGACCGACCTCTGCAGTGGTACAATCAAATTCGATGGTTGGGATGCTGAGCGGTGCGTTCTGCAGAACATATAAGAATCGTGGTAAAGCCATCATTTTGAAAGTACTGCTCTGCCCATTAATGTCAAGGGAAGGAGCCTCCAGTGCCAAACATCATCCGCCAGGCAGGCATTGATTGGGTGTAAATTGTCTGTCGTGTAATTCGAGAGTTCCCCGGAGATCCAGATCCCCAAGTAACGAAAGCCCTTGTGTTCCACTCGATAGGGGCAGTGTGGCGGCAATGCATGGTTTCTGCCCTTCACCGGGAAGAGGATCGATTTCCCCCAGTTAACCCTCAATCCGCTGAATTCTGAAAGCATGCAAGCATTTGTTTGACGAAGGGGCAGTTGCGGGCGGGGTCACTCAGGTAGATGAACAGATCATCAGTGTAAAGGGAAACTCTATCTTCAGTACCATCCGGCCACCGAAAACCCACCCAGGTGCCGCTCTGGCAAAGCCACAGGGCAAGTGATTTGATTGCTAGTGCGAAGAGGAGGGGGGATAGAGGACAACCCTGTCATGTTCCCCTACCAAGTGGGAAGGTCCTGGAGGGCCACCCGTTTATCTTTACCTCCGCCTATGGGGCTGTGTACAGCAGTTGCACCCAGGCCAAAAAGGTTTCGCCAAATCCCATGCGTCTCATGGTTTCCCAGAGGCTATCCCACTTAACTGATTCAAACACCTTCTTAAAATCTATTGCCAATAGCGCCAATGGTGTGTCAAGGATTGGGGCTCACTCAGTTGCTAAGTACAGTCGCCGTATGTTCATGAGCGTTGATTTATGGGGCATGAAGCCGCATTGATCAGGGTGGATCAGGGAGGAGATGACTCGCTGCAATCTATTGGCCAGGAGCTTAGCGAAGATCTTGGCCTCCCTATTAATAAGCGAGATGGGTCTACACGAGGCGCGCAATTCGGGGGGTTTGCCTGGTTTGGGGAGGACTACAATGGTTGCTGTACGTAAATCTGGTGGAAGGGTGCCCTTCTCCCTTGCTCGAAGGAACAACTGATGTGGGGGGCTGCCATTCTTTCGCCACCCAGTTTCTTCCAGGTTTCAATCGGGAATCCTTTGGGGCCGGCGTCTTTCCGGACTGCATCTGGGCTATGGCTTCGGCAATTTCAGCCTCTGTAAGATCGCCTTCAAGTATCAGTTTTTGGGGCTCGGATAGACGTGGCAGGGTAGTTGCATCTAAGAAGGAGAGATCTGTTGAGGACGTTGGGGCTTGATAGAGGGTAGCGTAAAAGTTGGCGAAAACCTCTGCCATTTCATGGTCCCCCTGTACCCGGTTATTTTGATCATCTATGTTATTAGTCGTCCAGGAGATAACGACTCCTCTAAACACTGCTTTATAAGCTTCCCACACTATCAGGGGATCATCTACGGACATAGCGTTGGTTACAAAGTAGTCGTCAGTTTTTTCAAGGATATGGTCGACAAACTAAACCCAAATAGTAATTATTCAGTCATCATGTCCTGGGGGGGGCTGGTCTGGCCACCCGCAGTTCCATGACTAGTGGCGAGTGGTCTGAGATGCCCCTGGGGAGTAGTTCTGCGGTCGGTACCCTGTGCATGTCCGTGGCAGGGAGAAAGAAATAGTCCAGCCTGGAGAGGGAACAGTGGGCCCCGGAATGGAACGAGTAACCCCTGTCTGCCGGGTGGACTTCTCTCCACACGTCCCAGAGGCCCAGCGCTGAGGCGAATGTCACCAGTTCCGTGGAGGTGAGCGGGTTGCGAGCCCGGATGTGAGTGCGGTCTAGCGTATTACACATTACATTGTTAAAATTGCCCCCTAGGATCCACATGTCTGGCTGGTATTTTGCTATTAGTTCCGTTAGTTCATCTAGGAGGTCGTCACCAAGCCCAGGGGGGACTATATTACAACTATAGCCAGTGTCTCACCCCAGAGTGTGCCCAGCAATAGCACATCGCGACCCCTGGGATCTTGTTCTACCGAGAGTGGCATGACGGGAACCAGGATGATCGTACCCCTAGAGCCCATGTGTATCCCGCGTGGAATGTGGAGCAGTAGTTCGTCCTCCGAAAGAGGGTGCAGGTTGAGCCCATCAGGTGCGTTTCGGTGATGAGAGCTAAATCTGGTGAGTGTCTATTTAAGAATTGAGTGACAAGGCGTCTCTTAATCCCTGAGTCCATACCATTCACGTTCCAGGTAAGCATTTTAAGAGATCTAGGGCGGTCGACAGGTGTCAGTCGAGGTTGTGTAAATGCCATATGTAGTGGCCGGCAGCAGGATTGCAAATTTGGCAGCAGATGGACGGGTGGGGGGTGCATAGGAGGCACTCATGCCGGGGGTGTAGTGTAGGCACAATGTGATACGAGGCGTTGCGTGGTGGATGACTGTATGTGATGATATGTGAACAACTTTAACAAATTAACAATTAATCCCCCCCCCATATTCCTCCCCAACATGAAGTATCTGTCACCCTAACATTGCCAGCGACAAGGAACTAAGTTGCTGGACTGTTTAACTAGTTCAAACTATCCTAAATCCAAACAGGGGTCCAGGGTCCCGTAAGGTGGCTCCAGGGCCACCATTCTACTGCCACTTGACGGAATAAGGGTGTGGGTGAGGGCCAGCAGTGTCCGGGCTAGTGCGGCCTCCCTGATCCATTGGCGTGTTATGCGTTCTTACATATTCCGTGTACGGCTACATTACCTCAGCCCTCCATTTCTTGGGCTGGGTTGTTCTACTCTGGTGGTGAGGGGGGTCACACAGGTTGATATCGGTTCCTCTGGGGACGTGGTCTGCCACCGGGGCCTGGGCACCCCGGCTCCCAGTTCCCATTGATATGAGTTTCCACCCATCTCCAGGCTTCGTTCGGATCTGTAAAGTGCACCGTAGTGCCGTTATGTTGGATCTTCAACTGGGCTGAGAAGAGCAGTCCATATTTGACATTCATGGAATGAAGTTTCCTTTTGAGGTGTTCAAAGGATTGTCTGGCTTTTTGCACTTCCCGGGTGTAATCAAGGAAGAAGGTGACTTTAGAACCATTGTATGTGATATTTCCTTTTGCCCGGGCCATCTGCAGTATAGCATCCCTATCGCGATAGTTTGATAACTTCGCAATCACAGTTCGCGGAGGGGCACCTGGCGTTGGTCTCCCCGTTGGCATTCAATGGGCTCTTTAGAAAAGAAGTTTGAGAAGGATTTGGGCACTATGAGGTCCGCCAGACATTGTTCCAGAAAGAGCTCCATGCTGGGTCCTTCAGAATTTTCTGGGATCCCCAGGATGCGGATATTATTCCGCCGTGATCTCCCCTCTCTATCCTCCACCCGGGCCTCAGGGACTTCAGACGCACCATTGTTTGTGAGAGCTGTTGGTGAACTTTGCCTAGGTCGTCCTCCACAGTCGAGACCCATTGTTCTACTTCTCCGGTGCGGGAGGGTAATTTCTGGAGGTCGTGGCGAAGAAAGGAGATCTCCACTGAGATGCCGTCCATCTTTTTCTCCATTGAGGAGCGAGAGTTGGCGATGCCTGGCATCACGTCCTTCAGTGTCAGGGTTTCATCCAAGGTGGAGGAGGTGGGTGCAGATGCAGTATCTGTAGTCCCGGTGGAAGCACTAGACACAAATTGGTCCATGGTGCATTGATTGGTTGCTTTTTTAACTTTGTCTTTACCCATTTTTGCACCAGGTGGATCACCAAGGCGAGAACTGGACCATGGGCCCGGACAGATAGCGACCACCCCTTTTTACAGCTATTGGAAATCAGTAGCAGACTCCTCCTCAACGGTATTAAGTTGGGAAGTGGTAGAGCTCTGGTCACACCAATCCGTGGGGGGGTCTTCGACCGCGGCGGTATTGTGGGCACAACCATGTTGCTCAGGGTCGTGCATAGTATTTTCAGTGCATTGGGGGGTGGCATGTGCATCTGGGCGCAAGGCAGCCACGTTATGCGAGTGGTCACCACCTTCCTTGGGGCCCACTATCAGATCTCGTTGGGATCCCAGCCAGCCCACCGAGGTCCACTGTTTCGCAGGTAGAATGCAGCAGTTCAGTGTGGGGGCTATCTGCATTGGATTCTCCTCTCTGGTGCAGATCCGATGAGTCTATGTGGCGTCACCTTCCTCCTCAACAGATAGGGGAGGGGAGTCTGGGTTTGATGGAGACAGGATGCCGCTCCCCAATCTGTGATGCTTCAGTGGCCCCCAGTTTATCCCAGCGATGTACCGGTGGGGTACCCACTCAGAGGACTGGCAGTTTATACTCCCCTCTCCACGTGTACACCTTCCAGCTTGGGCCCCTGCTTGTCCAGTTGCAGCAAATTATTATGAGTGTGGGACTGCTGGCAAGATTTCCCCCTTTTTTGCAGGCCTAGGTGTTTTACAACATCGCCCTCCCCAGTACCAAAGAGGGGGGGTGATATCGGAGGGGGTCCGGGCGCAGGTGTCAGTTCAGTTGTGGAGTTTCCACTCGATTTCAGGGGGTGCGACAGTGACACACAGTGCACACTACCAGCAGGGGTTTGTGTGCTCCACGCCGCGTTCCTCCGTCCAGCAGCAGCCCAGGAGGCAGCAGCCCCTGCCCCCCTCCATCAGTCGGCAGCAGGCAGCTTTGGTTTGTCCAGAGGGAGTGGGGGGGGGGGGTGTCAGGGCGCACTCTGCCACCGGGCCGCTTGGCAGTGAGTCCAAGTATTTTTGTGCTTCAACTTTTTAGAGGCTGTGATTCTTGAATCAAAGTTGTGCATTTACAGTATACGATTGGTGGGTTTATGGTGCACTAGACAATCCATAATAATGTTATATGATCCATCTGCTTGTACCCTAAGAGACCAATGATCGTTTTCCAACAAACCCGACTTCAAAAACATATCGGTCATAAATTGGGTTAACCTGATAGCCATTCTATTGTTCCATTTTAGTGTAAGCCCTCCCCTAGCCAGTGTAAAGTAAGCAAGGACAGTTTCAATTCTAAAGCACAGAGGGGAAAATCCAGGCGAAAGCAGAGAATAAGATGATCCCCCACAACCGTTATAAAAATAGAGGATACATGAAACAGAATTCCCTCTATGCCACCTATAGGTCAAGCAGTCATTAAAGTCTTGCCCCTCCAAAAAATTAATTTCCCAATCCCCAAGAAAAAGACCCCAGGTCATCCTTCTATGGACATCTTGTCTCAAAGGGTTTGGGATTACATTGGAAATATTACATGCAGACCCCTCTGCACAGTTAAAATTAAAATCACCCCCTAGAATTATAGAGTCGTCATTTCCCTTGGAAAACCAATCTTCAAAGAGAAGTGATAAACTTTAGAGAATTGAATCCAACGTAGCACTTGCAGGATTCCAATATATGTTCACCAGCAAGACAGAAGCTTGAGTTAAGCACAAAGTAAGATTATCTGTCAGAAGCTACTCTGACTGATGGCGTTATAAATGCCATATCATATCATATATCATTTCATATCATATCAAATCAATACTTCACATATCACCTTTAGGTTGGAGTCTACCGCCACTGCCAACCCCCCCAACCCCCGTTGGACCAAGTCAGCTCTAACTGCAGGGCTGGTAAATGTATAGTATCCTACCAAGTCAAAGTGAGTGGTTGACATTGTCTCTTGGAACATGAGACCACTAGCCAGCATTGTCTTTTCCCAAAATGTGTGTAGATTTACCATTCCACAAACATTCCACAATACAATATTTACATCAGTGAGGCTAGGAATGGCCCAAACCCTGTCTGATCACATCAAACGAATTTAAAGCAGACCCAACCTAGCACCAAACTTGCTCTGCTTGAAAAAGATTTGAGACCAAGGCAACAGAGTCAGGACCAACAATAATGGCTTTAGATGTCAACTCCCTAGAATCCTTCTCAGAGACCTCATATTGCGTATGGTCCAAAAATAACTTGGCATCATCCAATCATTTTACGGGTGTTCAGTTCACAGCCCAATGTCAAAAGATTTGCCTGCTGCTCCCATACAATTACAATATTGGACACAATTTCTGAATGGAATTAACATGCCATTCGTTGGTTGTTAACAATGGGTAAGGTTATCCAATGAATATCATCCAATGTAATCAATCTAAGAAGGGGAATCCTTACATTTTTTTCCAGGACCCTAGATCTTATAAGCCATGTAGGACCATTTACTTGACCATTGGCTACCCAGCCCAAGATCTTGGCGGTGCAACACTCATTTATAACCCGCCCAGACTCAATGACGATGGACCCCCTTCAATACCAATCAAGCTACAAACCATCGTAGTATCAACCAATGTGAACCTGGTAGCACAACCAATGTGAACCTGGTAGCACAAACTGCCAAAAAGCAGCTATTACCCAAATCACATTCGGCACAGTCGTTCATCTGTGCTGTCGGATTGGCATTCATCAAGTGGGGCGATTTTTATATATGATCCATCCAAAAGAAGTGATTTTGTTTGTTTGGTATGGGGGCGTCCGCTGGTAACTACATTTGGCTCCAGTGGTAATTGAGGAGGAACTGACAAGATCGCCATCCTGAAGCACGAGGAGCAGGAGCTCCTTCGCCTAAGTGCACTGCAGGAGCAGTGTCCACTGAGCCAATGCGAAATTCAGCTACATCTACGAGGTGAGCCTGGTCCCTGAATACCTCTCACCAATAGCCTGATCCCAAGCAGTATCCTCTATGTGGAGCCTGTTGGCTCATCGCTGCATCTGTTGATTTGCAACCGTCGACATTGCAATCTTTGCCTGGATTCCTTTTTTCATTACACTATCATTTGCCCTTGATACCTACGAGGTCCGACCACTCCAAGATGGCTGACCTGTAGGCTCCCTCACCTCCTGACCATTCCCTCTATTTGTCGCTTCTGATTGGCCGCCCATCAGCCTATCTCTGTGCTTGGACCACCGGCAGGCACAAGCTGGCATCCGCAACCAAGGCAGAGAACAAAGGCTCCTGTCCTGAGCCTGAAAGGACCGAGAGGATCTGCTGTCCCATCCATAAACTCCTCGCTATTGGTCCGAAGACTCCAACGTGCAGATTATCAATGCTACTACTGGTGGTAAGTCTCCACTCCTTGGCGCAAAACCATCCATTCACTGCTGACTTCTCCTAAACCCCAAACCCCATCCCACTACGCCAGTCGCTGGCCTCCTAGTCGCCTGCAGTCCGCTGCATTTCTTGTGTACTTAAGCACGCTGCAATAGCTGATTTGTTGTGCCGTTCATGACGCGGTCCCGAAAACATACCACACGGACCAATTACTGTAATAGGTCCTTTTGCATACAGTAATCTACAAACTCTTCCCCCTGTCTGCCTCTCTAAATGACCTACCGATGCACTATGCAATATTCTCCCCACAAACTTAATAAGTATTGCTATGCATATATACGCATGTTACTGCCTGCGTGACGATTACTGTGCTTGATATTCTGTTTTGCACTGCATTCACTGTATACCACGTGCCGCTGCTTGATTCCTCTACTACTGCACCAATATATATGATAGAACCATTGTATGCACGTAACCCATTGTAATATATTGTACCACTCAGAATGGCAACCTATTGTATGCATGCCCTCGCTTCTCTAGATTATACTGCCTCATTCTGCGATCTAGGCCCTTTAGGATTGCATTTAAATCACGCCCACTGCGCATTGACGTGTCCAAAGTATAACTTATTTTTGCGTAACAGTACTGCCTCACACTGTTGTGATCTCAATATATATTGCCCACCGTTTGCAGAACTACTGCACTACACTGTATGTTCTGTCCCTGATGTTTCTACTACTATAACCTGCCAGCGTATTGTATTCCACCTATCCAGCCTTGAACCACATTGTGTAAATCCGGCAAAGACTGCCCCCACCGCCTGTGCATTGGGTCTTACCTATCTAGCCCTGCACCCTACTAGGCGGCTCTCACCTGCGTAATATGCTTTGTTCAACCAGCCTAGGCACTGTGTTACAACCCTAGGTCACCAGGAACTCATGCCGATCACCCCGCTCTATCACCGATCCCCTAGACACCTTAACCCAGTCCTCATGACAGCCTTCCACAGAGTCACCCTCACATGGCTTCAATGCTCCCGCTCTTCAAATCCATCTCACCTACCAATTTCTTCCTGTCACTCCAGGCCGAAAAGACCACATACCCATGGCTGACATCTACCCTTTGGATATCCCCACCTACTTACTCACTCCAACAGAATGTATCCAACGCTTCGCGACTCCTCCTACCCCATTAATACTTTGCCCTGTAAATGTCAGAAACAAGAGATTAGGATCTTGCTTCCCTAACCACTCAATGTCCACAAGACCGCCCATTCAATGCCTTCTCTCCAAACCTACAAAATGTTTGTCGACCACTCACTCAGTAGTATCAACTGAAATTCGCAATCTGCAGACTCCCACCACCTCGTCCACAGATCCTTCACCTACTGCTTCAATAAGCCCAGTAGGATCTGTCCCTGTAACAACGCTCCCTACCATTAAAGTAGCGCTGATCAATGCATGGTCCTTAGTTGCCCATGCACTCAATATCGTAGGCGTCATCTCTGAAAATCACCTGGATTTTCTTGCCATCACAGAGACCTGGCTCCACCAGGCGGCAGGCCCTGCACTCACCTCAGCCCTCCCAGAGGTTTATACCATTGTCAGAGCAGACAGAAACTCAGGCAGAGGAGGGGGTGTTGCCCCTTTAGCAAAAACCTATTTGGGCCTCAGAGCTACCTCCCATTCTACCCGACCAACTGCTGAACTTTTAGCAGTTAAAATCCACCTAGCAGCTACTCAAACCATCCTCTTGCATCTTATCTAGCACCCACCAGGTCCCATTTCGTCCTTCCAGGAAGACATCACAGGTCTCCTTACATCTAATGTTAAATTAGGATCCAAAATCATTCTACTCTGAGACTTTAACCTTGGATTCCAGGATCCTAATGACACCAACGCTCTAGCTCTCGAAAACTCCATCTCCCAGCTCGGCTTCATACACAGAATTTTGGAGCTACTCACATCAAGGGTCGAACACTAGACTGACTGTCAGACCACAACTGCTCTATTAAAATACTTCAGAACAAACCCATTGCCTTGACAGACCACCATTACATCTCCTTTGCCATCCAGGGGACTACACCCGCAAATCCTACCATCGCCTCCCCAACTCTCTCTAGGAACTCTGAAACACAACATTGCCCAATTTACGCCCTTTAATTAACAACATCCTTAAAACCTTCAACTACAAGAATCTTGATTCTAATAAATTAGTTGACCTCTATAATAATAACTTTGAGTCAGTCTTGAACAAGATCCCACTGCTCAAACTAAAGAACACCAAACCAACTACACACCCCAACAAATGGTTTACTCGAGAATTAAAAGGTTTGAGGAACAAAAAAAGAATGGCGGAAACTACCTGGAGTGAATCACCTACCACTCATAACAAGGCACTGTTCACCGGAGCAGCTGCCTCCGACAAATCTCCCATTCTCACCTCCAAAAAGAAACGTACAATAATAGAGACCTTGATGCTAAATCAAGGACTAAGGAGCTCTTCAGCATCCTAAGCGAACTAGAATCCCCAGCCCCACCATCAGAGGACTGCACAAAGGATGTGGCCTGGTGTGCCAAAATCCAACAAGCATTAGCTAACAAAATAGAGTTCCTCCAAACTAAAATAAGAGCCAAAAAGAGCAGCCTCACAAATAGCACAACTACTAAGCACTTCCATGAGCTACAAGCCCTTCAATGTCCGCTGTTCGCTTTCTCCCCAGTCACTCTCAAAGAAGTGGAAGACATCATCAGAGGCCTAAAACCTTCAAGATGTCAAGGAGACATTTTCCCAGCGCCCCTCATTAAGGAAGGTGCTAAAGAGCAGTCCCCCTTCATCGCCACAGAGATAAACTCCTCATTCAAGGCCAGCCTGGTCCCTAACAGTCTTAAGGAGGCATGGGTCATGCCCCTCCTAAAAAAAAACAAATCTTGACCGTAACATACCAACAAACTATAGGCCTATCACCACCATCCCCTTCCTCTTAAAAATTCTGGACAGAGTTGCATACCTGCAAATCCAGAAACATCTTGAGGACACTAATTTATTCGACCTTCAACAATCCAGCTTTCGGCCTAGACATGGCACGGAGACAGCCCACTGGGATTTGAAAATACAGATGGATGATGCCAAAGACAAAGGCAATCTGGCCATCCTACTATTGTTAGATCTCTCAGCTGCATTTGACCTGGTTGACCACCAGATCCTCACGGAACACTTGACAACAGCAGCAGCTTTCTCTGCTAACGCCTCCAATTGGATTAAATCCTTCTTATTTAACTGCACCACCAGAGTTTTCTCCCCTTCAGCCTCAGCAGACCCATTCCCCATCCACTGCGGGGTGCCTCAGGGATCATGCGCTTCACCAACGCTTTATAACATATTCACGAAGCTCCTCTTTGACCGTCTTGACAACATGGGTGTCATCTACACAAACTATGCAGATGACACCCAGGTTCTCATCACGTTGTCAGGATGCTACGAAGATTATTCCAAGACAATCAATGCACTCTACCTGGAAATTCAGGCATGGATGGCTGACCAAAGCCTCTGCCTTAATGATGAAAAAACTGAGCTCTTGATTGTTGGCACACAGGCTCGCCTAAACAAGCTCGAGTCACGTTACATTTCCTTCAGTATTGACGGGAACCTGATCAAAGTTGCTAAGGAAATAAAAACTTTAGGAGTCTATCTGTACTCCACTCTATCCCTAAAGAAACAAGTCAGCTCCATTGCCCCACTAACAAGCTGATCAATGCCTGTAAATCATACTTGTCCCCCACTATTTGCATCACGTTAGCTAATGCTGTTGCGCTTTCGAAGATCGACTACTGCAACACGCTACTCCTAGGATCATCGGAACAGAATCTCAATAGACTTCAGGTTTTACAAAACAATTCCTTGAGATCAGCTCTAAACATTCCTAGATCCAGTCACATCTGAAGTCTCAGGCGAAATGCCAACTGGCTCCCAGTACACGATGGAATAACTTTATGCACTCTGGCAATCACCCACAAATGTCTATCAAACTCTGCTCTAAATATCTATCAGACAAGTTTTCCAAATACCAACCAGCACGACCTACCCGATCCTCCCACTCACACCTCCTCTCAGTGCAAAGGTTTAACCTAAAACTGCTGGAGGAGCCAGGTTCCCAGTCCAAGCTGCCAAATGCTGGAACTTTCTGCCTCCTACCATCAGAATGGAACCCTCCTTCTCTGCCTTCAGAATAAAAGTTAATCACCTGGATCACTGATAAATACAATATCTGAAGCTGCTCTATCTCCACTGCTTTTGCCATGTGTCATGTATTAGTACATATGTACACAAATACAAGTGTATATACATTGTCTCCATTTCCATGCCCTTCTATATTTATTGATGACTAGACCTACATGTAACCCTTGCTCAACCTACCTGTTTATTTCCTAGGTATGTATGTTGTAACTTTTTCTATGTATGCATGCTTGTAACAGGTCTATGTTGTCCAGTGCCCAGTTACCTCAGGGTTAGGTGCGCGATACAAATACAAACAAATACAAATACAAATACAAAAGAAATGATCCATAGGCTGTATCACCCGCATTGTCATCAGGGGTTCATGAGCTGGGTCGGTGACCCTATGACACCTGGAGTCATCATTAGGAGCAGTGTAGGTAAACTGGCTCCCAAATATAGATGGATTAGTTATTCATGGCATAGTATCCAATCTTGCGCCACTTGCACCCTGTACGTGTGCATGCCGAGCGGGGGAAAAGGTTCATAGATATTCTCCTTGATCCCTCTGGACTGTGGATCCAAATCAATTACTTCATCCACCATAGATAACTGATATATCCCCTTTAGAGATTAATTACGCCCCTTAATCTTTGCAGCTGGTATATTCTTAGATTTGTTTGTTTATTGGCTTTCTTGGTGAATTTCATCCCCTTAGGTGATACACTGTTACTATTGAGCACTATAATAGCCACTATGAAAGACCAAAGAAATATTGAGGCTTAGTACCACAAAATGAAATACACCAATCACGGGTCGAAAGATACAAGTATCTTTATTACTGTACAGTATTCAAAGCAAAACAGATAGCAATCTGGCTCCCAACACCTTGCAGTGTGTTCCAGCAGACACAGTGAGGGGTGAGAGTGTTGGACATCTTAACACAGGCTTTTTTATACAGTTTCCAATCATTGTCCAGCCCCTCGCCAAACTAATAATTTACATGCTAGGGTTCGTGGCCAGTACACATGACAAATATTACAATATTGTTCAACGGATTTAACAAGTTTGCATGTCCATGAAAATACAATGGTGACATTGGTTCTCTGATCCACAGTAAGCCTGGTTTCAAGAATCGCTACAATGCCGTTCAGCAAAAACACACGGTCTGAGTTTGTTCTACATTGTCTCTTTGTTTATATGAGGATGAGGCTTGTGAGCGCAGACAACACTTGGATTGCAGTTCATTTGAGTCACAAGGTTTCTTTGCATAGAAAAAACAGTCTGCTCTCGGTCAGCCTAAATGTTGACACAACTCAAAGGTCGTTCGGCTCGGCTGCAGTTGAAAACCCAGTCCACCATTTTAGGACACAAGCAAGAGTTAACATCAAAATGGCGGATGATTCTTAAAATGGCAAAGTTGATCAGAAATTGGAGCATTTCAGACGAGGTTTTCTGTGCAACATGAATGGGCTTAGGCCAATATTCATAACAAGGCACTATTATACGAATAGAGTTTAACAACTAGCCTACCCATTTCCCCAGGATTATCTCCCGACAATGGAAGAACATGCAAAGCCATCAACATGATCTCTAAGTTAGCATCGGCCTCCAACAAAACAGATGGGCTATTGAGAGTTACAGAAAGGTCCATTGAATTTGTGGCCACAGGAGGCAACTGAACCCTAGATAAAAGGGCTTCCTCCTGTAGTCTGCTTAGAAGGTTACCATCAGAAACCAGAACAACCTCTTCTCTCCCCCAATCGGCATATTGAACTTTGGCCTTTCTGAGTAGGAGTTTATATACTTTGCTTACCATTTCCTCCAACCTAGAAAGTTTATGCACATTCCCCTGTACTACATCCTTGGTGTACCTGAGCTCGTCATTATGGGGAACAGGCCCCATTGAGACTGAGACACCTTCTAAATATGTAATATGGTTGTTCAGATTATTAAAGGCTGATTGCTGATCAGTTAGCATCCCCCCAGATTTTCCTGGGCATTTGCCAAGGCCTTAATAGCAAGGTGTAAACTAATAGGCACATTGGAAAGCAAAGCGAGTGTAAAATCCATGGTAGAGGGCAAAGCAGTGCCAATAGAAGAGTGCTGCTTTGTTATAGATAGAATAGACGGTTCATCCTCAAATATTCGAGAAATGGGAACAGTTGGACTAACATGCTCATAGCTATTTGCAGTACAACTTACAAGAACACCTTTGAATGGGGTTGCAACTCAAACAGTTGACCCTCATCAGTAGCAATTCCCCTCCCACCAAGAGTCTGAGAACCCTCAGTGCCCACGTTGCCCATATTGCCTGGAGTAATAGAACCTGTTGAGAAAGAAACATTATTTGTGCATGCAGATCGATTTGTGGCCGAGATAGAATTACTAAGGTCACAGGATGATGAATCCAGTCCTAGTATCCCCATGTGGATACACAGCCAGGGAGGATGGGCCAGGCATAGATCTCTGCCCCACATCCTTACTCAAATCCATAGTGGTTGACAATTTCCCCTTCTCCTTTAGTGATGTCAAGTCATTGTAAATAGATACCATCTCCAGGTCCGTAAGATCGCGAAGCAGACCCTTGCTTGCAGACAGCAGAATATGGAATGAGTCGTCAAGTTTCTCCCCTTCCAATGGGACACAACTCGACCCGACGGCCAAACCCACAGAGGACAGAAATTGTGTCTGCAAGAATGGAATCTGCACCGGTGTCGAGGGTTCAGCAGATGCAACCAAACCATCTTTATTAGAATCACAAAAAAACTTATTTTTGGGACATATATCTAAATGTGCAGAATTTGTTGTATTCACTTTGGAGGTTTCTTTAAAAGGCCCGGGTCAGGGAGCAACATCAACAGCTCCAGGCATCTCTGCCTAGTCAGCTCTGCTGCCAGTCTGCCAGTCTGTCCCCTGTTATCAAAATCCCTCTCAGGCAATCTGGTTAATCTGGGGGAAGGCTTTTACATTAGGCTCCCCTCTGGAAAATACCTGTATGACTGCTGAATACAAATCTGTTTTCAGTTTTTTAATAATTCAAAATGTTCATGAGTTATAGCCGATGATATGATTTCATTTAGTCCCGATTCAAATGAATCCATTTACTTCATTTCCACAAGCTGTGCATTGCATATTTATAGGAGTTCATCATTAAACGATACCTGAACAAATGCATCTGAGACCATAGGCCATGGATCAGACCCCCAAAAGAGGATAGTTTATTGTTGTGGCTCAGGTGAAAGGTGTCAGGATTGTATGAGGATCTGGTCTTTTCAAGTATTATTTTACTAAATGAGCAGGCCCATGACTTTTTGACCCAGCCTCCCTCATGAACAGTGCAACTCCACTAAAAGGGGCTTTTTACAATGCAAGGAATAGTTTTCTTGTATTATTATTTACACACATGCTCTGAAGACTCACAGCTGTGTTTGTTCAACTCAGCTAATGGATGAATTGTTGATTAGTGATGTGTCTGTTCTAACACAGAGCTGACCTCTGGACGTTTTGTCTTGAAAACCGATCTTTGAATAAGCTTATTTTTGATTTTGAAGATTCCAGCTGCATTGACAATGTAAACTGATATACATGCAAAAAGCAATGTAATATTGCACTTTTCACTTAACAAGAACTTAATAATATATGCCGTATCAACACATTTAATTCAGTCAACATAATATATACGACATCAATGTGTCATTTTCTAACAGCATTTTAGTGCACCATTCATGAGTCATTTGTTAACATCACTGACAAAGAAACACTGTTTTGCTCTAGGCATTGTCTAGGGAATAAAACCTTTGTTTTGTGACATGTTTACATTTTGGAATGAAAACCCATGCACCATGCACCTTGTTTAGAGCGATATGTTGCATTCATATTAAATAAATGTGATGGTCTCTAGTGTTCCTCGAGAGAAACTCAAAGTGAGCAGTTGGAGTCTGTTTTACAATACATTGTATGACATGTTCTGATGCAGGTTTCCTTCATTGCCATTTTTTTTTAATGTGGATGGAGTCCTCATCTTTCCATTTTGGCATTAAAATGGCATTGGGCCGCTTTACAAATCCGGCAATAACCCTGCAGGTGCTACAGGCGGGTAAATTGTAAATCCCTATTCCCATTTGTGTCCCATAGGACCCAATGGGAATGGGGACCACAGAAGCACCAGCACCGTTAATAACGATGCCTGTGCCGCTGTGAAACTCTGTGGGCAGGTGCTGTTCCGCCCGCCAGGTCTGAACCTGGCGGGCGATAGGGCATCCGCTCGCAGAGTCGAACTGTGCCAGTCCAGTAATAACAGTGATGGTATGCTTACCAGCACCGTTGTTACCGGAGCAGCACGGTTGTAATGAGGCCCATTCATTTCTTGCCATAATCAGGTTAAAGACTGCATTCATAATTATATGTATTTCTGAGCCAGGCCGAATGCATGAGAAACAAATCAGAACCCTTTTCCCCTACCACCTGATTTCCTCAAACGCAGCCCTGCCCATCTTTTTATCAGTAATATTTTCATTAGATTAAGGTTTCTTGAACGCAAAATATAGAAAATCCCTGTTAATAAATGAGATCCGCTGAAAGAGTCTAGTACAACGTTGCTTCTGTAACTAAACTTTGGAAGTTAAATTATTAATTTTAAGTACACAAAATGAGAATTGTTTCATTTACTTTCTGAATGTTTTGGTAAGTTATTGGACAAGACTTCAACATCACTGATGATTCTTTGGGACTCTCAAAATACTGCTTCCCCTTCAGTCCTGGTTGGAACATGGCAAGTTCCTAGATAAACTTTCCTGGAGCCAGACAACATGATAATCGTTGCTCCCCCTCCCATCTGCTTTCAAAGTGGATTAGTCATTCTTTAAATATAGTTTCATTGGTTCAAGATGTCCAAGATGAAATTCCTTGATTACTTGTGTGATTATATGAGTACAAGTTGGCTTGTACGTTCACTATTAAATGGCTTTATTTTCCTGAATGCAGGAATACATGGGATGCTTCGTTTATCCCATTATATTTTCCTCTGAATTATCAGCTCACCCCTTCCACATAACACGCATGCTGATGCAGTGTAGTTCCATTTGATAATTTCTGTGGTTGGCCCATATATCTACTAAACATCAAATTCTACCTCCCAAAAGCTGACTAGCTTGGGTTGAGAGTTGGCCAAGCAGTTGGAGTATCTAACTCATATTTCTCTTCTCTCTCTGCCATCATGACCTATTTGTTTAACTGAACTATTCTATTCCATACCATGGTCTGTTTATATCTTCTATACTTCAAAATAACATCATGTATTTTAAATGTGTTGATTGCAATACACAGACTGGATTTTGTGGGACACAGTGAGACTGTTTTATCAACATTCCTCTTATTTGTGAAAATATACTGAGATGTATATACAATAAATATATTCCGATTGGAGATTGGGATCTTTTTGAATATTTGTTTTCCATTATTCTAAGACATTCTAGGACAAGGTAACTCATGATCATAAACCATTGGTAACACAAATGCATAATGTATACATCTCTCTAATAACATGCTTTAAATATCTGACTTCACCATTTGGGCCCTTGAAGATAACAGATCAACTGCCATGTGCTTTGAAAAGACAATGGGGTTCATTCCGAGTCAGGTGGTCTGGTAAAAAAGTGCTGGGGCACCTTGGTCACCTCTGTCTAAATGCTGGAGGTAAGCCGGGTGCCTTACCAGCCAAAAACGCCCTTGTTACCGCCACCAGCATTGCCAGCTGTACCGCCAAGGTTGTAATGAGACCCAATGATCTATTCACTAATGTATTGTTTTGGAAATTCAGTCCATTTGTTTGCAAAAACCATTATCTCTGCTTGCTAGCTATTTCAAATGACTATTTGATTACCAAATTCAATTTAAATTATTCATGTTATTTAAGGTTTCAGACAGTAACCTATAACCAATCAAAAAATGTACACACTTAAAAAATCCAATCTCAGGACTGGACCAGGGAAACATTGCAATTCCTAATTTTCAGAATACATTAACATTGGGTAAGCTGGAACAATAACATGATTTTGATCTCTTTGGTTTAATTCTAATACTAAGTTGATTGATGTTGCACGTAAACTAGTTGTTTCTTGTCATGGCATATTACAGTAAACAAGTACAGATCAGATTTATAACTTAACAGACAATGGGGCTCATTACGAGTTTGGAGGTAGCCATGGTGCTATTAGTGCCATGGCTGCCTCCAAACCCGGGTCCGGGTCTAGTCTGGCTGAATGGGGACTTACCGGGTCATTCCGACCTTGGAGGACCCGGTAAGTCCCCATTCAGTAAACCATTCCCCATTCCCATTTGAGCCCCCATAGGGCTCATTGGGAATGAGGAAGGAGCTAATAACGGGCCCGCAAATTGCGGGCCCGTTATTAGCTCCAAGGTCCCTTCACGGGACCCACAGAGAACAGCTAGTGAGACCAGCCGTTCCTGCTGGGACCCGCTAAGGGACCTCGGAATAGGGCGGTAAGGGTTTACCGGCACCGGCATCCTTACCGGTGCCCGTAAACCCTTACCGCCCAACTCGGAATGACCACCAATAATGTTCGTTAATGATAATGGTTCTGGAACAAATAAATGAAAATGTCTCAAAGGCATATTTTCCCATAGTATTTTGTTCATCACATGACCATGAAAGTTGAAATGTTTCCAGTCTAATGTAACTTGGATTCTAAAACAATGGATAGTGCAGAGAACTAATATTCTCCTTAAATGTCTGATGCATGATACATGATATATAACATATATTTATTTTTATAAAACCCCAAACAAATCATTTGTTTTAGACCTTCTTAAATGCCCCTCATCCATGGAGATGGTTCTTCTGTCTGTAAAATGGGTGTGAAAAATTGCTAGACAACCAGTCCTTATACATCATCCTGAAATGCTCAGCTGCTGTATGTCAGGCGTATCCCCACTGTTGAAGTTGACATTACACTGACTAATACACATGGTGAATTTTACACCATCACACAGGCATGACCCAAGTCATACAACAATCAACCACATTAGAGGCATAGGTTCCATTTGAATGCACCATATCACCACATCTGCACAAATAGTTTCACACGTCATGCCATTTCTCACACATCCAACATGGTATTCCCACATGCCACATAAATAATCCAAGTAGACAATCTGAGCTACGATCATATCTCAAGAAAAGAAATGGGTGCGCATATAGCTGTCACCTGGGGTCATGTGGAAGATCCCCATACAGGGTTCAGCGAGAGGCAGGTGCACTGGAGAATGGGTACCACGATCTATACTGACAGGGAAATCTATGGCTACATGTGGCAGCACCACTCTGGGTGACAGGTATTTGTATTGAGAACCCCAGGTTATTGTGATTTTGCAATAACTAAACACACAGTGAAATTGGTTGTTTAAAAAAAAACACAAATTAGACTGTTTTTTCAAAAACGCCAGTGAAAGTGGCAGCTTTTGGAAAATAAACACAAAATCTGCATTTTTTAAAATAAAGCCACAATATGAGGGGGGCGGGTGGAGGGAGAGGAGAGAGGTAGTGGTGGGCCAAACAGGGAATAGTGAGCCAGAGGGAAACCAATGGGCACAGAGAGGGATCAGTACACCAAGAGGATACAGTGGGTTAAAAAGGGAGCAGTGGTTCAAAGGGGTGTAGTGGGCAAGTAAGCAGAGATAGAACAGTAGGGCAGCGAGGGAGCATTGCTCCAGAGAAGGAGTGACTAGGTGGCAAAGGGGCATTGGACGGGTGAAAAAGGGAGTGAGCAGAATATTGGGAGGACGGATGGGGTAAGAGCACCATAGATTAGAAGAAAGACATGAGATGCGGATGTAGTGATAAACTAGGTGAAAATCGAGTCTGGGGCAAAGAGCTACTGAGAAACAATGAATGACTGGAAACTTTAAGAAGAACTGGAAAGTATAAGGTGTGAGCTGAACCCGACAGGGAGTGTGGGTTGCAACTTGACAGTGTGACAGGGCAGGTGAGTATGGACATACATGGAGTCAGAGGGGTCTGACTGTAAGTTGTGATGGAGAATTGGTGATGTGAGTGGTGTTGGTCAGTAGGAGGGCATTGGGTCCTTAGGGGATTAGAGAATACAAAAGGTAAATATTTGCACCATTACAAGCGATAACGGTCAATAAATAGAATGATTTAAAATAGGGGTGTACATTAAACTAAAAAAGTAGAACAAAACACACACTGTGTGGCCAAGCTGAAGACATCTGTGACTGTGCCACTCGTTTATGCCTTTATGTGCCTGGGCCTGGCATGGCCAAAGTCTGATTCCTCTGCACCTTGCTACTAGTAAGACATAATCATGGGTCTCACACCAATGCAGCTCATCCTCAGACTCTCTAGGGACTGCCAGTGGAAACATATTCATCCATACATAAAATCTAACTCAATAAACCTTCTCCAAATCCCCCCTATAACCCGCATCCCTGTGAAAACATTGTAATGTTGAGTAATGCCTGCTCAGCCTTCCTACACTCAGTAGACATTTTGGACTTGGTGACCAATGAACTAGAGCCTGTTTAGTATGGAAGATCGTGGTGAGGGACCTAATCCTTGATGTGGTAATGTTAAGAGGGCTAGGAGGGGCAGATGGAGGGCAAGTATTCTTATTCTTATTTGTATTATTATTATTGTTTATAGTGCGAACATAGCTCAACAGCAATAGAGCACTGTATAGTTCATAAAGAAAAAAAGAAAAAAAAATTGGGAGAATTTAACAGGTCATCAAATAAATACTAATAATATTTATTACAGTTCGAAACATCAGATGATGGGTGTGCACGAGATAGCCAGACTCTAGATTACATCAAGTTGTTGGAAGAGCCAGGTCTTATGTTCTTTCCTAATCAGAAGGATACATGGAGCAGTGCTGATTACCACCATGATGGAGTTCAAAAGGAATAGAGCTCAGCACGGGAAAGACTGTTCCTAGTTTTCCCCATGCGAGCCAGTCCAGTTTCCAGTGTGGCAATGGTCTAACTATAAGTTGACTGTGTGCAAACCAAAGTTTTTAGTTTGGCTGTCTGGTCGTCCAGCCTACCGGCAGGGGTTGTCCTGTAGAGGAGGCATCCAGGTTTGAACCACATTCTAGCCGGGCGAGAGAGCCAGTGTAATTTGCGCAAGGTGTGGGTAATTGGTCACATTTCCTAGTGAGCCATGGAATGATGGACTGCTTTAAGAAGAGCCATGTGAGGAGTTGAGAGCCCTTCAAGGATGAAATTACCCCATTAGTATGCAAGATCACTAGGCCCTGCACCACCATTCAGACATCTTGGGGCGGCCGGAAGGGCTTGATCTTGCAGAGTAGATAAATTTGATTCCAAGCTTTTTGAAACATGTTCTCAAGAGTTGTAATGTACTGCTTGTTGATAGAGGGCACCTCAGTATGAGGGGTGGACTGTTTGATTCTGATGGGGCCCACTTCTTTTGAGAGCTAAAGTATCTGCCAACTCCTTTAGCTTTGGGTAAAGACTTCTAACATCACTATATTTGCAGAGGTGGGGTGGCTGGGTAACATTTATTCAGTGCCTCTCCTGAAAATGACTGATGTGCCACCAACAGGCATTTATCCTGACTCTTGTGAGCTGTCAGGGAGAGTGATAAGGAGAATATGATATCCAGTGATATCGTCAACAGAGTTTCAGATGAGAGACGAGGATAAGATGTGGTCTACAGTATTATATCTAATATGCATAGGGGTGGTTTGCATTGGGACATGCCTACCAATTTTGCCAGGGAAAGGAATGCATCTCTTGTGCTTTCTTTTGTTTGGGTCCAAGGGAGGTTGAAGTCTCTAAAGAAGATGGTGGTTACATGAAAGATCGCATCTAGGAAGCTCCCATAGCTGTGTGGATGACTCTACATGTGGGATAGAGTAAATTGGCAAGTCAGAGTGTCCATTTAATCGAATGGTGATCAATAGCTTACTGTACAAGGTCAGTCGATTTTGTGGAATGTTATGGATTTCAATCAGGCGATACACTCTGCTCTCGGCCTAGTGTACAGTGCAATGGGAAAACTTATTTGATATATAGATTCAATTATTTGAAAGATGCACCACTCGTATCACACTCCTTACTTTAAAAATACCCCGGGTCACTCTGGACCAGGAATCAGGCTGCTTTGTAAAAGGTATTATTTATTTATTTATTTATTTAAGATCAAAATCACAATATATATTTTACTAGGTACAACAATCACCAATGGGGTGACAGAACACTGAATAATATCTTTAAAACACTAGGAATAAGCAATGAGCAAAACAAATGCAGCACAGAAAATAATACTTTTGTGTTGGTTTCAGATCAGATTGCAATATGGTTAGAGGTTCCCCTGCAACACCCCTCAATCCCCAATAGGCAATGCAAAGAGATGGAAGGGGAGTACAGGTATTCAGGAATAATACAGATCAAACAGGGTCCTACATCCCCCTTCCCCCTTACACAGAAAGAGAAAAACGAAGTGGGCTTTTCAACTGTCAGTATGACTTTTAAAGTGGCTGAGCAAGAACTCTAACAGGCCGATTCATGGAATCAATGTGCGCTGAAAATTCCGGCGCAAGTGTGCGAAAACGTGCGATTCGCAGTGAAAGAGCGAAAATCGCAGTGCAAATGCGAATATCGCAGGGAAACCATTGCACATCGATTCATGGAAGTCTGTGCGCGAGTAAAATCAGGGATGTGCGCTGAAAAAGTGCGCGGCGCACGCCGGTGCACAGGTCATCTAACGGCATGCGCCAAGGCCACAGCGAAAGCACACATAGCACGGCGCACATAACAAAAGTAGGCGGAACACGGGGTGGAACACTCGGAATGGGGAACAACTCGTGAAAATGTGGGCGTCACGGGGGAAGTACAGGAGGCAAGTGCGCGGAACGCCCACACGCTCGCCTACAACACGTATTCATGGAATCGAATAGGGCAAACCAGCGCAGGGGCAAAGACGCGCACTGACCCCAACCCGTCCGCCACAGGAAGGCAGGCGGTAGCGTCCCTGCGCAGGAAAAAAATGTGCGCCAAAATAGGCGCTAACAAAAAGCACGAATAAACAGCTCTGATGAATGTCCCATATTGTGGCCCCCTAGGACAAATGAGGTGCAAAGGTGTACGCGACAAACAGTGACACCCGCTGTGTGAAAAATCAGCTTGTGCGTGTATTTCGTGTGTGCGCGTGAAGTTTCACACGCGATGGGCATGGGGGAGCGGGGTACGTGTATTTCAGGGGTGCGCATGAAGTTCCACACGCGACCGTGCCTGGGGGAGTGGGATGCGTGTATTCCAGGGGTTCGCGGGAAGTTTTAAACGCGATAGGCCCTGTGCGATTGGGGTGCGTGTATTCCTGGGGTTTGCGTGAAGTTTCACATGCGATTGGGCTGGGTAAGTGTAAATCTGGGGTGCGTGGGAAGTTTCACACGCAATTGGCCTTGGTCGAGCAGGGAACGTGTATTTCGGGGTGCGCGGGAATTATCACACGCGACACGCCCTGTGCGAGTGGGGTATGTGTATATCTGGGGTGCAGGGGAGTCCTACACATGAATTGGCAGTGTGGCTCCTCCCAAGTGTTCCCTCTACACCCTCCATGGTCCCTGCAGGCAGCCCACAACACAGGGGACTTCATGTTCCGCAGGCAGCCCATCCACCATGGGCATGCCCCCCAGGCAAGCCACATGTCAGCTTGCACCACTACTACTACTGATCACCAATGCATGACCCCCTGCTCCCCCACCCCCCAGCAGTGCGGGGCACCTGCCAGCAGGCCCCCACTCTTGTCCCACGCATGTCCCCCTGCACCCCTACCCCCCACCAGTGCGGTGCACCTGCCAGCAGGCCCCCACTCATGTCCCACTCATGTCCCCCTGCAACCCCACCCCCCAGCAGTGCGGGGCACCTGCCAGCAGGCCCCCACTCATATCCCACTCATGTCCCTCTGCACCCCCACCCCCCACCAGTGCGGGGCACCTGCTAGCAGGCCCCCACTCATGTCCCACACATGTCCCCTTGCACCCCTACCCCCCACCAGTGCGGTGCACCTGCCAGCAGGCCCCCACTCATGTCCCATTCATGTCCCCCTGCAACCCCACCCCCCAGCAGTGCGGGGCACCAGCCAGCAGGCCCCCACTCATGTCCCCTTGCACCCCCACCCCCCACCAGTGCGGGGCACCTGCCAGCAGGCCCCCACTCATGTCCCACTCATGTCCCTCTGCACCCCCACCCCCCACCAGTTCGGGGCACCTGCCAGCAGGCCCCCACTCATGTCCCCTTGTACCCCCACCCCCCACCAGTGCGGGGCACCTGCCAGCAGGCCCCCACTCATGTCCCACTCATGTCCCCCTGCACCCCCACCCCCCACCAGTGCGGGGCACCTGCCAGCAGGCCCCCACTCATGTCCCCTTGCACCCCACCAGTGCAGGGCACCTGCCAGCAGGCCCCCACTCATGTCCCACTCATGTCCCCCTGCACCCCCACCACCCACCAGTGCGGGGCACCTGCCATCAGGCCCCCACTCATGTCCCACTCATGTCCCCCTGCACCCCCACCCCCCAGCAGTGCGGGGCACCTGCCAGCAGGCCCCCACTCATGTCCCACTCATGTCCCCCTGATGTCCCCCTGCACCCACACCAGTGCGGTGCACTTGCCAGCAGGCCCCCACTCATGTCCCACTCATGTCCCCCTGTACCCCAAACCCCCAGCAGTGCAGGGCACCTGCCAGCAGGCCCCCACTCATGTCCCCTTGCACCCCCACCCCCCACCAGTAGGGGGCACCTGCCAGCAGGCCCCGACTCATGTCCCACTCATGTCCCCCTGAACCCCCACCCCGCACCAGTGCGGGACACCTGCCAGCAGGCCCCCACTCATGTCCCCTTGCACCCCCACCCCCCACCAATGCGGGGCACCTGCCAGCAGGCCCCCACTCATGTCCCACTCATGTCCCCCTGCACCCCCACCCCCCACCAGTGCGGTGCACCTGCCAGCAGGCCCCCACTCATGTCCCACTCATGTCCCCCTGCACCCCCACCCCCCAGCAGTGCGGGAAACCTGCCAGCAGGCCCCCACTCATGTCCCCTTGCACCCCCACCCCCCACCAGTGCGGGGCACCTGCCAGCAGGCCCCCACTAATGTCCCACTCATGTTCCCCTGCACCCCCACCCCCCACCAGTGCGGGGCACCTGCCAGCAGGCCCCCACTCATGTCCCCCTGCACCCCCACCCCCCAGCAGTGCGGGGCACCTGCCAGCAGGCCCCCACTCATGTCCCCCTGCACCCCCACCCCCCAGCAGTGCGGGGCACCTGCCAGCAGGCCCCCACTCATGTCCCACTCATGTCCCCCTGCACCCCCACCCCCAGCAGTCAGGGTCACCTGCCAGCAGGCACCTACTCATGTCCCCCTGCACCCCCACCCCCACCAGTGCGGGGCACCTGCCAGCAGGCCCCCACTCATGTCCCACTCATGTCCCCCTGCACCCCCACCACCCACCAGTGCGGGGCACCTGCCAGCAGGCCCCCACTCATGTCCCACTCATGTCCCCCTGCACCCCCACCCCCCAGCAGTGCGGGGCACCTGCCAGCAGGCCCCCACTCATGTCCCACTCATGTCCCCCTGATGTCCCCCTGCACCCCCACCAGTGCAGTGCACTTGCCAGCAGGCCCCCACTCATGTCCCACTCATGTCCCCCTGTACCCCAAACCCCCAGCAGTGCGGGGCACCTGCCAGCAGGCCCCCACTCATGTCCCCTTGCACCCCCACCCCCCACCAGTAGGGGGCACCTGCCAGCAGGCCCCCACTCATGTCCCACTCTTGTCCCCCTGCACCCCCACCCCCCACCAGTGCGGGGCACCTGCCAGCAGGCCCCCACTCATGTCCCCTTGCACCCCCACCCCCCACCAATGCGGGGCACCTGCCAGCAGGCCCCCACTCATGTCCCACTCATGTCCCCCTGCACCCCCACCAGTGCGGTGCACCTGCCAGCAGGCCCCCACTCATGTCCCACTCATGTCCCCCTGCACCCCCACCCCCCAGCAGTGCGGGAAACCTGCCAGCAGGCCCCCACTCATGTCCCCTTGCACCCCCACCCCCCACCAGTGCGGGGCACCTGCCAGCAGGCCCCCACTAATGTCCCACTCATGTTCCCCTGCAACCCCACCCCCCACCAGTGCGGGGCACCTGCCAGCAGGCCCCCACTCATGTCCCCCTGCACCCCCACCCCCCAGCAGTGCGGGGCACCTGCCAGCAGGCCCCCACTCATGTCCCCCTGCACCCCCACCCCCACCAGTGCGGTGCACCTGCCAGCAGCCCCCCACTCATGTCCCACTCATGTCCCCCTGCACCCCCACCCCCTCCAGTGCGGGGCACCTGCCAGCAGACCCCCACTCATGTCACCTTGCACCCCCACCAGTGCGGGGCACCTGCCAGCAGGCTCCCGCTCATGTCCCCTTGCACACCCACCCCCCCAGCAGTGAAATGGCAATCCCACGACACAAACCAAAAGTCAACTATCTACATCAACACATGTCCGCCACATGAAGGCAGACGGTAGTGTCCCTGCGCATCAAAAGAATGTCCGCTAATGAAAAGACGTATATACAGCTCGATGAATGTGCCATACTGTGGCCCTCTAGGACAAATGGCGTGCAGAGGGGTACGCAACAAACACGGACACCCGCTGTGTCAGAAATACTTCAGGGGCTCATGGAAAGTTTCACACGCGATTGGGGCTGGCCGAGCGGGGTACGTGTACTTCAGGGGCTCGCTCGCGTGAAGTTTCACACACGATTGGGACTGGCCGAGCGGGGTACGTGTACTTCAGGGGCTCGCGGGCAGTTTCACACGCGATTGGGCCTGGGCGAGCAGGGTACGTGTACTTCAGGGGCTCGCGTGAAGTTTCACACGCGATTGGTCCTGGCCGAGCGGGGTACGTGTATCACTGTGGTGGGCTTGGGAGTACAGGAGGCAAATGCGCGGAACGCCCACACGCACAAGCAAAAAAAGCTGCGCTAATCCGGAAACACGTACGCAAGCAGGAAGCAGGCGTACGTCGATTTGCACAGCATAAAAGTGCGTGCAAACAACAAACAAGCCCAGGCGCCAGGATGAATATACCATTCCTAGCAGCAGTGGCCATGGGATACCGCAGGAGGAGGAGGAGGAGGAGGAGGAGGAGGAGGAGGAGGATAGCCAGGGCCAGAATCTTTACACCCAGAACCAGCCTTTTTGGGGTGCCTGATGACCACGTGTATGGGAGGTATAGGTTTCCACCTCACATAATACTCGACCTGGTCAGTGAGTGGGAGGATGACCTCACATCACCCACCCTCTGCTCCCAAGCACTGAGCCCCCTGGTGAAGGTCTTTAATGTACTGCACTTCTTGGCCACTGGATCATTTCAGCAGACAAGTGCCATAGTTTGGGGCGTCTCACAGGCCACGCAGTCACGCTGCCTACACCAGGTCTTGGCCATCATGACTGCACGCCCATCCGTACGGAGGCACATATACCTGCCCAGAACACCTGCAGAAAGGCAGGCTGTCGTCCAGGATATCTATGGGGTGGCACACTTCCCCAAAGTGCTAGGTGCCATTGATTGCACCCATGTGGCACTACGTCCCCCCAGGGCAACTGAGCACATCTATAGAAACCGCAAGCACTGGCATTCCATCAACGTCCAGGTAGTATGTGATGCCAAGGGAATCATCACCTCAGTATATGCCAACTATCCAGGGTCCACCCACTACAGTTTCATTTACAGAATGTCAACCCTAAACCGGGACCTAGAAGCTGGTCGGCATGGCGAAACATGGCTGGTTGGTGAATATAAATGCCACTGCACATGTGTGCATGTCAGATACTGAGTAATGTCACAACCCCACAAATGATACCCATCACCACCTCCCCAGGGGACAGTGCCCACCCTCTGAGCACCCACATTATGACACCAATTCGGAACCCCACCACGCCACCCCAGATAAGATACAACACAGCCCATATTGCAACCCAGGGCATAGTGGAGCGCACATTCGGAGTGCTCAAATCACGCTTTCGCTCCCTTGACCGCTCTGGTGGGCAGCTGCTATACGCTCCCCCAGTAGTGTGCAGGTTCATAGTGGCAGCATGTGTCCTGCACAACGTTGCAACACGCAGGGGCCTGCCGGTGGACATGGTGGTGCCCCCACATCCCCAACCACATGCACACCCGCTGCGCATGGGAGGGGAAACGGCACGGGGTGAGGCAGCCCGTACGCAGCTGGTGGCTAATTACTTCACCTAAAAGCACACCCCTGTGGAGTGCACACAGCCCTGGCACATACCAGCTGACTATCAATGATGATGATGCAACTCACAGTCAACTGTCACAACCATACCAGCCTGAGATTGTTCAACTGGTAGTGTTCCATTGTGTGCATCCCTACCACCAACACCACCAATGCTGTGTCATCAAAAAACACACTCTATGCTGCTAAAATCATTACCCCCTTGCAAGATACAACATGACAACATTGCCATGTCACCCGACACCTCCCCAGCACCACCCCCCAACACACTATGGCATGTCATGCTATGTGAGTGCAAACAAAGGAATCCCCAAAACATGACACAAGTGTCACAAAGTACAGTGTCCCAATGGGAAAATGGCCACACACAATGTGCTCCCATTAATGTAGAACTGACAACACACATGACCAAAGATTTACCACAATACAATGCAGCTAGCCACCACAAACATAGCATTCACATGACAGTACTAAGTTAAAGGATATGTAGACTTACAACCTGGTGATGCTAGCACATCGACCACCCCCAACTGTACAATGTTGGTCCCACGCAAATCTGGAAGTGCACTGCATACAACATGAACTCCATCTCCAAAGTAGACGGCCTTGTGAAGACATGTGGAATGAAACTGCAAATGAGGAGGGAGACATGGATGCACAAGCACACATCAATACACCATACAGTGTACAATACTACAACAATATGCACTAGGAATGTATACACAGTATTGACTACAGACTGCCCACACATGTCATGGGAGTCCAACGTCACTGTGTAAGTTACTGTCACTTGGGCACACGCTTTGCAAGTCCATGGTAACGGGAAGCAGGAGGGGTGTGTGTTTCACGAACCCAAGCATCTAACCCAAACTCAGGACAAGCCTGCATGTGCCCAGCCGCAATACAGTGGATGCCCACGGGAGCCACACAAGGCAACACACTGTAACAAAAAAGCAAAAATCAAAAATCAAAAACCAAAAAGCAAAAACCAAAATCCAAAAAACAAAAATCAAAAATGGCCATGTGGGAGCCAGGGGGGTGGGGGAGGCCACCCAGGAGGTCAGAGGACAAGGTGCACACCAACAGCCACCTTTGTGGATGTTGCGAAAAAAAAACACTTCTGTGGGCTCATGGCCTGCACGGCTACGCTAATGTGAGAGATTCTGAATCGCTGTGCTCGCTCTCATCACCCTGTGCTGCTGCCGCCACAGGAGGTGGTGGTGCTATGGGAAGCAGCCCACGCAAAGCCCTAGTCTGGTCCTCCATGGCAGCAAGCATTCGGGTGTGGAAGGTCTCGTTCTGGAAGATTATGGTGCGGAGATCCCCATGCACCACCTGACGTGATGCCCGGACCTCCTCCCGAGTTGCCTGCATCTCTGCTAAGAGTGGACGTGTGACACGCTCCAGCAGCTGTTCTGTCCTCGTGACAGTGGAAGCCTCAAGCTCCACAAGAGTCTGCCTGAGGTGACAGACTTCTACCCTCAGGGCTTCCCTCTGGCCCTGGGACTCTAAAGAAATGGCTTCGCGCAGAGTGTCCAGGGCCGCCCGTCTGTCCCTGTTGGACGCCAACATGTCGTCCCTGAGTGATTGGCAAATGGAGTCTGTTGCCTGCTGTAGTTGCTCCATCTGCCTCTCTGGGGGGACAATGGAAGTGGCCACCCTCTCCATAGCTTGAGCCATCATCTCAGATGCTGCTGCCTGTTGGTTTGCCATACCGTATATGGATCTCTCCCATGCGGTATTGCCTGGTGGCGTATGGCCACCGTGTTGGCGGGCACCACACCTGTCTGGGGCAAGGCGAACTGTGCCTTGCTGTGTCGGCACTGCCTGAGGCTGCAGGACTACATTCCCCATCTGATCTGCTGGCCCAGGAACAGGATCAGATGTTGTGGAGTGTGGCCCTGCATCCGTAACCACCAAAGGAGGACCTACCAACACTGACATCCCCATAGTGGGCTGTACCCCTGGTGCAGGTGGGTCGGACAGAACCGAATCCCTCCCAGAAACACCTACCTGCAAAGCTACATAGGTCTCATCATCCGAATCAACACCCGAAAAGAGGTCTGGTGAGGTACACCCAGAGACACCCCTGGAGAGAACGGTCTGCAGCAAGAGTGGGTTCTCACCCACCACCACACCCCATCCCCCACTGGTGCCCGGTCGTGCCTGAGATCCCTCTTGGGCTGCACCATCTCCTCACCCTCAACAGCATCAAGTGCGTCATCCCCTGCAGAAACATGAAAGACAAAAAATGGAAACAGGCATTAGCACCATGGCACACAATTAGGCCTCACGAGGTACAGAACCAGTACTTGATTGACACTTGTCCCACATGACTATAACCCTCCCATGCATGCACTGTCACTGAGTTTGAAGGGGAGGAAAATGTCAGACACTGGCCCTCATTACAACCTTGGCGGAGGACCATGGTGCTATTAGCACCATGGTCCATGCCGATAAGGTTACGATTCCGCCATGGTGGATGGCGGAATTACCGCCCCATTCCAAGGTGAGTGGGGCGGTAATTCCCCATTCACCATTTGCCCTTCCCCATTCCCATTTTGCCCCCATAGGGCATAATGGGAATGGGGAAGGCGCTAATTACGGCACCGTAAATTACAGTGCCGTAATTAGCTCCAAAGTCCCTTTGCGGGTTGGATTTTTAACGCCTGTTAAAAGCAGGCGTTAAACACCAACCCGCAAAGGGACACTTGTAATCAGGCGTTAAGGGTTAACGGCGCCGATGGCGCCGTTAAACCCTTAACGCCTGAGTTGTAATGAGGGCCACTGATGACACCAAGATGGAAGAGCAACACATTAGCTGCATGCTGGCTAGCAGAGCCATCACACATTGGCCTGTGAGTGGCATGTCCAATCCACATGCATGACCATGCCATCACACAGATGGCATGTACCATGGGCATGTCACATATCGTTTGACAATAGGGCTCAGATATGCGTAGTGAAAGTGGGGGGATTGAAACAATCAGCCTGAATGAACAATGAGAAATACCAAACAATGTTGTAGCAAGATGCCACTTCAAGGGCAACTGGTGTGATGTTGCACAAACAGCTACTGTGGGCAGAAGGGATACTGTAATACCCAAATCCAGGGGCGCAGAATGTTTTGGATAAAGCACATGGGTGACCCAAACCACTCAGGCACACACACCCTCACCTGGCACTCAATCAGAACCCCTCACACACACAACATACACATGGATCACACACACATGCATGTGCACTCACCGGACAATGCCTCGTAATCTGGCAGATCTCCCACACCTTGGATCTGTTCCTCTGTGACGTAGGTCCCAGCAACAGACCCATGTACAGTGAGTTCAATGTCCTCTTGTGGAGACCCACCTCCAGTCACCAGAGTAGCGGCATGACATGAGGCCAGCTTTTTTTTGCCCTATGCTTAAGGTCATTCCAGCGCTTGTAGCACTCACCAGCTGTGCGCCTCACTGATCCAAGGGCACTTATGATGTCTGCGACGGTCTGCCAGTGTGCCTGACGTCGGGCAGGTGTGGTCTTGCACCCTGAAGTGATCAACATTTCACTGTCCTGTGCAGACACATACTGCACAAGTGCATCACTTTCGGCATCATTGAAGCTAGGCTTCCTTTGTGTGCCGGACTGCGTAGCCGTGTCTGGGGTATAAGCCTGTAGTGGACGAGCACTCTTCCTCTTTTTTTTGGAAGGTGGTGGGGATCCTGAGTGGCCTACGCCACTCTGGCCACTAGGGGCAGGAGCACCGGTGGACTGGGTAGTTGGAGTGTGGGAATGCACACTGAGCATGGGACTTGGTGCAGGCATTGGCTGAAGTGTTACGTAGTCAGGGGGAACGTTAGCAAGATGGACTGGGACCAACACTGCCCTGGCTGGGAGAGTCAGAGCTGGGGTGGATGGAGCTGCAGCTGCCCCTGCAGCCTCCCCACCATGCCTATTCGGGGCAGCAGATGAAATAGCTGCCCCTGATCCACGTGGCCTGGTGACACCAACTTGCACCGCCACACGTGGCCTAGACTTGGCGACCTGGAAGTCAGCCTGGGAGTCACCCTCTGCCAGGTCAGGTGCCACAACGGGCTGGTCCAACAAGGGCTGATCAGAGATGGTGTCAGCCACGTTTCCCTCAACTATGGGGGGGGCATGGGTGTCCCGGACTGGTCCTCCACACATGGGGGCCTAGGGGTACCCTGCAAATCCTGGCCACATGCCCTACCACGCCCACCAAGGCCACCTCTTGAGGCTCGGCCACCTTTGCCACCCTCACCGCTTGGTCGCCTCCCAACCATGGCACTGATGTTGTTGTGCGTATGGGAGTTGCAGTAAACTATTGTCCTGGGCAATTGGGTGTCAGAGGGGTAGGGTACTAGATGGAATTCGTACTCTAGTGTTCTAGCAAGGATGTATGTGACCCCTGGCGAAAGATGATGGGTCACGCAACGCACAGGCACCCCAAAAACAGAATATAACGTGCACGCAACCCCTCGTAGACCACGTGTGTGGAAAAATGAACACGCACTACGCTGTGGCACCCAGAAACACAAAAATGAACGTACGCGTGTTACACGCAGCCCACAATGACCTCTGAAGGGGTACGCGACACACGGGGCAAGAACAGTTGGTAAATACGTGCGCGACTCACCGTCTGCCTGGAAAATGAGCGTGAAAAATACACGCGTGTGCGCATTGGCAACACCCCCGCCAAAAGAAGAATTGTACACTGTCTGAGGAGACAGGACAAAAGATAAGTGAACACTGTTTGAGGAAACAGGCCCAACAGAAAATCAGAAAAAAGCTGTCAGAGGTAACAGGGAGTACGAACTATAAACGTTGTGAAGTAAATTGCGTGTGAACCGACAAGAAGTACAGAATTCACCCACTCACTCTCCACGAAAAGCACGCACAAGAAAATGACGCCCTACATGTGCCTTTTGAACCGGCCCACACATCCCACGTCACTTCCGTGTATACGCGCTAAAGACGTGCAGTTCTTGGACGTGTAACATGCACCCGTTTACAGGGAAACGCCTGCGCACGCACGTCACAGACACGCTTACGCGCTAAGGGCCTTTGGTCCAATGAAATCGCGTATGCATGCTGACGCGCTTACGCGCTAAGGGCCTTTCCACTAATTACATGCTGACGTGCAAGATTTTCACATGCCAAATCACTCCGTATCAAGCTGGCCACGCGTAAGCACACGGAAGACCACGCTCCTGCCCAGAAGGCCGAATTACTGCCCCCCCCAGAGCCCCGAGCACGCTCCCATCTGCCATCTGCTGCTGCCTGCTGCCCACGTGCCCTGCTATTTGCTGCCTGCACATCAGCCAGGGGTGCAGTTGCTGTGACCACCCCTGCTGGAAACGAAGACTCCCGACTGGAGTACCATCTCGCTCCACAGCCCAGCCCCAGGACCCAGTTGCCCACCCACTCCTGCCTCTGGGTTGCCATGTCGGGCACTACACCATCTGGCACCACTGGCAACCCCCAGCCAGGGAGGCAAAGGGCCACCAGCTTCACTGCCACCGAAGTTGGTGTCCTGGTGGAGCTTGTCCTGGGGCATTATGATGCCCTCTTCGGATCATCACGCGCCAACAAGGAAGGATGGGACAGGATCTGGGACGACTTTGTGGTTGCCATCAATGCGGAGGGGGTGGCAACCCGCAACAACAAGCAAGTGAGGAAGCGCTGGGAGGACTTGAGGTACAGGACCCTCATGAAGGCCCGGCTCCTCATGGAGGGGGGCGGGGGCACCTTGAGTACGATCCAGCTGAGGGTCCTGGAACGCGTATGCCCAGCGCTCCACGCCCAGATCCTTGAGAGGCAGACCCGTCTGGAGTTGAGTGGTAAGTGGCCAAGCATTGCCCTCTGAGACAGGGCATGTTGCAGTGTGCTGGTTGTCTGATACTTGCCTGTATGTGTGACATAGGCCATGTACGTATATATGTGTGCAGGGACATCATGGTCATGCATGTGGGTCCAGTAATGTGTGAACCACATGGTTGGTGCATGTGTTGAAATGCAACATGGGGAGCTCTATGCGGAATGGACACATGAAAGCATGCCAGTCTCTTTCCTGGACATGGGTGGGGATGAGGGATGGGTGATGATGCCATGTACATGTATGGTGTCCATGTCTGTGTGTCTGACCTGCATGTCTGTGATTTGTAAATGCCATGGATGCATGACACATATCTGTGACAATGTTTGGATTCACTGATGCAGCCTAGTCATCCTTGTAGCCACTGTGTCTGGGGTGTACGAGTCCAGATGGATGAAACTACGGTGAAGTGTGTGAATGTGATAGGCATGACCCATGATGCATGTGAGTTTCAAACAAACATTGTATGTTTCAAGAGTCCCATGGACATGTATGCTAATGTCCATGGCATGCGCCATGCCTGTTACTGCATGTGTTTTGCCTGCACTGACCCAGGTGTTGTGGAGGGACATGATGGAAGTGATGTTTGACAGTGCCACTCATCTGCTATTGCTTCCTTTCTAGGGGACCATTGTACAGTACCCGGATGCTTGTGTTCTATGTCTCCCTCTACACAGCGCCAAGTGAAAAAGAGGACGGAGACGGCGCTTTGGACCAAAGCGGCGGGGATGCCCCCACGCCTGCAGCGGAAGGGGTGGGTGAGCCCCCACAGGGGCTTGCAACGGCGGAAGACGGTGTGGAGCCATCCAGGTTGGTGGTTTCCACAGAGGAGGAGGAGGCCGCTACTGAGCCTCACATGGGGCCTGGTAGGGGCATCCCTGCTGGTGCAAGTGGTGAAGTCCTGGGGCAGGGGCAGGAGGCAGCACAGGTCGTCGTGGAGGGGCCTGTGCATGTCACTGTCCCTGACACTGTGATTGAAACCACCATGCACCAGCAGGGATGCCCCATTCCAGGCCCGTCCGCAGATAGGGTGGATGTCCATGTCATCTGACACTCCTCTACCTGCGGACGAGGGGACCCCTGGCCGTATGGAGAAGGTCCTGATTGATGTCTCGTTGCGCACGGGTGTCATTCGTGAAATGGTGCGTGCTTTCCGGGGGGAGCACGCACGTCAACACGAAGAGAACCGTGCCAACGTGGCCCAGTTGGGAGCGACCATGATCGGGGGTTTCCTACATGTGTCGGGCACTCTGACGACCCTCCCCTCCTCTGTGGAGGCTATGCGCCAGTCGTTCTCCATGCCCTCTTCCAGCCCAGATGCCACCAGGGCCCCCTGTGGACCTGCCCCGACCAATGCAGCCAGCTCGGTGGGGATCCCATCCCTGCCACAGTCGGGAGTCGGACGTCCAGCAGGGGTGGACACACCAGCAACTGGACCCCAGCAGATGGAGGATGTGACGGCATCATCGGGCAGGGCACGTGCACGACGGCGTTGGTGGATTCCATCAGCCTGGATGCCGTTGTGCTGGCAGAGGCAGTTGCGTCGGAGGCAGCGGCAGGCTCGACGTGGGAGGCATCATGGCTCGGGGCCATCAACATCAGAGGGGCAGGCATCGGCCGGAGGGCAGGAGAACCCTGGAATGGGAGTGTCTTCTGTGTGGGAGCGGTTGGGCCAGCAGATAGGTGCGGAGCGGCGGCGGGTGGAGGAGGAACGGCTCACAATGGTCAGGGCAGAGAACTCCATGCGGAGGGCGCTGAGGCGGGCTGAGTGCCTCGAGGGTATTCGCAGGGAGTTGGAGCTGGACACTCCATTATCCCTGCGAGACCTCAGGGTCAGTGAACATGCCCGCCTCCAAGCCATTGAACAGGAGTTCGATGATGCCCTGGCCCATGACATCAACCAGTGAGCCGTCGGACTAGCCCGCCGCCTTTGTATATAGTTATTTAGGTTTAGGTTTCATTTCTTTATTATTATGATTTGGAGTCCACGGACTTTGCTCCACTTTTTGTATATAGTTGTATTTTAGATAGGGTTTTTGTTAGGTTTCATTTGCTTTTGGGATAATGGACCCTTCAGGACATGTATATACTTTCTTTTAGTCATATTCACATGGAGTAATGTTTTTTTATGCTTTTCATCTTTGGATTTCGTGCTATGGACTTTGGGGATGCAACACTTATATTTTTTAATTTTTTTGATTTCTTTTCTTGCTTGGATTTGACTTTCTTTTTCTTATTTCAAAAATTATTTCTTCTTTTGCATGTGTGCTTTTCATTTTGACATTTGTTGTACTTTTTAATACATTTATTTATTCTACATTATTGGTGTGGTGTACAGTGATGGTTTGGTGCATGTCTCCATGAGCATTGGCACAGTCATGTGTTGCAACTGTGTGGCTCTGTAGGACATTTGCTAATGGGCATGCTGGTTCTTTTCAGACTATCATGGAATGGGTGATTTACTAGGGAGTGGGTGCAGTGGATCGTTGGGTGTTTCCACTGGGGGCTGGGGGGTTGGGATTTGGGTTGGCATTAGGGCCATGGGTCTGTATAGTCATGGCGTGGTGTTTGGGGGACATGTGTGGGGGCCTGCTGGCAGGTGCCCCTCACTGCTGGGGGGTGGGGTGCAGGGGGACATGAGTGGGACATGAGCGGGGGCCTGCTGGCAGGTGACCCGCACTGCTGGGGGGTGGGGGTGCAGGGGGACATGAGTGGGACATGAGTGGGGGCCTGCTGGCAGGTGCCCCTCACTGCTGGGGGGTGGAGGTGCAGGGGGACATGAGTGGGACATGAGTGAGGGCCTGCTGGCAGGTGCCCCGCACTGCTGGGGGGTGGGGTTGCAGGGGGACATGAGTGGGACATGAGTGGGGGCCTGCTGGCAGGTGCCCCTCACTGCTGGGGGGTTGGGGTGCAGGGGGACATGAGTGGGACATGAGTGGGGTCCTGCTGGCAGGTGCCCCTCACTGCTGGGGGGTCGGGGTGCAGGGGGACATGAGTGGGACATGAGTGGGGGCCTGATGGCAGGTGCCCCTGACGGCTGGGTGTGGGGGTGCAGGGGGACATGAGTGGGACATGTATGGGGGCCTGCTGGCAGGTGCCCCTGACTGCTGGGGGTGGGGGTGCAGGGGGACATGAGTGGGTGCCTGCTGGCAGGTGCCCCTGACTGCTGAGGGTGGGGGTGCAGGGGGACATGAATGGGACATGAGTGGGGGCCTGCTGGCAGGTGCCCCGCACTGCTGGGGGGTGGGGGTGCAGGGGGACATGAGTGTGACATGAGTGGGGGCCTGCTGGCAGGTGCCCTGCACTGCTGGGGGGTGGGGGTGCAGGGGGACATGAGTGGGGGCATGCTGGCAGGTGCCCCACACTGCTGGGGGGCGGGGGTGCAGGGGGACATGAGTGGGGGCCTGCTGGCAGGTGCCCCGCACTGCTGGGGGGGTGAGGGTGCAGGGGGACATGAGTTGGTGACCAGTAGTGCAAGGTGACATGTGGCTTTGCTGGGGGGCATGCCCATGGTGGATGGGCTGCCTGCAGGTCATGACCAGGGGTGCAGGGTAGTCCCCTGTGGTGTGGGCTGCCTGCAGGGGCCGTGGAAGGTGTAGAGGGAACACCTGGGAGGACCCACACTGCCAATTCACGCGTAAGACTCCCCGGCACCCCTGTAATACATGTACCCAGGCCAATCGCGTGTGAAACTTCCTGCGCACCCCTGAAATACACGGACCCAGGCCAATCGCGTGTGAAACTTATCGCGCACCCCTGAAATACATATACCCATCCCATTCGCATGAGAGACTTCCCGCGCACCCATGAAATACACGTACCCAGCCCATTCGCGTGTGAAATGTTCCGTGCACCCCTGAAATACACGTACCCAGCCCATTCGCGTGTGAAACTTCCCGCGTACCCCAGAAATACACGTAACCAGGCCAATCGTGTGTGAAACTTCCCTGGCACCCCTAAAATACACGTACCCAGCACATTCGCGTGTGAAACTTCCCGTGCACCCCTGAAATACACGTTCCCAGGCCAATTGCGTGTGAAACTTCCTGCGCACCCCTGAAATACACGTACCCAGCCCATTCGCGTGTGAGACTTCCCGCGCAACCCTGAAATACACGTACCCAGCCCATTCGTGTGTGAAACTTCCCGCGCACCCCTGAAATACACGTACCCAGGCCAATCGCGTGTGAAACTTCCTGCGCACCCCTGGAATACACGTACCCAGCCCATTCGCGTGTGGAACTTCACGCGAACCCCAGGAATACACGTACACCACTCGCACAGGGCCTATCGCGTGTGAAACTTCCCGCGCACCCCTGAAATGCACGTACCCAGCCCATTTGCATATGAAACTTCCCGCACACCCCTGAAATACACGTACCCAGCCCATTCGAGTGTGAAACTTCCTGCACACCCCTGGAATACACGTACCCAGCCAATTCGCGTGTGAAACTTCACGCGAACCCCAGGAATACACGTACACCACTCGCACAGGGCCTATCGCGTGTGAAACTTCCCGCGCACCCCTGAAATACACCTACCCAGCCCATTCGCGTGTGTAACTTCCCGCGCACCCCTGGAATACACGTACCCAGGCCAATCGCGTGTGAAACTTCCCACGAACCCCAGTTATACACGTACCCCGCTCGCACAGGCCCTTTCGCATGTGGAAGTTACAGCGAAACCCGTAATACACGTTCCCCGCTTGGCGTTTGCTGTTTGGCAGTCCGGTAAACTGGTTTTGGGTTGGCGCAGACCTTTGCGCTGGATTGGGGATTTTGATGCCTTTTCCTTGCGCAAGGGCGTTCTTGGGGGCGTAACTGGCGCTGCTGCAGGGTCGCTGCGCCACTCTGCACCACGGCTGGTTTTGGAGGCTAAAATCCATGAATACGCTGTGCGCTGAAATGGATTTTATCACATGCGGCTGGCGCAGTCTATCACACGGGAACACTGTTCGCCAGCCGCCTGCGCCACTTTTGTATGAATTCCCATGAATTACCCTGTAAATGTGTGAAAAAATTCTTACATTATTCTAAATTCCTATGGGAGCCGCTTTTAACAGTTGCACATAATCACCAGCAATGATTTAGTCCAAAGAAAACAATTGAAATCTTAAAGTCCAAGTCGGAAACAAATGGAAGCTAGTTCACGCGTGTAAAAATTTCTCAAAATGGGACTTTGCGGCAAACTTTTCTTTGCGTGATATTCGCGATAACGGGAGAATCGCACTGTTTTGAAATGCAGTTTTGGGTTCTGTGGATAGCTATGGATGTTAGGCACAAGTAGGAGTTTTGTTTTTATCCCACTGAGGGAGTTATAGATGTTTTAGTAAAGGTTGTTTTTCTAAAATATAGGTGCGGATTTGGACTCAGGCTTTAGTTTTAAAATCAGAAAAATATTGACTATGGACTAGAGCATCCAAGCTAAGCCTTGGAGCGCTAGGCTGGTCACTCGAATGAAATTAATAGATCAAAGTTGACAAAGATGACTAGCAAAATGGATGCTTTTGCAGATAGACAGAATAAGATTTCACTACGGATTCAGACAATGTTAATGGTTATGGAAGTAAGGATAGTTCAGAGGTTAGGATGGGACAAGATAATGCACGGGAATCAACAGTTTATAGCTTCCTGTTCAGGATTCTGGACCGTCAGGATTCTGGACCATTGAATCGGATTTATTAGGGACTGACAGCTGGGCACATCGGACTGGACAAGGTCAGCAAGGCTCTCTGGTCACAGCACGGCACAGGACTGGACGGGATCTGCCCTTTTTGGTTCTGTGAATATTTCAATTCAGCAGGCAAGCATTAACAGCACGCCTGGCTGTATTATGATACTTCCCCTAGGCTTTTGGGGTTCTGTTCTAGAATTTGAGGCCTAGCTGAAAATGGTTCAGCTATGCATGGGCCTTTGCTTTGCCAAGTTTCTGGAGTCTAGAACAAGGAAGATGTAGATTTCAGCAGCAGAGCGCTCTGCCAGCATCAGGAAAGTGAGTGGATCTGTCCGTATCTGCTGTCAGGTGTCTCTATTTATCCTTTTAAAATGACATTACAAAGGGGGTGTATGGGCCGGCTTAGCTAAGTTTGCCCCTTTGAGCTGGGATAGGGTCAACACTTCATCTCCGCCTTGCATTTTTGGTGATCAAGGCCGGCTGATATCACATTTTATGATTTGCTTTACATCCCTCAGAGACCTCCCTTTAGCCACTGGTCTCAAAATCGGATTTTACACTAAACACACATTTCTGCATTAGTCAATTGTATACAAATTACACACAAAGATGCCATATTTTATGTAGCATCCTTTCATCAAAATCTCGCAAAAGTAGGATCTTGTTTTAACTTTCTACAGAATTGTGTCCTTTTCGCTATGAACACAAATTCCAAATTTTAAGCAACTCTCCACAAATGTGTGTGTTTAACATGGGAATAAGTGTATAAAGTTTCACAATTCTGGCAGAAATACATTTAGCATAAAATCACATATCTTGCCATTCCTGTTCAGAACATGTCACACAGTTCTGCCGACTCTTCTCACGTGCAGCCAGAAATTAAATTAACAACTCTGTCATTTTTATATTTTTCACCATTTTGAATAGCAAGTTATAAGTCTTTTTAAAATGTGTTCTTTGTTTATGTTTATCAACAGATGGTCACTTGGCTCTGCCTCTTTTTTTCTCCCTGCAGTCCAAGGCATCCCTCTCCGGGCTTGTTCCTTCCAAGAGAGTTTACGACTGCCTCCACACCTCCAGTTTCCTGCGCTGCAATTTAACACCTCCCCGTGAGGTTCTGCTGGGAGGAAGGCCGTCCTTCCAGGAAAAAAAACTATTTTTCCAGTTCTTGCAGCCCCAGTCAGGCTAATTAACTTTTAAATTCAGCAAAACCGACTTTGTTGCATCAAACATAATACATTATTTTCTTAGCCTTAAATCTGTGGGATCGAAAACACAACTAAGATCTGTATTCCTTTTTGGCAACAATCCTGTTTTTGTTTGCTAATCCAGTTTTAGCTCACTTTTTAAAGTTTCATCAGGAACTCCTCTGACAGCTGTCATTCAGGCGACCCAGGGTACTGCACCCAGATTTTGGCATAGAGGCTGTCAGTTTACAGACTTTCCAGTTTTCTGATGAATGTTTTGCTCTTCATATTAGGACTTTTGATATTTACAATGCTTCATTAGATACATGAATTTTAGCACCAGGCAAGATTGTGAATGTTGAAAGTGTTGTGTTATAGGCATTTTGGAGTTTTTGACAACAAAGCCAATGTCATTTGTAGGCACATTTTTGGGTTTCATTTGCAAAGTGCTGCCTCTCTCTCTGCACTCTATTTGCTGGTTATGGAACGCACTGGCACATTTCTGCAGGGTGTGCTCCATTCCACTGCACATGCACCATGGGTGGCAGGTTGTGCATCCCTCTTTTTGTGTGATGAGATACACGGTTTTGGTAGGTTTTTGTAGGTTTTTGGCGCACACAAGGGATTTGCCGCCATTGTTGCTGTTTCTTTTCCCATAACTGCCAGGGTCATGCCGCATAGCACAGTGGAGTGGGTCAATTAACCCCACAGAGCCCCCCTCCCTGACATGTTTTTGACCGCCCGTCAAGTGTAAGTCGGGAGATTGGGATGTTCTTTTATTTTGTCCATGTGGAGAAAGTCAGCTGCTTCTCCCGTCAGTGCTGGAGGCGACCTGCTCTCCTCGCCGGTTCTGGTCAGGAGTATTGCTGGTTCTGGTTGTGAGAGTGGAGTGGCACTCCGGGCTCCTTGGGTCTTTCCTCCCGGTCCCCGAGTGGTCCTCCTTAGTAATCCCTTTGGATGATTCATAGCGCAGATGCTAGAAGATAGAACATAGCATGGTTATGGATATTTTCCCACTCCTGTGTCCACAAGTCATTTGGGGATGTCAGCAGTGGGAAAGACACTTGCATTGGTTATAATTGGCACTATTCCCCATCTGGGTTTCCGGTTGGTTCCTCTATTTGCTGCAAAGTATGCCTGGGATGGCAACTCTTCAGCTGGTTTATGTGGACCCACTTGTCTTCCCCTTCTGCCAAACTGCCCTTCGGGATGCGGATTCTGTAGGCGACTGGTGAGATTCTGTCCACAATTTGAAAAGGACCCCGCCAAATTGGGAGGAATTTGCGCTCTTTGGCTTGGTTCCTTTGGAAATTGTAAAAGTAGACCCAGTCTCCTACTTGGTATTCCTATTTAATTGTCTTAAGCTCATAGTGGGTCTTCATATTGTTTGCAGATCTCTCTAGATTCCGCTGAGCAAAGGCAAAAGAATGTTGAAGGTGTTTTCTCAGATTCTCAACATACTTTTATCAAGGTCTGCTCTTGGGTTCTGTAGAGCAGATGCTGCGGTAGCACCATCCTTCGTCCAGTCATCAGCTCAAATGGAGACATTTTTGTTGCAGAAGAAGGGGTAGATCTGATGGCCATCAGGACAAGGGGTAATCAAATGTCCCAACTTGGCCCAGAATCTGGCACAAACTTTTTTAAAATGCTCACAATAGTTTTGTTGTACCTCTCAATTCCACCACTAGAGGACCGCCGGTAGGCAATGTGTAGTTTCCTTTGACCCCAAGTATCTCCCACATCTTTGTCATCACTACGCTAGTGAAGTGGCTACCTTGGTCTGACTCAATCCTTTGGGGTAGTCCAAAATGCGAGAAGATGTGATTGATCATCAGGGCAGCTGCTGTTTCTGCCTTGCAATTTGGGGCCGGGAGACATTCCACCCATTTAGTGAACGAGCATGTTACGGTCAACATGTACTTTTTCCCTCTAGAGGATCGAATCATGGGCCCGATAAAATCGACTTGCAAATCTGACCACGGCAGTGTCATCCCCCTGTTTTGGAGGGGAGCATGGTGTGTGAGTGATGGCTGAAATTGTGCACACACAAGACACCCCTTCATGTATTGGTCGAGGTCATGCCACATGTGTGGCCAGTATGCAACCTCTCACAAGATTTCTAATGTCGTATGAAACCCCTGATGACCGGCTGTTGCCGCATCATAGGCGTGACTTAGCATCAGGCTTCAGAATGAGGTAGGGACCACCCACTGGTCATGGCCAGATATGGATCTCCTCACCAGCAAACCGTCTTGGATTCGGAACATTTTTGGACATTTCATCAACACTCTGAGGTCCTCTTTCCCAATGTAATCAGTATCTGTCAGGGGAAAGTTCTCTGGGTCCTCAATGTGTTGATAAAACTTACCAATTATTGGATCCCCTTTTTGAGCCGTAATCAAATCAGCATCTGGGGTCTCCTTACTCCATTGTGCAGTTGAGAGTTCATTGTGAGCATTTGTCTGGTACCTAGTGATAGCAGTGACCTGGATTTCCCCCAACAGGGACTCGATCTCAAGTAGATCCCCTTGGATGGCTCCGGTTTTGGTCAGCTGATCAGCTAGGTCATTTCCAGTTTTGTGTGATCCCTCTACTTTAGAATGACCCTTGATCTTTTTCCAGCATATGGTCATCCCATTTGAGGTGAACAGATCATCAATATTTTGTATTTATTTTCCATGTTTTAAAGGTTTATTATTAGCACATAGCATGCCTCTGATTTTCCAGTTAACCAGGTGCTCCACGAACCCGTTCCGTACATAATCTGAATCAGTGATTACGACCAGTTTGTGGAGTTGGTGTTGGACAGCAGTGAGGATGGCTTGATGCACTGCCATCAACTCTGCCACTTGACTACTTCGTGGACCGATTTTGTACCCAGCGGAGGGTTCTGGGGCATCATTCACCCATGCATTCCCTACGCCAGCCACAAGTTCCTTTTCCCCGTTGTTGTCAACATGGTAGGAACACCCATCCACATAGACCGTGGGCATCCCCTAACACTTGTCTTCCTCATAGACTTTGTGTGGGGAATTAAGGTATGCCTCCATGTTGTCCTTGATTTTCGTCCTCGAGGCAGTTTTCTCTGGCACAATCATGCAAGTCAGTCAGACCTTACGCGAGGGGACTCTACTTGTTTTGGCCATATCTGACCTCCACAGGAAAGCCTTGCATTGACAGAATCCAGGAAGTAATTCAGGAATTCCTCACATTTCCGGCCCAGATTCTGTCAATTTGAAGATATTGCAAAGGTTGGTGTGGAGTCTCCACTATGATGTGTTCCCCCTGGATAAACGGGCGGTAATTCTTCAATGCCCACACCATTGCCAGGAGTGCCTTCTCACAATTGGTGAATTTTTCCACCACAGAGCATAAAGTTTTACTCGCATAGGAGATTACTTTATTGACCTTGTCATGCTTTTGATATAATACTTCAGTCAAGCATGTATTTGAGAACCCTGTCTCCAAGAAAAACTCCTTGTTTTTGACAGGGTAGCTAGGCAACGCGCTTGTGAAAGGCTTCTTTTGAGTTGTCTTACTGCCTCGGCTTGTTCTGGACCCCACGCCCATTAGACCCCTCCTTCAACAGATGGATCAGGGCTCTACTGATCTCTGCGATATACTCAATGAACTTTCTGCTGTAATTAGTTTGTCCAAGGAGGCTTCTTAGTTCCCGCAGAGTTGTGGGGTCTTTTATTTTCTGGAGTGCTTCTACTTTCTTTTCCTTGAGACAGAGATCTTCAGAAGTTATCTCATGCCCCAAGAAATTGACATGGGTTCTGCACCACTGTGCCTTTTGGAAAGAGAGTTTTGCTCCAGCAGCCCTCAACTGGGTCAGAACATAACGGATATCCGCTATGTCTTCCTCCACAGTTGAGCTTTTGATTAGAACATCATCTACAGAGGCCAGGTTACCCCTTCCACCCAATTCTAAGAAAACTTGTTTCAATTTTTGCTTTTGATCCAGAGTCTCACAGGCATCAGCTAGGTTGACTCTCTCTTCAACCATCTGCCTGAAGCCCGGAAAGAATTCTGGTTGGGCTATCTCAGCGGCCTCCTCCAGCTGGGTGGAGAAGTCCCTGGTCAAAATGCTGATTTGGACTGATGGCTTCAGGTGGGGAAGGCAGTCCTTGTGGACTTGAAAGATCACCTCCTCCCTCCTGAAGTCACATCTTCCTTACCATAAGGGCAGGAAGAGTACACCAGGAAATTCCCCCCATGCCGGGTGAAGATCCTGTCTGGTGTTGTGTCATCGTCGCTATCACTATCAAAACAGTCCTTGGGGATTGGTCCTAACAGTTTGTTACCTAAATCTATGGAAAAATGTCGGTCATCAACCTCCATTCCAATAATGGTGCCTGCGCCTAGAGTGATACTCTTTAGGTCGCTGTTATCCACCTCTATTGGAATGGTGTCATGTTCCATATTGACTAGTGGGGTTGGGTTTACCCCCAACCCTTGCTGTTGGACATGAGCATTAAGATGAACATAGGTGTCCGGATTTTTCAGTTTCTGTCCTCTTTTAATCTTTACTTCAAGTGAGAATTGTCAGGTCCGTTCTGGGATAGTGACTTAGGGCCTCATTACACGGAAGGCGGTGAGCCATGGCGCTAGTAGCGCCATGGCTCATGCCGGTAAAATACCGGCACCGCCTTGGCGGAAAGGGGATTTACCGCCCCATTCCAAGGTTGGAGGGGCGGTAAATCCCCCTTCCGCCATTGCCCTTCCCCATTCCCATTTCTGCCCCATAGGGCTCTATGGGAATGGGGAAGGCGCTAATTACGGCACCGCAATTTTGCGGTGCCGTAATTAGCTCCGAGGTCCCTTAGCGGGTTGGTTTTTAACGCCTGCAACCCGCTAAGGGACCTCGTAGTAAGGCGGTAATGGTTAACGGTCACCGTTACCATTAACGGTGGCCGTTAACCATTACCGCCTTCCGTGTAATGAGGCCCCCACTCTCCAATCTGAATTTCAAGTGCATATGGCAGCAGTTGAGCTGACTGAAATACTTTCTCTGGGTCATCGAAGTCCCTGGGATTACCCGCTGTTCGGGACCAGGCTTTGAAGTTTATCAGGTCCAAACTAATGGCAAAGCGATTGAGAACGTCACTGCCTAAATAAAATGCAGCAGGGACATTTTGCACGACCCAACAATTATGGACTATGCTCTTGTTACCTGTGGAAATTCTGAGCATACACCTGCTAGGCAGGAGATGTTTGGAATTGGATGTTTCCAGGTCCATTTCCCAATTGTCTAAAAGTTTAAATGTGGGAATGGCTGTATCTTTTGGGAGTTTGCGGAATGTGGCCTGATTTCTCATCATTTTGGACTATAGGAGTAGGATTTTTTGATTGTGAATTTGTAATCTTTTTGACAGAAGGGTGGCTTGGGTTCCAGTGTCCACCAGTGCCAAAATTGTACATTGCCCCTGTATTTGGACTGGGGCATAACATCTTCCCTCCTTCTCCTCAAGGGGGAAAAGATAATGCACATTTGTCTTTGCTTTGGATTCTGACAGAGGGGTGATTTGGGCAGGATTTTGTTTGGGATCTTGGGAACCTGTAAGAAAAAGGTGACAGCTGGATATGGGGGAAGTTGTGGGCTCCCCTGGTTCTGATTCTGGGCTGCCCCCCGCTTTTTGGATGCAGTCACCAGGATGGGTTTGAACAAGGGGATTTTCATGCTGGTCATTCTGGGGTTTGATGATGGGTGGTTTTAACTTAGTCCCCACATCTACCCAGTCTTGATCAGGATCTCTTGGGACCCATTTTTCTTTGGGAGGAGTTCCCCCGTCCCTGAAGGAGAAGATCCTTATCCCAGAATCCTCTGAGGACCCCTCTCATTCAAGTTGGAAGATTCGCACCTCCTCCACAAAATGGGCCTTTTTAGCCTCTTTATTTCTCCTATCCGCCCACTGTTCCTTAGGTAGCAGATTTCCGGGGGCAGGAGATTTTGGTTCTGGTTCATGGGTTTCCAGGGGCTTTCCACATGTGGGGAAGGAAGCTTCCTCTAATGCTTTACACCCCCCTCCTCCCTGTGCCTCTTCCCTGGTAACCGGTGGGTTGTCGGGGTTCTTCCCCGTCATTGTTCTGGAGCACCAGACCCTTGATTTGAGGAGTTCTGAGTCGCCATGTTCATCTCAGGGTTCTGTTGAGCCCTCAGCATGCGACCCAGATCCTGTGCCATGTTCTGGACCTGGCGCTCCAGTTGGGACATTCGCTCTGGCTGGTACGGGGTCCTCTGGTCTACCCATGGTTGATCACGGGAAGGCTAAGTATCCCTTCTCCCATAATACTCCTGGTTAGGCTAGTTTTGGTACCCCTCCACCCTTGGCCTCCCCTCTACTGGATTGGGCTGTCTGGGCTCAGGAAATTGGGGAAAGAAAGAAGGGTTGTTTAGGGGGTTGAAGTTTGGCGGGTACCAGGGAAAGAAACTTGGCCCGGCATTTGAGGGATTACTGCCCTCCTGGGGAAAGTGAGGAGGGATGTTCCCTGGGTTGGCAGCTGTCTGGTTGGATCCCCCCCTTGGGCTGGAGGAGTCCACACATAAGCCAGGATGGGTCTGTTGCCCTTGAACCGGGGGCTGATGTAGTCAGGGGAGTTAGGGGTCCCATTTGGGATTGGCTCGAGGGCCTTCTGGGTCTGGGGTTGGTAGGATTCTGTGCGGGAATGTTTTTAGGCCCCCCCATCTCCAGGTCTAAAATGGGGGCAACCTTCACCTCCGCCACCTTAGCAACAGCAGGGGTGTTGGTTGGTTTTGGGCTTTTGTTAACACTTTTACTTTCTAGTGGCTTCTGCACTTAGATGCGAGTTGCTTGTTCAATGACCCAGTCTAGTGATCTTTTCTCATGAAAGTCCCTCACTAGCTGGTTCATAATGTATTTAGGGAGGGCATGAAAGAAGGTATTGATAAATTCCCTACTGTCAGAGCGCACTCTCCTTGTAGCCTGTGCAAAGGTACGTTTCAGTTCTTGGACAAATTCTTGTGGGGCCTGTTCTTCCCCACATTACAGGTTGTAGGCTGCCTTGCGGGCCTCTTGAGGGGTTCTATGAATTGAAAAATGCTTCAGGATGGCCGCCCTATAGGTGGACCATCTTGAATGGTTCTGATCCTCCAGCCCCGCAAAGAAGCTGGAGTATTCAGGTGAAAATGTCCACTTGACATACTGAATACAGCTTTGGCTGTCCTTCACGTGAAAGGTCCCCATCATTTGCTCAAACAATTCAAGGTGCTCCCAAACTGAAGATTTGGCATTTTTGTGGTAGGGCTTCATGACGCTCCTAATAGCTTTGATTTGATTCAGGGGATCTTTCAGCAGAGCCCTCTTAACTTTGTTGGCCTTTTTAGTTCTGGTCACCCTGGTCCACTCATTCTTTAACTCAGAGGCACTGTTACCAGAGGTGGCTGTCTGTTCCTCTAGACTCTCCCTGATTCTGCGAGCTTGGGAATGGCTGGCAGAATGTGGGGGCCTAGTCTCTTGGGACCTATGGCACTCAGCAGAGTCTTCTGACTCTGCCTTGCTCCCAGGATTGGCTGAGTACCCCCCCCATGATCCTAGCTGGGAAGAGGTTTTTAAGATGCTCTTAGTGGGCCTAGTCTCATGGAATTCCCCACCAAATTGTAATGAATGATCTCTAGGTAGGTGACATTTCTGAGGATCCAGTTCTCTGATTCTCCCCTCACTGGAGTCTCCCTGATCAGAGAGGCTGGCGCTAATATTTGGGAACCTGTACATAGATGCCCACCCATCCATTTCTGGGAGGCGTTGATCTAGCAGTTCCATATTTCCCATTGTGTTGGCCCTTGGTTCATATGAGCCAGTGGTCATCGGGGTGGCAGAGTCCATGGTACTGAAGGGATTAAAGTCACTCATGCCATGGTTCCTGAGGTTCTGCTCAGGGGTTTCTCTCTCCCATTTTACCTCATCTCTTTCAGCCCCTATTTCCTGATGATATGCCAAAATCTGACCTTTTTGCTCCTCTATTAATGCCTTACTGGTCTCTATGAGTTGTTCTTGCATGGCTATCTGTCTATGGAGCCTGTCATTCTTTTCACAGAGAGCCTCATTGTCTCTCTGTGCTTCCTGCCTGAATTGGCAGTATTGTGCCAATTTTTGCTGCAGGAGACTCACCTCCTGAGTTTGGTCCTTACTGGTCTGAATATTCTTTGCCAAAGCTTCCTCCAACCGCCTGGTGTGCTCTAACAGCTTTTCATAATCCATTTTGATTTCACCAAGTTCCTGAAAGGCCAGGTGATTTTCTTCTACCTTTGTTTTTAAATGACTGACTTTTTGGACTAAGATGTCCCTTTCCTGAGTTAGAGTGCCCCTTCTGTGCAGCCAGTTCGTCCTTCGGTTTCTCAAGGGCACCAGCTTTCTGGTGCTCCTCATCAAACTTTGTTTGGGATGCTAGGTCATTGATAATTAATTTATTATTTTCTTCTTTTAATTTGTCTATGCGGTTCTCTAAAGTGACCACCTGTTCTGTGCATGCTCTTTTAAAGGTTAATTGCTGCTTCAGCTTTTGTTGACTCTGTTGTAGGGAGTTCAACCTTTCCTGACACTCTTTTTGCAGTGTCAGTACCTGGGCATCTTGCTCTGCATTATTTTGCAGTAAGAGAGCCAGTTATTCTTGCAGTATGGTGGTATACTGCCTAGCCTCTGTTTCAGAGTCCTTGCTATCCTGGAGCCTATGCTCTGCAGAGTCCAGATTGCTCTGGATTTTCTGCAGGGCTTCCCCTTGCCTGTTTGTGAAATCTACATGGTCCGTGTACTTTTCCTGTATGACTCCTATGTGGAGGTACAGATAGGCCGCTATTTTGGCAATTTTGCATTGCTCCTCTTTCATGTTTGGGGCCATGTACAGCTCACTGAGTGTTTGATGTAATGGACCCTTATCCTGTCAGATATTAAGGTTGGTTTCAGTGACTTCTTGTTTTATTCCATGCAGCAGTACCTGTTTGTCTTGTTCTACCCATTCACCCCTGACAAACAATTTGTGCAGTAGGTGTTCCCTTGCAATATTGATTTCCACTGTGGTCGACATTCCGGAAAAATTCATTTCCTTTTGGCTTATTTCAGAGTTACTTTACTTTTGTAAACAAGCCTGATTTCTAGAGTATTTATTTTAGGGGCGCTTATACAGTGTAGCAGAGTACTCATACCACACAAACTATTATTACTCTGCAGATTAGACTGCTGTGTTAGATTGTCACTGGTGGCAATCAATCAAACCCCAGACTCGAGCCCCCAAATTTGTTCAGGATTTCAATCAGGCGATACACTCTGCTCTCGGCCTAGTGTACAGCGCAATGGAAAAACTTATTTGATATATTCAATTATTTGAAAGATGTACCACTCGTTTCACACCCCTTACTTTAAAAAAATACCCTGGGTCACACTGGACACGGAATCAGGCTGGTTTGTAAAAGGTATTATTTATTTATTTATGTATTTATTTATTTATTTAAGATCAAAATCACAATATATATTTTAATAGATACAACAATCACCAATGGGATTACAGAACCCTGAATAATATCTTTAAAGCACTAGGAATAAGCAATGAGCAAAACAAATGCAGCACAGAAAATCAAACTTTTGTGTTGGTTTCAGATCAGATAGCACTATGGTTAGAGGTTCCCCCTGCAACATCCCTCAACCCCCAATAGCAATGCAAAGAGATGGAAGGAGAGAGCAGGTATTCAGGAATAATACAGATCAAACAGTGTCCCACATCCCTCTTACACAGAAAGAGAAAAACGAAGTGGGCTTTTCAACTGTCAGGATGACTTTTAAAGTGGCTGAGCAAGAACTCTACATGTGTAGAAAAAATGCTTAAATTATTCTAAATTCCTACGGGAGCCGCTTTGAACAGTTGCACACAATCACCAGCAATGATTTAGTCCAAAGAAAATAATTGAAATCTTACAGTCCAGGTCGGAAACAAATGGAAGCTATTTAACACGTGTAAACATTTCTGAAAATGGGAATTCGCATGTTTTGGGGTTCTATGGATAGCTATGGATGTTAGGTACAAGTAGGATTTGAAATTTCGTTTCTATCACAAAAACTGAGGGAGTTATAGAGGTTCTGGTAGAGGTTGTTTTTCAAAAATATAGGCGCGGATTTGGGCAGAGCCACCAGGACAGCACAATGTAAGTGTCAGGAGTGATTTGCGATGCAGTCCTGGTTCCTCACTGTCCACCTTGGGGCGCTAGGCTGGTCACTCCAATGAAATGAATAGATCAAAGTTGACAAAGATGACTCGGAAAAAGGATGCTTTTACAGATAGACAGAATAAGATTTCACTACGGATTCAGACAATGTTACTGGTTATGAAAGTAAGAATAGTTCAGAGGTTAGGAGGGGACAAGATAATGCATGGGAATCAACAGTTTCTAGCTTCCTGTTAATACTCACAAGACAAAATGGATTTAAGATTTTGGACAGTCAGGATTCTGGACCGTCAGGATTCTGGACCATTGAATCGGATCAATAAGGGACTGACAGCTGGGCACATCGGACTGGACAAGGTCAGCAAGGCTCTCTGGTTGCAGCACGGCACAGGACTAGATGGGATCTGCCCTTCTTGGTTCTGAGGATATTTCATTTCAGCAGGCAAGCATTAACAGCACGCCCAGCTGTATTATGATGCTTCCCCTAGGCTTTTGGGGTTCTGTTCTAGAATTTGAGGCTTAGCTGAGAGTGGTTCAGCTATGCATGGGCCTTTGCTTTGCCAAGTTTCTGGAGTCTAGAACAAGGAGGATTTAGATTTCAGCAGCAGAGCGCTCTGCCAGCATCAGGAAAGTGAGTGGATCTGTCTGTATGTGCTGTCAGCTGTCTCTATTTATCCTTTTAAAATGACATCACAAAGGGGGTGTATGGGCCGGCTTAGCTAAGCTTGCCCCTTTGAGCTGGGATAGGGTCAACACTTCATCTCCGCATTGCATTTTTGGTGATTGGATCAAGGCCGGCTGATGTCACATTTTATGATTTGCTTTACATCCCTCAGAGACCTCCCTTTAGCCACTGGTCTCAAAATCGGATTTTACACTAAACACACATTCCTGCATAAGTCACTTGTATACAAATTACACACAAAGATGCCATATTTTATGTAGCATCCTTTCATCAATATCTCGCAGCTGTAGGATCTTGTTTTAACTTTCCACAGAATTGTGTCCTTTTCGCTATGAACACAAATTCCAAATTTTAAGAAACTCTCCACACATGTGTGTGTTTAACATGGGAACGAGTGTATACATTTTCACAATTCTAGCATAAATACATTTTGCATAAAATCACATATCTTGCCATTCCTGTTCAGAACATGTCACACAGTTCTGCCACCTCTTCACACGTGCAGCCAGAAATTAAGTCTTTTAAAATGTGTTCTTTGTTCATGTTTAGCAACAGATGGTCGCTTGGCTCTGCCTCTTTTTGTCTCCCTGCAGTCCAAGGCACCTGTTAGGGAGAATTCTCTGTTTAGGCTGAAATTCCTAACCTAGTGAGTCCCCCAGCAGCTTTGCTGGATTTCTGGAGTTTGTTTTTTTTCTCCTGCCAAGAGTGAGACTCTTTTCCTCACACTCTTGGACATGATTTGAGGGGTTCCTTTGACTGTTAATGTGTTTTATGGGGTATGGGGTCTTTTACTCCATAGGGTCTCATGTGTTTTTACTATGTGTGTTACACAGCACCCTCAGTGCAGTGACACAGGGGTGTCATAGTGGCCCCCCACCATAGGCTCCATACCCTGGGACTGACTACTGTCTCCCAGGGCATGTAAAGTCACCATTGGCTTTACTAGTCCCAAATTTAGTAACAGAACGAGTACAAACCATCCTAATGTGGAAGTACTGGTAGGGGTAATTCGATTGCCCCTGGGTCTGTTTTTTGAGGGGGTACTGTGCTGTCCTCCCTCGTCGAGTTTCTGGCTGGTGGCAGTGGTTACCACGCGGAATATTCCTTAAGAATATTCTCTATGGGATTTTCCCATGTATTTTAAACGCACCAATTTTTGGTGCAATGCTAAAGATACCGCCGGTTTATTTATTTAATATTAATTCACCGGTAGGGTCTTTTTGCCAGAACTCAATTTTAAAATGGCGTTTGTGTTTGCCTCTGTAACTCCAAACCAAAGGTCGAGCCCTTTGTTCCACTTTTGGCAGGCTTCTACACAGAAGCCCTCCAAAGTGGTGCCACTCTGTCTGGGTACCACAGGGGGTGTGGGAGGGGGTTTAGGCACCCTGGACTAAGTTGCCTTGCCAACCCAAGTCGCACTCTTGCGTGATTGGCCCAAGTGTTGAGCCGCCCCGCTCACCACTTAGCATGTTTGATTGACAGCTAGGCTGAATGAATGGGGGTTTCTTGCATAAAAGCAGGGCTTTTGGGACTGGAACTTCAGAAGTCGCCACAGGACCTGAAAATCCGAAGAGGGAGAAGCTGAGCCGACCTGCAACGATGACACCAGCGGTGGAGCCCTGCTGAACCGTCTCACCACTTCCCGATGACAGAGGAGATCTTCTTGCCGGAGAGTCTCTTCCCCTTGAGCTGGTGGGGACAACCAGTTCGCTTTCTTTTTCGCCTACCAGGACGTCTAGTGGTCGAATTGCCCATGCCAAGCACCCCGGCAACCGGATAGCCACTTACCACTGAACCACGAATAAAAGGACTGCTCCTTTGAATCGAGAACTCCGCGGCTGGTTTCTTCCCTGGCACCACAACGACCTTCTGCTTTCTTCCCCGACGAGATCTTCTCTTCTGCCGGACGAAGCACAGACTTGCAACCGCTGCCAGGAACAACTGCCCCCACTGGAGCGTTCTCACCATTTGAAGGTACTGTGTCCGCCTGGCCTCCCTGTCTATAGATTGCTACAAGGTGACAGTAAATCCTTAACCTTCTAGACTGGGCTGGCCTCTTGACCATCTAACTGGTCCCTTTCTTTTGGTCCAACTTCTTGGTTCTTGTGACCACATTTCGTTCTGATCCTCTTAAAGTAAATCCGGCTTTCTGAACTCTAACTTCACGGTTTTATTCTGCCTTCCTCTCTTGCTGTGTTCTTCTGAAAGTGTTGGGATCTGTTTCAATTCATGCTCTGCCTTTCTCTCCCTTTTAAATCAAATTATTAGAGTGCCATCTGCGTTAAGCACTCACCGCTGTCTGAAAATAAGTGGTGCTTTACTTAAGACTTGTCTAATACTCTTTTAAGGGAGTGTATATACTTTAGTAACTGTGTTTTTGAACTTGCTGGCTTGTTCCTTCCAAGAGAGTTTACGACTGCCTTCACACCTCCAGTTTCCTGGAATGCAACTTTGCCATTGTTCCTTTGCCTTCTGTAGACAAGATTCTGCTTTAACCTGCAATTAACACCTCTCCTTGAGTTTCTGATGAAAGGAAGGCCCTCCTTCCAGGAAAAAAACCTGCTTGTCCAGTTCTTGCAGCCCCAGTCAGGCTAATTAACTTTTAAATTCAGCAAAACCAACTTTGTTGCATCAAACATAATACATTATTTCTTAGCCTTAAATCTGTGGGATCGAAAACACAACTAAGATCTGTATTCCTTTTTGGCAACAATCCTTTTTCTTTTTGCTAATCCAGCAGGCTTTTGAGTTTTAGCTCACTTTTTAAAGTTTCTTCAGGAGCTCCTCTGACAGCTGTCATTCAGGCGGCCCAGGGTACTGCACCCAGTTTTTGGCATAGAGGCTGTCAGTTTACAGACTTTCCATTGTTCTGATGAAGTTTTGCTCTTCATATTAGGACTTTTTATATTTATAATGCTTCATTAGATATATGAATTTTAGCACCAGGCAAGATTTTGAATGTTGAACGTGTTGTGTTAAAGGCATATTGGAGTTTTTGGCAACAAAGCAAATGTCATTTGTAGGCACATTTTTGGGTTTCATTTGCAAAGTGCTGCCTTTCTCTCTGCACTCTGTTTGCTGGTTATGGAACCAACTGGCACATTTCTGCAGGGTGTGCCCCATTCCGCTGCACATGCACTATGGGTGGCAGGTGGTGCATCCCTCATTTTGTGTGCTGAGGCACACGGTTTTGGTTGGTTTTTGTAGGTTTTTGGTGCGCACAAGGGTTTTGGCGCCATTTTTGCTGTTTCTTTCCTCATAACTGGCAGGGTGATGCCGCATAGCACTGCGGAGTGGGTCAATTCATCCCACAGGAAGACTGCCACTCATCCCCCTATTTCCCCTGATTAGTCTACATATTGGCTTCTGTATTCAGGTGGGATGAGGACATCACAGAGGTAGAAAGAAGTGGATGTAAATGAGGTTTTAGTAATGAAGTTTGCATCGAGTTTATTGGCGGAGACCAAGTCCAAAATGTCTACTGAGTGTAGGAAGGCTGAGTGGGCATTAATCACCATTAAAACGTGTTCACAGCATGAGGGGGAAGGGTGAGTGGTCCTAAGGGGGATTTGGAGAAGGTTTACTGAGTTAGATATTCCGTATGGCATGGTAATGTTTATTTATAAAGTGCCTATAAACAGGCGTTTCAAAGCGCTCAAGGAGGGTGGGAACACGGGGAAAAACAACAGTCACTCAGAGCCTTTGAATTTCTGAGACGATAACGGTATGCACAGGCAGATTAAGTGAATATGATATTGTGGAAAACTGCTTTAATCATACCATTTATTAAGGAGGGCGATAGGGTAAATCCATCAAACTACAGAACCATCGCCCTCTTAGACATAGATAGTAAAATATTTATGAGAGTGCTACTGAATGAGCTCTCAATCTGGACAGAACAAGAGGGGGTATTATCGAGATGCCAAACAGGTTTTAGAAAAGGTCTATCAATGGGCCTAAATGGAGCCCTTTTAAACATCCTTAGTGAAACAACAAGGGCCAAAGAAAGAAAAGAATATGATATATTAAACAGTTTAGATATAGGCCTGACAGCGATTCTGCATTTTCTTCAAGTACACATTAAGTGGAGAAGACAAGGGAGAACAGACAGAACGATCTTCAGGCAGGGCTGTATGCAGATCGTGCGAGTTCGAACAGGGAAAGGGAGGGCAGGGGACCAAGTGCACACAGTTGGTAGATACTGGTGAAGTGCAGTGAGAGGACCTCTCAAGGATTTATCACAAGTGCAGTGAAAGGTTGGGTGCAGGGCCCTGAGACAAGTGCATAGGATTGTCAGGGCTGCCTGGGACCTATGATACTCTGAGGTACTCCAGACGGACAGTCAGTAAGCTGAATGGGATGGAGGGATAGAGGTGGAGTAGAGGACTAAGTTAGCAGGGTAGGGTGAGAGGGAAGGAAAAGAGGAGAAGAGGAAGGTCTTGAGGAGTTTCCAGAATTTAAAAATATCAGGCTCAAGACATAGGGTGGCAGGGAGGTAGTTCCAGAGGGAGGCGCCTGCCGAGGAAAAGGATCTCCCTCCAAATCTCTGCTTGGAGAACCGGCTCACTCGTAGAAGTGAGGTATATGAGCAGAGCTTGAGAGGGACAATATTTAGGAAAGAAATGTTGAAGGTAAGTAGGTCCTAGGCCCCAGAAAGCCTTGTGGACAGTGCAGAGGTCCTTGATTTTGATCCTTGCAGCCACAGGAAGCCAGTGAAGGGATTTCAGCGCCTGAGAGATGTGGTCCTGGGGTTGAGGCCAAGAATAAGTCTTGCAGTTCTGTTCTGGATGAGTTGCAGAGGGAGCAGGGAGGAAGCCAGGATGTTGAGGTAGAGGCTGTTGCAGTAGTCTAGCCTGAGAGAACCAGGGCTCTGGAGACATTGAGCCGCTGGGGGAAAGTGAGAAAAGGTAGAGTGCCTCGGAGGAGGTGTAGTTGATGGTTGGACTTTTTTGAGATGTCAGTAATGTTAGAAGAGAAGGAGAGAGAGGAGTCGAAGATGACTTCAAGGTTTTTGGCCTCAACGGTGGGGGTGGGCACGGGGCCAAGGGAGGCCTGTCAGAGTGATTGGGGACTGGCATTGAGACAAAGGTCGTTAGCAGCACACCGTGACTGAATAGAGGACAGCCAGTCAGGTATGAGTGAGGAGGAGGAGACGGCTGAGGGTAGCTTGAAGGATAGTTGCGTGTCATCCGCATAACACTGGAAATTAGAGGTGAAAGTGGCAATCACATGCGCAAGGGCAGCCATGTAGACATTGAAGGACCAGGGGGATAGGTTAGAATCCTGGGGAACGCCACAGGTTGAGAGGGTGATAGTCGAGAGAAAGGCACCAAGTTTGACCTGGGATAGGGCGGTCAGAGAGAAAAGAGGTTAAACAAACCGGAGCCTGACCTGAAATTCCCAGGGTGTTACAAAGCCGTGAGATCAGGATATTGTGGTTAACCATGTCAAAGACGGAGGAGAGATCAAGGAGAATGAGGACAGAGGGAGTGTTAGTGTCAAGATTTGAGAGCAAGTCTTCACAGGTGTTCAGAAGAGCAGTTTCTGTGCTCTGGATGCTCTAAAGCCTGACTGATGATCGTGGAAACAATTGATTGATTCTGTGTGGAGGTTTAGGTGAGAGATAGCCAGCTTCGCCAGGAGTTTGCCCAGGAAGGAGTGATCGAGATTGGGTGGTAGTTTGACGGAATGAAAGGGTCAGCAGAGGGTTTCTTGAGGAGAGGGTGCACAAGGAAGTGCTTGAGAGCAGTTGGGAAAACCCCAGTGGCAAAGGAGAGGTTGCAAAGGTCAGCCAAGGCTGGTGTGAGGGAGTCAATGTTGTCCTTGATGGGTTTGGAAGGGCAAGGGTCCACTTGCTTGGATGAAGCCTTAATAGACTAGACTTTTTGTGTCAACCTCATCAGGTGTTACGAGAGAGAGTGAGGAGAGTGGAAGTGGAGGTGGGGCCAAGGGAGACACGGGTGCTGGTGTGTGGTGTGGTGTGGGGGAAGGGAGGAGAGGATGCCTTGGGTTTTTGTGGTGAAGTGTGCTGCCGGGGTGGAGCAGAGGTCCTGGGTGGGAGTGATAGATGAGGAGGCTGCTGCAGGGTTGGCCAGTTCCTTGCAGACTTTGAAAAGTTCAGCCCGTGTTGTTTGATGCCACAGAGATGCAGGCTTGAATAAAAACTCTTTTTTTGGAGCGGATGCATAGTCGATATTGCCTTTGTAGGATGCAGGCCAGTTTGTCAGATTGGCCACCCGACGAATTCCATTTCCGTTCAGCTGCCCTACACTTGCGCTTAAGGGCACCCAGGTCGGAGTCGTACCAAGAATTGCACTTTTTGGAAGTGTTCAGTCAGACACTTATGACAGGGGAAAGAATATCAAGAGTGTTGGAGATAGAGAGATGAAGGATAGTGGGGGCTGTGTCAGGGTGGGATTCCGCCGCAGATGTGGGAGGAGGAGAGTAGGTGGATGCAAAGGCAGCCACTGTCACTTGGTCACAGTGACTGTGGCTGTGCAGGGTGAGTTACTGCCAGAGGAGAGGAGAGCTTCAGGTGAATTGATAGCAGGGAGTGATCGGTCCAAGAGAGAGAGGTGGTGAGAGGGATAGAGTGGGATGCCAGTGGAGATGAGAGCATCTAACATGTGGCCCGCGGTGTGAATGGAGCCAGAGGGTAGAAGAGAGAGCAAGAGAGGTTGTGGAAAGGGAAAGATCCTGACAAGTCAGTGTTAGGGAGAATTCTCATAAATGGCTGATTTCCCTTACCTATTGAGTCCCTCAGCAGCTTTGCTGGATTTCTAGGATTTATTTTTTTCACTTGTTAAGAGTGTGAGCCTTTTTCCCACTCTTACATGTGTTTTGCTGTGTGTGTTTTTCACTTTTTGTGTGATCTTGGGCACTGGAGCCTCACCTACTCCATGTGCACCACTTTTTTTTGCGTGTTACACAGCACCTTCATTGTGTAAGTGATTTCAATCCGGCACATCACCTAAGTCAATGCCTAGCGTGGGATGCACAACTGAAACCCTTAATTATTTATTTGTGTCTATAAGTTATTTTTTTCTGAACGATGTATCACTTATATCACACCCCTCTCTTTTAACCCCTACCCCCCATCACACTGAACCAGGAATCAGGCTGGTGTGCAAAGTAAAAATATTTATTTATGGATTTCACAATATATATCACACTATTTTTAATGGTTATACAATAATCACCAATGGGTGATGTCACACTACAATCTCTTTACTCAAAAGGAGCAATGATGCGAAAAATAATGCAGCACAGAAATAATACTTTTGTGTGTGTTCAATCAAATGTGATTACTATTTCCCCTGCACACCCCTCAATCCCCCCAATATGCAAGATGAAGAGATAGGAGAAGAGAGAACAGGTTTCTGGAATGCAAAATTCAACAAAATATATATCAATCCCAATTCCCCCCCCCCGCAAACTCCAGAGAAAAACAGAATTGAGTGGAAAACTTGTCAAAAACAGTTTTAAAGTTGGCTTTGAATGGAATAGGTGACACACTAAAAATGGTTTAAATCACTGATATTGTTCAAATTCTCATGGGAGCCGCTTTGTATGGTATCAGACAAACACTAGCAATGATTTAAGAGTGATAAGCAAGTTGAAAACGTAATTTTGCAGTCGGGTGCAATGAAAAGCTATTTTACACGTTGTTTTACACATTATAGATTTTGGCTAAACGAAAAATTTTGCGGCAAAATTTTCTGCGTGCAGTAAGCACGATTGCGGAAAAACTATATGCGGTTTTGGGTTCTTAGGAAAGCGTAGGATGTTAGCTTCAAGTAGACACTTAAATTTCGTTTCTAGCATAAAGTATGAAGAAGTTATGAACGTTTCTGTGGAGGTCATTTTTTTTAGATAGAGGCAAAATGTAAAACAAGAATGCGCTTTTAAAATACAGACAAGGTTTCTTTACACTAGGGATGGACTATGAAGAAACAAACTAAACGACAGCACAACCACCAGACCAGGATGCCTCCGATTAGGTTGTTGCCCGCCGAGACGCTTGCCTTCTTCAGATGAACTATATCAGCGCAAAGATGATTTTTAACAATATTATTACAGAAGGACTATAGGATAAGAGAGAAAGTTCAGTCAAGACAAAAAGGATTTCTAGCAATACAGTTCTGGATATAAGCTTTGATCTGGATAGGGATGACTATGGAAAGCACATAGGCTAGTGACAATCCTATACTATGGATACTCACTACCAATGTTTGAATGGAACCATCAAGGATTCTGGTTCTGGTCAGGGATATCTGGGACAGTCTGCTGGGCATACCGGACTGGTCTGGTTCAGCGATCAGCAAGGTGCTTTGGACACTGCACGGCAGGACTGGACAGCAAGGCTCCCTGGTCTACACTGCACAGCATGACTGGACTGGATCTGCAATGACTCTCTGGTCTGCACAGCACAGCACCAGACTGGGATTTAATCTGCCCTTCTGGTTATGAAGATATTTCTTTGACAGGCAAGCAGTTACAGCACAGCTGGCTGCTTCTTTTGGTTTCCACTTTAAGTTAAGGGATGGGTTCTGGAAGTTAGGCCCAGCTGAAAGTGGTTCAGCTATGCTCTGAGCCTTTCTGCTTGAAAAGTTTCAGGAGTCTGGAACAAGGAGTATGGATGGATCTTGTCATGATCTCTGCTTCCAAAAGGTCAGGGTTTTCCCAACTCCCTTGGAAGCAGATCCATAACCCAGGTTCCGAGTGCCAACCAGTCCCAATTGGGACCTTTTGGACCCAGTCCTGGCGCCAGTGGCACCAGGCTCATAAATATGCCTAGTCCCAGCGCTGGAAGCGCCGGGCTCATAATGCTTGGGTGGACTTACCTGCAGCAGACCATGCTGCTTACTTGCCTGCCAGTTGAGCCTCTGATCCTCTTCTGTTTGGAACTACTTTTCCTGTTGGGTGGGGCAGGAGCCACTCCCTAGATTCAGAACACTGGAACTCTTCTGGAAAGCAGGAACTCTTTTCTTACCTAGGCGTGGCTGTGGAAGGAGACACCTAAGCACTACAGGAGGCTATTTAAACCACACCCGATGGATGAATCTTGCTTTGCGTTATTCTGCATCCTCTGCAGCAGAACGCTCATCGTGTCTTCTGCATCTGATCCTGGGCCTAAGGAAAAAGGCTTACCATCCTGAATCCAGTCTTCAGCAACACCTATAAAGACAAGAAAGAACAGGTTAGCATTACGGTCTTCAGTGACAGCTCTTCACTTACCTGGTCCATCGGCTGTCACCAACGCCTCGCGCTGCATTCCGGCATCTGAAAGACAAAGGCTTACCTACTCTTCGTGCGCTCCGGAGGTCTTCACACTGCATTCCCGCATCTGAAAGACAAAAGCTTACCAACTCTTCGCACGCTCCGGAGGCCTTCGGCACTGCATCCCGCATCTGAAAGACAAAACAAGGTGCGTTTAAAGACATTGGGGAACTTTAATACTCACGTGCCAATACTCCTTTCCACATCTAACCCAGTGGGTATTCCGGCACCCTGCTGCCGCTCCGAACTTGTACCTGCAAAATAAAAAGACAGTTAGAGCGCATCGTGAAGCAGGCAACAAGCGCTTACTTACGTGCTTCCAGGCGCTTCTATTCATCACACGGGCTCCATCTTCAACTCACTTCAGCCCGTCATCCGCCATCGCCGGAACCCTGCAAAACAAGAAACATCATTACTAAAGACTTTAAAGACATTAGAATTACTCGAAACTTACCGTTCGTGCAGTAAACGACGGACAGCAGTCCTCTGAAGTCAAGAGGCCTGCTCCCCTTATCCAGTGAAGAAACTGGTTACAGCACCCTGCCCCGAGGCAGATGGAGAGCACGGCGTTCACTTACCTAAGGTGAGAGCGTTAACCTTTGGGGTTCTACAGGAGAAGAGAAAAGAAGAAGAGAGAGACATTCAATAACCCAGTTCCTTAATCCCATATTTTCTATCTGCAGACATCTTACCCCTTCGAGTCAGACATACAGTGCACAGAGGTCCAGCCCAAAGAGCCAGCCGTGTGTTACACATCACCTTTGAAGATACGGTATACGCCCAGTCAAGACCGGCGCCTCTACGGGAATCAGGTGAGCGTTACAGAATGCAAAGCCTACCACAAAACTCCCGTCCAGGCGCTATGGAAACCTCGGATACCGACCAGCTAGCCCAGTTACTTGGGGAACTAAGGGCAGAAGTGCATGCATCCCGTCAGGAAACGAACGCTCTAAGAAGGGAACTGATTATTTCCAAGGAGCGAACAGATGATCTCGCTAGACAATTGCTACAGTCACAAGCCGGACAGACCCCGTTACCCGCATCTGGGGGAAATCTTCCTTCTACATCCTCTATGAATCCAGTGCAGATCAACCTACCTGGGAATGTACCTCTGGCTCCGCCCGAACGATTTTCTGGTGACCCAAAGAGGTTTGCAGTATTTATCAATCAGTGCCGGTTGCATTTCTTATGCCGGCCAGCAGCCTTTCCAACTGATCAAGCTAAAGTAGCTTTCGTGCTTTCGTACCTTAGTGGCAATGCGGCAGACTGGTCGATCCCTCTAGTAAATCAAGATGATCCGGTCCTCCATGATTTTCAAGCTTTTCAGCTCAGTATGGAAAAACTGTTCGCAAGACATTCACAGGGGCAGGCCTTGGACAATGAGCTTCTTTCGTTGCGACAAGGTAATCAAGACCTTTTGGCTTATATTGCGTCTTTCAACAGACTGATAGTGGAAACTCAATGGCCTGAGGACAAAAGGATTACGCTGTTTTATAGAGGTCTACGTGGAGAGCTCAAAGATGTGTTAGCCCAAGTAGTGAATCCCCCACAAGATTGTTCGGACTATATAGACTTAGTCGTTCAAATAGATCACAGACTGCAGAACAGGAAGGCCGATCGTTCCAAGTTTGATGCTCGAGTATTTTCCAAACCGCCAACTCCTTCCAAAGGAGTAGACTCCGGGGAACCCATGCAAATAGGGGGTCTGAAAGGTCCTCTAACACAAAAGGAACGGGAAAGGAGAAAACAGTTGCAATTATGTCTCTATTGAGGAAACTCAGGGCACTTTCTTCGAGACTGTCCGGTGAAACCTGCCAAGAAGGCAGTAGGAGCTGCAGTTACCAAAGTTACAAACTCTGAGCAGGGAAACGACCTCGCCCGACAAGAATAGAGGTCCTCTTGCCGAGCGTGAAAACCAGTTCCGTGACCTCGCATTTCGTGAAACCCATGGTCCTCATTAGCCCTGATAATCCGGATCGATTACATGCAATTGAAGCTTACGTCGACAGCGGTGCCATCGGCAATTATGTGGATCATGAAATGGTTTTGAGGATGAATCTAACTCTTTGTCCCAAGGCTGTAAAGGACGTCATTACTACGGTGGATGGTACGGAGATAGCCTCCGGGCCAGTAACGCATACCACTCAAGAGGTGACGCTAGTAAGTCAAGATGGACACCATGAGAAGATCGTGTTCGATGTGATCAAGGCCCCTCAGTTTCAGATTATTCTAGGAATACCTTGGTTAGAGAAACACAATCCTCTGATCGATTGGCGAGCAAGAACGGTCCAGTTTCCAGAATGTGTCTCTACTTATCACCCTCCACCTGGTGTTGCACTGGCAGCAATTTCTTCAGAGACTCCCCAGTTACCTCCCGAATACCTAGAATACCAAGATGTTTTCCGGAAGGATCAGGCTAACTCTCTACCTCCTCATAGGTCTTATGACTGCCAGATAGACCTGATACCTGGATCTACTCCTCCTTGTAGTAGAATTTATGCCCTCACCGAGCCTGAGAACCTTCACCTTCGACAATACCTGGATCAATACCTGGCAAATGGGTTTATTTGTCCTTCCAAGTCCCCTGCTTCTTCAGCTTTGTTCTTCGTTCCAAAAAAGGAAGGAGACCTTAGAACTTGTATAGATTATCGCTCCCTGAACCAGATCACCGTTAAGATTAGATATCCGTTACCTTTGATCCCTGAACTCCTGGACCAAGTCAGAAAAGCATGCATATATACAAAACTGGATCTTAGAGGAGCTTACCACTTGGTACGAGTAAAAGAGGGCGATGAATGGAAGACGGCCTTCCGCACCAAGTATGGGCTATTTGAATATCAGGTCATGCCCTTCGGACTTTGCAATGCCCCGGCCGCCTTTCAATATTTTATGAACGATGTCCTCAGAGAGCTCATAGATGTGTGTGTTGTTGTTTACATTGACGACATCCTCGTTTATTCTTCATCGGAATCTGAACATCGGAAACACGTGAAAATGGTCCTCGAAAGATTGCGTCAACACAAACTTTTCGCTAAGTTGGAAAAATGTGTTTTCAACGTGACTGAAGTTGAATTCTTGGGATTCATATTATCACCTGGCGGAGTGCGTATGGATTCAAAGAAGGTTGATGCAGTTCTCAAATGGCCATCACCATCCTCCGTAAAAGGTGTGCAAAGCATGTTAGGCTTCGCTAACTTTTACCGCAGGTTTATCCCCGAATTCTCTCGAATAGTCCAGCCCATCACTGCCTTGTTAAAGAAAAACAAACGTTTTGAATGGTCTACCGAGGCGGAACAAGCTTTCCAGGATTTGAAGACTAAATTTATCTCTGCACCAATCTTAAAACACCCTCGCCCCGAACTCCCCTTCATCGTGGAAACTGATGCTTCAAGCCTTGCCATGGGGGCAGTTCTATCACAAAAGGACCCGGTAACCAATCAGTTGCATCCCGTGGCATTTTGGTCCCGCAAATTCTCACCTCCTGAAATCAATTACACGATTACTGACAAGGAACTTCTGGCTATCAAGTCTGCCTTTAAGGCTTGGCGGCATTATCTGCTGGGGGCCCGACACACCGTTACTGTGATTACGGATCACCGAAACCTGCAATATTTGAAAACCGCAAAAGCCCAATCCTCTAGACAACTCCGTTGGGCATTATTCTTTGCCGAGTTTGACTTCATAATTACTTATCGACCTGGTACAAAGAACGGTAAAGCTGATGCCCTTTCTCGGATGGGAGTGGAAGAACACTTGATCAACCCTAAACCTGTACCAATCATTCCCGAACAAAGAATTCTGGGTGTAATCGCCACAGAATCCATAGAGGAAGTTAAGGATAAAGCCAGGCAACTTGTAACTCCAGCAGACATACAGAATTGGCATCTGCAGGGAAAGGACTTTGCAGTAAAGGACAACTTATTGTATTTCCAAGAACGATTATACCTACCCAGCACAGATTTACAGAAAAAAGTAATCTCTTGTTATCACGATTCTTTAATGGAAGGACATCCCGGTATGGCCAAGACCTCAGAAAAGATCAAGCGCTACTTCTGGTGGCCGTCTTGGAAAAAAGATATCAGAGACTTTATAATGTCCTGTGGAGTATGCGCCCAAAACAAGAGTCAAAAGGAAAGACCAGCAGGCCTCTTACGCCCTATTGACATCCCACCTCGCCCTTGGCATACGCTTTCTATGGACTTCATCACCGATCTACCTCCATGCTCCGGATACAATACGATTCTAGTAATCGTGGACTTATTCTCCAAGATGGCGCATTTCATTCCGCTCAAAGGCTTGCCAACAGCAGCAACTCTGGCCCGAGAATTTCTCGAAAACATCGTCCGACTGCACGGTTTTCCTTCGGTTCTAATGTCGGATCGAGGTAGTCAATTTATTTCTCATTTTTGGCGAAGTTGCTGTCGGTCGGCTCAAATTGATGTGAGACTATCGACCAGTCACCACCCTCAGACCGACGGACAAACCGAGAGGACCAATCAAACTCTGGAACAGTATTTACGCTGCATGCTGCAACAAACTGAAAAAACTTGGAAAGACATCCTTTGGATAGCCGAATATGCCTACAATAACTCTGTCCATTCGGGAACTGGGAAAACCCCGTTTTTTCTTTTGTACGGCAGTCACCCCCGAACCTCGGAGTTGGATCCCCTCCAAGATCTTGAAACACCAGCAGTAGACTACCTGCATTCTACAATCACCCAAGCCTTTAAGGAAGCTGTTTCTCACCTTCAAAGGGCTAAAGAACAATACAAGAAAGGAGCAGATCAACATCGGAAGGAAGCCCCTTAATATCAAGTAGGGGATCAAGTCTGGTTATCCACCAAATATCTACCTCTAAAAGGGCCACGCACATTCAACCCAAGATACCTTGGTCCCTATTCCATCACTACCATAGTAAACCCAGTAGCGGTCAAGTTGGACTTGCCCCCGCACATGAAGATACATCCGGTCTTCCACGTCTCTCTATTAAAACCCGTGCAACCTCAAACCCGACTAACTAAATCTCCAAAACCTATCCTAGTTGATGGAGAACTCGAGTTTGAAGTCAAAAGCATTCTGGACTCCAAGATCTCCAAATCTAAACTATTTTACCTAATTGACTGGAAAGGCTACGGCCCCCAAGAGAGATCCTGGGAACCTGCTGAATATGTCCACGCTCCTCGCCTAATCAAAAAATTTCACCGAACATTTCCTGACAAGCCAAAACCCCCGGAGAAGCCCGGTTTGGGAGGGGCCTTGAGGGGGGGTACTGTCATGATCTCTGCTTCCAAAAGGTCAGGGTTTTCCCAACTCCCTTGGAAGCAGATCCATAACCCAGGTTCCGAGTGCCAACCAGTCCCAATTGGGACCTTTTCGACCCAGTCCTGGCGCCAGTGGCACCAGGCTCATAAATATGCCCAGTCCCAGCGCTGGAAGCGCCGGGCTCATAATGCTTGGGTGGACTTACCTGCAGCAGACCATGCTGCTTACTTGCCTGCCAGTTGAGCCTCTGATCCTCTTCTGTTTGGAACTACTTTTCCTGTTGGGTGGGGCAGGAGCCACTCCCTAGATTCAGAACACTGGAACTCTTCTGGAAAGCAGGAACTCTTTTCTTACCTAGGCGTGGCTGTGGAAGGAGACACCTAAGCACTACAGGAGGCTATTTAAACCACACCCGATGGATGAATCTTGCTTTGCGTTATTCTGCATCCTCTGCAGCAGAACGCTCATCGTGTCTTCTGCATCTGATCCTGGGCCTAAGGAAAAATGCTTACCATCCTGAATCCAGTCTTCAGCAACACCTATAAAGACAAGAAAGAACAGGTTAGCATTACGGTCTTCAGTGACAGCTCTTCACTTACCTGGTCCATCGGCTGTCACCAACGCCTCGCGCTGCATTCCGGCATCTGAAAGACAAAGGCTTACCTACTCTTCGTGCGCTCCGGAGGTCTTCACACTGCATTCCGGCATCTGAAAGACAAAAGCTTACCAACTCTTCGCACGCTCCGGAGGCCTTTGGCGCTGCATCCCGCATCTGAAAGACAAAACAAGGTGCGTTTAAAGACATTGGGGAACTTTAATACTCACGTGCCATTACTCCTTTCCACATCTAACCCAGTGGGTATTCCGGCACCCTGCTGCCGCTCCGAACTTGTACCTGCAAAATAAAAAGACAGTTAGAGCGCATCGTGAAGCAGGCAACAAGCGCTTACTTACGTGCTTCCAGGCGCTTCTATTCATCACACGGGCTCCATCTTCAACTCACTTCAGCCCGTCATCCGCCATCGCCGGAACCCTGCAAAACAAGAAACATCATTACTAAAGACTTTAAAGACATTAGAATTACTCGAAACTTACCGTTCGTGCAGTAAACGACGGACAGCAGTCCTCTGAAGTCAAGAGGCCTGCTCCCCTTATCCAGTGAAGAAACTGGTTACAGCACCCTGCCCCGAGGCAGATGGAGAGCACGGCGTTCACTTACCTAAGGTGAGAGCGTTAACCTTTGGGGTTCTACAGGAGAAGAGAAAAGAAGAAGAGAGAGACATTCAATAACCCAGTTCCTTAATCCCATATTTTCTATCTGCAGACATCTTACCCCTTCGAGTCAGACATACAGTGCACAGAGGTCCAGCCCAAAGAGCCAGCCGTGTGTTACACATCACCTTTGAAGATACGGTATATGCCCAGTCAAGACCGGCGCCTCTACGGGAATCAGGTGAGCGTTACAGATCTGCTTTAAACTACTTCACCAAATCGGGATGGGGGGTGGATCAGTGTCTTTCTCTAGGTCTCAGCTGTCTCTATTTATGTGTTTGATAAAGGGGTGGGTATGCTGAATTATCCTAGGTGCACCCCCTAGGTAGTCTATTGGCTAAAGTCTGCTATCTCCCTTGATAAGAGGAAAAAACAGTGTGTCACCATGATGATGTGGTTTATGAGGCAAAACATCCTCCCCTTTGCCTTTTGCACATAAAATCTATTTTTGATGTATCTTTACATGTGTACAATCTATATACCAACAAGATACATAGATCACATATTTTTTGAAGCAAACCCTCTTTCAATCCTCGTTGCGGTGGGATCTTGGGTCTGGATTTGACAGTTTTTTGCACTTTTTGTTCAGGAGACAATATCTGATTTGTCCAGAATTATGTACATATGTGCGCATGATATCTGGGCATAATCGTATGATGTTTCATGCTTCTGACATAAATACAATTGCTACAAAACCAGAATTTTCACTGTGCCTTCCCAGAACATCGCACAGCTTTCTGGCACCTCTTAAAATGTGCACAAAAAAATCACATTAAAACTGCTACTAATTCTACACTGATAGACAGATTTTCACAGGCAAGCACACTTTTTTCTGTGGATATTTTGATGATAGATTCTGCTTTTCCTGATAGTGTGTGTTCATAATGATTCCTTAAATGAAGTGGCGGGTAACACCCAGCAAAGATATTGGATGTTTTTGTTGTGTTTTGGAACGGTATTTTGTATTTTCAGCAACCAAGAAAAGAGGCGTTACGAACAATTTCTGGATTTCCTTCAATAAAACACTGCCTTTCCTGCAGTGTTAATTTTTCCTTGGTAGGCAGCCCAGTAACATGTTCCAGCAGTGAGGTTTCCTTTCCACTACTGAAAACAGGCAAAGTAGATTTGGCAGCCATCTTTTCCGGTTTCAAAGCGCAATGTTCATGGGTTTTGGCACGCATAGGACTTTTGCTGCCATCTTGCTGATTCTGGTGCCACTAGCACACAGTGATGCCGCAGGGCAGAGCAGAGTGGGTTAAAACATCCCACAAGTGCAGTAACACAGGGTTGTCTTTTAGAATTCCCACTGACTCCATTTTTCTGGGGCTGACTACTGTCCCCCAGAAACATGTAAAGTTGCCATTAACTTTATGTAGTCTCTTTAAACCACAGACCCAGTACACCCCATCTTACACAGAGTATTGGAAAGGGTTAATTCTTATCCCTTTCTGTCTTTGCCTTTTGGAGTCTTGTTTCGCTCCCTTAACATTAAGACTTGGCTGCTGGAATTGGTAACTACCCTAACTTTTCTACCACGATTATCTTATATAAACGTGGCATTGTTCCAGGCTATTATATTATTCTCGAACATAAACCCGCTTGACCAAATACATTTTATTTTGGTTCCGGCAGGGTTTATTCGCCCTTTCTTTTTGTTAAAATCTTTCTCGTGTTTTTCTCTGCACGCCAAACCGGGGATAATTCCTTTGTTTGCAGTCTTTTCGCATGACTTCTGCACAGAAGCCCTCCTTAAGGCGCCTGATAGTCTATGTAGGCAGGATGTGAGGGAGGGATCTTCGGACCCCTGCCATGGGTTCCCTTGTTAACCCAAGTCGCACTCTTGTCTGATTGGCTAAGGGGACTGGCCTTGCCAGGCCAGCCACCCTGCTGTGTGATTGAGAGCCAGGCTGTATGAATGGGGGAAAACTGCATAAAAAGCAGGTCTCTGGGACTGGAAGAGCAGTGTTGCCACTGGAACGAAAGAACCAATGAAGAACTGGAAGAAGAGGACCCTACCACGACTGAACCGCCCGGTGAAGCCCTGCTGCAGGTCCGAATCTCCAAATCCGACGACAGAGAAGATCCTCCAGGAAACTTCTTCCCTTGAGCTGTTGGGACCAACCAGTTTGCCCAAACTACAAGCCAGGACCACTCCTTTGGTCGAATTCGCTGTACAGACTACAGTGGGCCGGATAGCCAGGAAGGTCGGACCCTTCTTGGGTTTTAAGGAGCGCACCTTTTATTCACTGTTTTGCTCTGCTGCTGGTTTCTTCCCAGGGTGGCGCAGGACCCACCAGTCTTCCTACTTCGTGTCAGTCCGACAGTTGCTTCAGGAACCGTGAGCCTGCAGCAACCACCAGGAACGTCCTCCTCAGCTACAGCTCCCTCTCCGTTTTAAGGTACTGTGCAAATCCGGTTGTCCATTTAGGTCAGCTACGGTGAAAGTTTTTGAAATTTTTCTCCAATCTGAGGGCTGGTACTTATCTTCTCTTTGAACTAACTTTTCTTCCAACCAACCTCGTCCAGAATCTGTGCCACAAACTTTACGGCGAAGTACCCTGAACTGTGTGATCTTGAGCAAAAGACTTTTGTCCTATTGACTTTGGCCCTAAGCCATTTCTATCTGATCTACTCACTGTAGTCTCTCTTGTTCAAATTGCCCCGAGTCCTTACCTGTTGGTTCTGCCTAATTTCTAAAAACTTGTCTTTCCCTCCCTTTTAAATTGCTGGAGTGCCATTTTGCTCCCACTTCATTTTGTGAGCTTAACTTGTCTGGAATTTAAGGGATGTGATGTGGTGTATTTATGATTGTGATTTTTAACTTGCTCAGAATAGTGCAATATTATACAACTGTTGAGTAAATAAATATATTTTCTTTTACTTAGAAACCTTGAGTCAGTGTTTGCCTGAACCATAGTAATTGCTGTCCTTTGTGTAACTCTTTACGCTGCTCACTTACTCTTGAGATAAGTCTGGCTGCTCCGCTACTCCTACCACTATAACTGTGTAGTACAGGCTTGTACCAAAGGTGAAATTGTACTGTCAATTGTAGTCTTAATTTTGTGTAGTGTTCCCAAAGGGTACTGCATATAATTCTGTCTAACAGTCAGGAGAGTCCAGATGGATGATGAGATCACCCAGCAGGAGGATTTGAGAGGAGGTGTAGAGTAGAGAAGAGGCTATGTCGGCCGATTCCAAAAGGAAGAGAGTGAGCTGTCCAAGAAGCTGATAGAAGGTGGTCATGAGGAGAGAGGATTTAGGAAAGAGTGAGAGCCTGCAGACTAGGCACTCGAAGGAGGAGTCGGCCTGAGTAGGGATAATAGACACAGGTATCCATTCAGGGAAGATCAATGGTACTCCACAAAATTTTGTAGCTTTCAGGGAGGAGACTGTCAATGCTTTTGACAGAGCTTTCCTTAAACCATGTTTCAGTGATGGCGAGCAAGTCAAGATCCTGAGTTCAAGGAGTTTGCAGATATCGGTTGAGTGTTTTACAGCGGAACCGAGTGTTAAGGGTGGCAATGTGAAGCAGCTAGCCATCATTAAAGGTATTCCGCGGGGGGCGCATGGGAGAGTGGTCCCCCTGGCGGGTGGCAAGAGGCCAGAGTGCCAGAGTAATAGTAGTGGATGGAGCAGGAGTCAAGGCCGACAAGGGAGCCGGGACAGTAGGGCAGGGCACAGGTCCCTGTACAGAGGAGGAGGAAGAAGGCGTAGTGGGCAGGGGTGGCAGTGTAGAGGAGAAAGAAGGGACAGTGGGCGAGTGAGCCTGGCCGGAGGGGGAAGTAAGATTAGAGAGGTGAGGGAGGAGCCTATTAAAGAGAAGAAGGTTGGGTTGAGGACCCTGAACCATAATGGTTCCTTTGAGATAGACATTAATGATGACTCTGGAAATGTTGAAGAGATCAAGAAGGACCTCCAGCGATTGCCACCATTAATGGGAGAAGAGGCGATAGGAGAGAGAAAGCCAGCCATCTAGCAAATCAATAGGTCAGGTGAGTTAACGAATAAGAGGATGTCAGTGATAGTCTTTCTGGCGGAAGCCGTGACATAGGTGTCTGCAATAGGTAGGCTTGAGTTGGAGCCCAGAGTGTCCTTCTAAAGTTTCTTCCAGACAGATTTAGTGATAGTTGAAGGATAGGTGATTGTAAAGTAGTTGGAGAGGATAGGAGAGATAGATAGCGACATGGTAGGCCGAAGTGGAAGAAGCGGGCAAAGGCACTTGCCAGGCTGAAGCACTAATGTACTTGTGCGTGGGGGAGGAGAAAGAGGGAGGTGTGCCTTGTTGGAACACAAACAGCCGTAATGAACAACTAAAATCGATTATCCAGCAGGGCATGTGAAAGTCAGCAACAGTAGACATGCTAAATTCGACTTTAAACAGGGCAGGTGAAATGCAGCAACACTAGACAGACTACATTCCCCAATAGGCCACTTTAGGAACTCTTTTGCCCAATCAGCATCATGAAGGCACAGAGCAAAACAAAGTCAGGCATCCTATGCAGCTGTAAAATAGGTGGCAGCCATCTTGGAAGTGCCACGAGGTGGCATGAAAAAGACACACATAGGGCCTCATTACGAGTTTGGAGGCAGCCATTCCCTTAACAACGGCATGGCTACCCCCAAACCCGGGTCCGGGTCGGGTTCCCTGAATGGCCATGGAGGGCCTGGTATTTCCCCATTCAGGGAACGCAGATTCCGGTCCATCCCCATTCCCATTGAGCCCCCATAGGGCACAATGGGAATGGGGAGCATGCTAACAACAGTCCCGTTACTGACGGGCCCATTGTTAGTATGCTCGGCCGCTCGCGGGACCCGCTAAGGACGTTGGGTAAAACAGGGCGGCCTGAGCGTGTCCCGCAAGTGGACCTCATAATGGGGCGGTAAGCGGTTAACAGCTCCGGCACCATTACCGGCACTGTTAACCCCTTACTGCCCTCCTCGTAATGAGGCCCATAATGTTGGAATTCCAGCACAGCAAGGCTCCATGGTCAGTGGAAACAGGAGAAAGCAGCAGGAAAGTGTGGCGAAAACACGCTGTCTTTAAAGATAGATTGAATTATTTTTTCTTTTTATTTAAAAAAATCAGTGAAATTTTATTGAAGTCAGCAAAACATTAAGGAATCAAATGAAAGATGTTGCCCAAATTAGAAGGTCACCCGACCCCCTACCTGATTGCTGGATGTAGTAGTCGAAGTCAGCACTGCCTCCAGGCATGCATCAGGAAAGTAGGAGGGAGAAAGCACTCAGCATATGCTCCAGTGTGGAGATCAGCCTGCAATGATGGAAAGGCAGGCAGGCAAATGGGCCTTGGAGTGAGGGGGCTGGGTAAAGAGTGACTATGGATGAATGTGTTTCCACTGGCAGTCCCTAGAAATTCTGGGGATGAGCTGCATTGGTGCGAGACACATGATTATGTCTTACTAGTAGCAAGGTGCAGAGGGATCAGACTTTGGCCCTGCCAATCCCAGGACCATACAGGCACAAATGAGTGGCATCCAGGTCCTTTTACGTCCTTTGTCGAGGATTCCTGGCAATGAGGACTGTGATTAAATGGATTCTAACCTAAAAAGTAAAAGGATGAGTAGGCACTAAAATGTCCACTAAGACCTCACACTGCTATAAACCAAGAACCACCAACAGGCACAGTATAGAGATATACTTCCTTTGCCTTTTGAGGTAACATGGGCCTAGAGAAGAATATGCTCTTTAAAGGGGTGCAAATGTGATTCAGTAGCGATCTAAACAGCAAAACATAACATTCCAAAATAAAGGGAGTGTCCAATCAAAGTTCAATAAAAATAGATATACTTTAATAAAGTACATCATCTGCAAAATGACAAAATGGAAAAACACTACATAAAAAACACTGCTGAGGAAAGAACATAGAATAAGCAAAGATAGTAAAATGTGGCACTCTGAGTAATGTGTCAGGTGTGTAAGGCAAGTAAAAAGAATATGTTTCTTGGATAAAAAAGGTGTCCCAACAGCAAACGGGGATTGACAAGGGTTGAATGTGGTAGCTCAATACAGTTCAAAGGCAGCGTTCGGCAAAACAGGTTGTGGGATGCTCATCAAGGTCTGTTTGAGGTCGAGCCAGGTCGAGTTAGGTTTTTACTGCTTGGAAGGGTTGATGCGTGATGCTCTTGTAGTTTGAGTCAGTGGGCGCAAGTCGTTGAATAGGTGATTCTGTTGATCTGGTGTGCAGTTTGACAAAGCAGCAGTTTGAATGCAGATCGGATTGAGTCATGGCGTAACCCCTGTTTTGACTCAGCAAGTGACCCTCTGGCGGTTTGAGTCATGTCATTAGTATGAAATGGTTGATTTGAGCCTAGTAGGTGATGGGCTCATCAAGGGCACGATGCAGCAACGAGCCGGCTCAACATGCAAGCATTGCAATTTGGAGGAGGGGCATCAAGTAGAAAAGTAGAACCATTGGTATCCCTCAGCGTCAATACAATCAAGCTCAGCTTTGACAGCAGCCTGACCTGTTTCAATGCTGTGGAAGAGAGAGCATTAGCTGATCTATTCCACAGGATGCTGTGAGACCCACTTCAGAGTCTCGAGGACAGGATGAATCTTGTCAGTTTCTGCTCTTTGCTTTGGGAGCTTCTGGTGCAGAGTAGCAGGTCCTGGTCTACGGCAAGTGTCGCTCCCAATGTGCCCTAGGAGTTGGTTTAGGACAGAGCTCAAACTATAAAGGGAGACAGATCTAAAGGTACAGGTTCCGACAACCAGCATCCGAAAGGAGGAGGGGACCTCTCACATCTAGAAATTACAAAAGAATTTTAATAACAGATCAATATAGTTAAAAACTTGATTAAATCTTTTGGTCCACAAAACAAAAGTCACAAAAACTTTACAAAAACATAGGAATACGTATTAGGCAGTCAAATGCTAAATAATACAAATTCAGAAAACACTGTACACTTTGGACAACCTATTGTGTAATAAACTCCATTAGGATCAGTGTAGCATATTATTAAGTCTCTGTTATCAATCCAGAGAGCTGTCTCAACATGTTTCTGTTCATACATGCAAATAACGAAAATTCTTCAGGAGAATACAATTATGACAAAAAACCTAGTTCCTATAAATTCATAGACTTGATCTGGGCCAGTTCCATAGCACCTGTAGGGTTGAGAAGAATATGAAAACAAAAAGTCAGCTGTTTATTAGCTATATTACTTTGTATAGTTCTATAATAATGAACTGGAGGACCATAAAGGTAGATTACCTTAACTGGTGCTCGTGGGGGCTCTCATCTTCAATAGTTCAGTTGGAGTAGGATGATGAATAGATCCTACGGTGTAATTAATGCAAGAAAAGTATCAAAGTCAGCTTTTCAAAGTAGCAATATCTGGGCTCAAACACTGTCACTGGATAGGCAGACAACCAAGAGATAGTTATAACACTAAAAAAAATAAGAAAATTGTGAAACTTGCCACTCGGCGCTCACCTGTTTGTAAAGGTAGAAGGCAAGTTGTCAATCGGTCTAAGGTGTAGTACTGTCTGGACCACGATCCACGTGCACTCAGTGGTGCTAAACGGCTGGCCAAACTTCACCCAACTCAGAACGGGTTTCCTACAAATAAAGACATGAAACTAATTGTTGGATGCTAAGCAAAATAGTGGTAGAGCGTATATGGGGACATCTGTGTGGTTTTTATAAGAATGCCACAAGTATTTCTCTACTAGAAAAAAGAGTCTAAGTATATAATACCTTAAAAAGGGGCATTCCTTCGATGGTAAGATGGTACCGTGCCAGAATCAATCGGGGACGAGCAAATGTATATATGAAGCTGCAACCAGAAATAGGTTCTTGTTCCTAACATGTTTCGTAATAAATAACCAATACGATCAGCTTGGTGTTCATCTGGTTACTATGGCGGCAATGTGTTATTACAACAAGCACATGTTCAAAAAATAAATAAATGAGAATAACGTACCTAAAGCCTATGAATATGGCGAAAGGATTTCTAGTGCAGCCAGAGTGCTTCGGTCTTCAAGAAATTCCAAAAACTTTAAAAAACTTCAAGAACTCATCCGCTCCAATAAATAACTGGATTTGGAGGACTCGATGTCAGTCAGCTGTGCGGAACGGCACAACCTGAGGTTAAAATCGATGGTCAGGGTGTATGTCGGACAGCGTGAAGCCTAAAGGAAGGAGCATACCTGATTGCCGTGGTGCATGAATGAAATCTGTCTCGATACGCAGAGGAACGCTGCGGAAAAGTTAGCCGCGTGCTGCTGTTAGTAATGTATACGTTGTCAGGGGAACGTCCACCGTCCTACCTTAGTGTTCATGTAACGAGCCGCGGTCGAGGAATGCGGCCATCTTTTAATCGTTTTAACGGCTCAACAATGTAGAGGGAATAAACACTATAGAGCACTGTTATGCACCCCTTAGAGACAACTATGATGAAGGCACGCATCAAAAGACCTAGAAAAACAGGAAATGATGCCAAAGTCCAAACGATACTATGGTCACAGAGTGTACTCAGGGGCACAGCCTCAGAACAAAGCACTGAACATGCGGCGTATGAGTGCCTTTGCCAACAAAGAGGGAGATCTCTGCAGTAAATAGTATTAACAATAACTAGCCATAACAGGAGATAACGGTGTCAAGCCGGATCGGGAGTTCCACTAACGTAGTAAGGTGTGCGCCACTTCGCAAAGAGGGGAGGAGCCAAGTGTGGCACAGATAAGTCCCGTGTGTAATACCATCATTGGGTGGCTATGTGAAAAACCAATTTCTAGAATCAAGATAATAGAATAACGGCATCCAGGATGCCACAACTAGGCACACATCTCCAAACGGAGGGTTGCCTACTCCTCTAGGTGTGAGAACACGATAAACACACCGTGTGTAACTGAGATGGACTGCGGTGTATTCATGGATAGTGCATACTACCATGGTATTAAATATCTACTATCACCAACTATATTGGAATAATCCTCCTTGATATGGTGGAATTTTATGCCATTCAACGGTCTCATTCAGACCAGTCACATCACTTTGCAGTATATAAATCATCTTCTGTTCAGTTTTAAACAGCCTTCTCTCTAGGGTCTGTGGATTGCCCCATCTCAAAGATGTCAATATTGCCCATGTGAAGTCCTCATGGTCATGCTTTAACATACAAAAGTGTTTAACTAGTGGGGCATTCTCTATTTTGTTTTTTATGCAACTTCAGTGTTCCATTATGCGAGTCTTTACTTTTTGGATCATCTTGCCCACATAGAATAGTCCACATTTACACTTGATGAGATAAACAACAAACTCAGTGTTACAATTAGTAAGAATTTTTTGGGTCCAAGGTTTTTCAAGGCCTATATCAATTTCTTTACTGCTAGAGGTACGTTTGCAGACCCCACAGGATCCACAGGGGTAGTGTCCAGTAGCTTTAGGCAGACCCCACAGAGTAGTAAATGGGGATCAGGTGTAACTATGCATTTCAACTTACTATTGCTCACTCTGTTTCCTATAGTGGTGCTCTTTTTGTAAGCAAAGATTGGGATTGGGAGCGGTAGTGGTTTGGAGGCCGTATCGAAGATCTTCCAGTGTTTCTTGATGATATTCGTGATTTTCAAACTTTGGTCGGTGAAGGTGTTCACACAGACAACACGTTCATCTTTTGCTTTCACAGGGTTGGGTTCCAGGCGAGCTTCTCTGTTATTGTTAAATGCCCATTTGGCAGCTTTTTTAACTAACTTCTTCAGATAGCCTCTTTGTCTCAATTTCCTACTTAAAGAGTCAGCTTCGCTCTCATATGTTTCTTTATCTGAGCTGTTTCTTTTTAAACGCAAACATTGTCCAAAAGGCAGGTTGTCACATAGATTTTTAATGTGATGGCTAGAATAGTCTAGTAGTGAATTCTTGTCTGTTGGTTTGTGGTAGGGTTTGACTTTTAATAGGCCATTTTAAGGGTAGATCGTCGGATCGAGAAAATTTGTGGATTCATTGCTAGCTGTCCTCGTTAACTGTAGGTGGGGGTTCAAGGTGTTTAGCCAAATGAAAACATTATTGGCAGTAGTACATGAGCCTTCCCATACCAGCAAAATATCATCGATATAGCGGTTCAATTTTTTCTTCAAAATCACTCCCATCATCAAGGAAGCATGCTAGCTTTAACTGCAACCTCGCAACAAGTTTAAGACTCCCTGCATGCCATACAAATAAGCCACATGCAACGCGCCACCCTTCTCGGCTGAGAAACATACCCTCTCTATTTGCCAAAACACCATCTTATGCCACAACATCAGCAGACTGTAAAGAATGAAATGCAAGTGGGATTCAAGTGGCAAATAAGCGTTTTCATGCTATGCACCCTATTTCAAGAATAAGCTACCAATGCTGATCATACTGGTCTACTTCATCATAAACTACAAGAAAGACCTGAAGACCCTTCTGTTCTAAGAAATTATCACAAATCACTGATCAATCCTGATTTTAGTAAAAGAAAGGGCATGTGGGATCATTCCATATTGTGAGCATACACGTTAAGAAGAGTAGCATTTTGAATCCCTTGCTACTGCCATGAAACAAACAATAACGGAAAAACGTGTATAGTTTCTTAGAAAACAAACAAAACAAGTCTGAAATTACTGAAGTATGATTGTGCATATGCCATTTAAATCACTTTTAAAAGATTCCTATATGTTTATTTGGGAATTCTAAGAACAATTGATTCCTCAATTCTGTATTCTAATGTCATAAAGACATGTGCTCCTACTTTTCTTTAAGGTAATACCGGTGTATTTCATTGGACCTTTATACAAAAAGAAACTGATGTGAAGTCAAACATAGCATTACAATATCAACTAACGTCAACCCACCTTCCACGGAGCAAAACACAACTATCCAATTCAGATTCACCAAAACGTCTATCAAGGAGGTGGGGAAAGTCATCCTCTCTCAAAAGCCCTCCAACTGTCAAGGTGACTTGTGCCCTGCACAACTCATAAAAGATGCTGCCAGAGAACTTTCCTCTTCATAGCTAAACTTGTAAATGCCTCATTCACCGCAGGATCTGTGCCTTCCAACCAGAAACAATCTTGGGTACTGCTATTGCTAAAAAGAAATCTCTAGGCCACCCCATCCCTACTAACTACTGCCCCATCACGACAGTCCCCTTCCTGTTAAAAATCCTGGACAAGATTGCATATATCCAAATCCAAAAATTCCTAGAATACCACAAGCTCCTAGGCGTAAGGCAGTCTGGCATCCGCCCACAACAAGGGAAAGAAACCGCCCTTATCGATTGGAAGGCTCAAATAGATGAGTCAAGAGACAAAGGTCAATCAGCCCTCCTCCTACTCTTGGATCTCTCGGCCGCATTCGACCTTGTAGATCACAAAGTCCTCTGTAACCGGCTAAACTCTGCTGCACACTTCTCTAAAGAATCTATAACATGGGTTGAATCCTTCCTCAGCGAAAGGACCATGAGGGTTTTCTCCCCCTCAGACGCAGCGGACCCGATTCCCATTCTGTGCAGCGTTCCACAGGGCTCCTGTGTATCTCCGACACTATACAACGTATTTACTAAGCCCCTTTTTGATGATCTGGACCTTCTTGGTATTACCTACACCAACTATGCAGATGATACCCAGATCCTCCTCTCACTTTCAGGGGATTACAATAAGGATTTGGCCTTGGTAAATAGGGTGTATCTCATCATCCAGGCATGGATGGCAACTTACAGTCTATGCCTGAATGCCTGGACTACTCTGCCTTTGAGATTGATGGGAAAACTATCAAAGTAGCCAAGGAAGTGAAGACTCTTGGCTTCCATCTAGATGCCACCCTCTCCTTCAACAAACAGGTGAACTCACTTGCCTCAGCCACAGCTTATTCATGTAAGCTCATCAGAGCAGGTAAACACTTCTTCTCAGATGAAAATTGCATGATCTTAGCTAGAGAGCTCATCTTATCTAGACTCGATTATTGTAATGCCCTATATATTGGGGCCAACAAATACATCCCACATAGAATACATATTCTTCAAAATAATGCCTTGAGAGCAGCTCTTGGTATTTCTTAACGATCACATATATCTAAGATTAGGTGTAATAACAACTGGCTGTCAACCCAAGACAAAATCCTTCTGAAAGTTGCCTCCCTAATGCACAAAGCCTTGAATAACGCGGCTCCTCCTTATCTCACTGATAGATTGGTAGAAAGAAAATCCTCCAGACCCTCAAGAATCTCCAATGCTAACACACTTATCATCCCTAGATTCAAATTGATCAAGGCCGGAGGCACCAGCTTCCCCGTCCGGGTGGCCCAAGTATGGAATTCACTGCCCCACTCCATACGTGCTGAGAAATCCTACCTTAAATTCAGATCCAGCTACATCAACCATTTGAAGCAATTGATCAACTAGCCAGTTGATCTACTGAGCCTCCTTTCCCTTCTCACCACCTGCGCCCACACACCCTGCACCCAGTATCTATACACTACACCCTAATCCAATTTATTAGTGGGTAGCTGTGACACAGCTATGTCCTGAATATCCCCTATCTCTGCATTATTACCTACAATTTTGCCCCAAGTGGACACTATCTGTAACATGTCCAGCATTTTCTACTCTCCTATGCTCATGTATACTTTTACTACAGATATAGCCTGTATAGTGCTTACTGTTCTGTATATTACTGCCCGGTGATCAACATGACACTGCCTATATATTACCTGCAACCTGTATAATGTATATAATTTACTGTATTATTGCTACGGCTTGTATATATTATTATGACTATGTGTAATTATGTAATTATGTAACCTAAGCTTCGCATATCCTGTACTGCTGCACCCTCATACCTTCTGATTTGGTGCACATTATAGGTGAATAAAACAAACAAACAAACAAACAAACAAACAAACAATCCCCTTCTTTAAGTGAACTGAATGAACATGGCATACTTACAAAAGAGACCATCTGGTCATCATGTGCAAAGAGAAAATAACACAACAATGTTGGATTTCACCAAGCAACTGTGCTATCTGGAATATATACAAAATCTTTCAGTGCATGTTTACGTTGCTCTATTAGGAACAGCTGTCTTGATAATATCTTTGTGTGAGCAGATAGCTCAAGTGTTCGGATTAGGCATGTATGCTTGCTCAAAAGCAGCTCATGCCTGGTATAATGGAATGAAAACCCATTAATCACGCTAACTATTATTCCAATTTGAGGAACATACACAGTATCCATTAGAAGAACCTATTTGTCTACATCACCTGATTCATGACCAAAGACCTTGAAGAATCCACGACACAAACTAAGGCCCTGATTCCCAGAATTATTTCCAATGGGGTGTTGCCATTATAAAATGCTTCTGTGAATTAGGACCTAAATCTTTCAAAATAACTTGAAGAAAAATGCAAAGGGCAAAAGTCAAATTTATAATGGAAATTAACTACAAATCAATTCATAATTCTGTTACCACTAGAAATTGAAGCACTTTTTTTGAATCCTTATGAGGTAGATTATTAGCCCATTGCAAATAAATATTAAGACAATGGGCCTCATTACTCGTCTGGCGGTAACCGTGCCGGTGCTACCAGCAGGTTGCCACCAGACCCATAATTATTTACCGGTGCCTGACTTCCCGGTGTTAATGGGCTATTCCAAGTCTGGCGGCCAGGAAGTCAGGCACCTGTAATTTCGTTAATCCCCATTCCCATAGAGTCCAATTGGACTCTATGGGAATGGACTCTATGGGAATGGGCACATGTAAGCACTGGCACCGTTGTGGTCCGACCTGACAGGGTCAGACCTGTCAGGTACAGCGGCTCCGGCAGGCAAACCGTAGTTTGCCAGTCCAGAAATAACGGTACCGGTAAGTTTACCGGCACTGTTGTTTCTGGACAGGCAAACTAAGAAAGAGGCCTAACGTATACGTCTCTTTATAAGCGGCAAATATTAATAAAGTCAGTAATCTGTGTTCATAGGCTTCAGAAGCATTACGATGGAAACAGTACCTATTGATATTATTTCGCACACTCTCACATAAACACAAAATGTATATAAGAAAAAAACATTTCAATGGAAACTAGAAGTCATTTCCAAGGGATGGGTGATATTTAATGCAGACAATTCCACTAAGCCTACATCTCTGGGCCCACTAACAACACGGCTGAACTGTTCAAAATCTGAAAGGACCTTGCCAATCCTACTGCAGTCTCCATTTCTCCTCTGCCTTCTACGACCTTCTCTGCAATGCACTGGCCTCTCACTTCATAACCAAAACTCAGGACATCCTGTCCTCACTCTCCTCTACATCCCTACCTTGTCCCTCCTCCACTCTTAGGTCTCCCTTGGCTCCCCCTTTCGCCTTTCCTCCTACTCTTCTCTTGCTCGCCCATATTAGTGGATGAGGTCTCTAGATAAGTCCTCTCTATGAAAGTCTCATTCAAACAGGTGCTCCCTTGCTCCTCCAGAACGATCAAGGACAACATTGCCTCCCTCGCTCCAGCATTGGCTGTTTCTGCAATCACTCCTTTGCCACTAGTTCCTTCCTGCTACTCCTCAAGCACTCACTTGTACACCCTCTCCTCAAAAAGTCTTCTGCGGACCTTCCTGCCCCGCTAACTACTGCTCTATCTCTATTACCCCATTCCTGGCCAAGCTCTTGGAGAAGCTGCCCATCTCCAAGCTTATCCACCACACTGACTCTATTGGTTGTCTCCACGACCACCAGTCTGGCTTCAGAGAAGCCAGAGGCACGGAAACTGCACTTCTGAACACCTGTGAAGACTAGCTCTCCAATCTCGATTCCAACTCTCCTTCCTTTCTCATGCTTCTTGATCTTTCCCCTGCCTTCGATATGGTCAAGCATGCCACCCATATAAGTTGGTTCAGAGATACCCTTGGCATCACAGACCTGGCAGTGGACTGGTTGACCTCCTTCCTCTCGGACTGACCATGACTGACCTTTTCTCTCCTCCATCACCATCTCAATCTGCAGTGTCCCTCAGGGCTGTATACGCTCGCTGTGGCTCTTCAACATCTACCTTGCCCATCTAGCCCATTTGATCTCTGCCTTCTCGCTTCACTTCAAGTGTTATACGGATGACATTCAACTCTCCTACAAGCTTCCCTCCACTGCCTCCTCATTTGCTCTTTCATTCCTGACTCTCTGACTGCTATTCAGGTATAGTGCACTGTTAATGTTGTCTGCCTTAATGCCTGTAGGACTGTGGTCCTTTTCATTGGCACCCAAGCTCTCTCCTTCCCTTCTACACTCTGGTCTTCCTCCATTGGCCCCCTCACCACACACTCTTCTGAGGCAAAAAACCTTGGTATCATCTTTGACTCCTCCCTCTCCTTCTCTCCTCACATCACAGACCTTGCCAAGAAGGCCCACTTTCAGCTGCACCTCCTCTGAGGCATTCTCCATTTCATAACCTTCCCACAGAGCTCTGGTCTTCTCTAGGCAGGACAACAGCAACATCCTCTTCCTAAATCTGCCTAATTCCTCCTTTTGCCTCCTTCAACTAATCGAGAATATTACTGCAAGACTTATCCTTGGCCTCAAGCACAGGGAATGCATTTCTCCAGTTCTAAAATTGCTCCACTGGCTCCTGGTTGCTGCACGGATCAAGTTCAAGAACATCTGCATTATCGAAAAGGCTTTCTGGGATCTGGGACCCTGTTACATTCAACTTTCTCTCCCTAAATACCTCTGTGCTTGAGTCATTTGATCCTCTAGCTCCAGTTCTCTGCAGATCATGCGCCTTTCCAAGCAGTGAGTGGGGAGTAGATCTCTTTCTTCAGCAGGAGCCTCCCTCTGGAATGTGCTCTCTGCCCCTCTCAGACTTGAGCCAGATCTCCTTAAGTTCCAGAAGCTTCTCAAGACGCTCCTTTTCTCTTCTGCTTTCCCTCTCCTCCTCCCCTGATTATATCCCTCTATGCAGTAATTTGACTGGTTGCCAAGTTCCTTCTGATTCATACTGGGCACCGGGCCCTCCTCGCCCCGTCTGCTACTTCTGTCTCCCCTGACCTCTCCCCTAAACTGCACTTGCCCTTCCGGGCTCCCTCCCCCAGCACTAGCCTGGCTGGGCCTGCACCCATATTTAGCCCATCCAATCCCGTCCTCACACTTAGCATGTGGACCTTCATTGCCCTGCAATCCCTGCATTCTCTTGGCACTTGTCCACCTGGCCTCCCCTTAGCACTCAACTAACCCAGCGGCAGTCGACCCCCTTTAGCCCCTACCCAGCACTTGTGTGCTCTCCTATCCAACCTGCACTTCCTTTCACTCCTTAGCATTAGCGCATTGCGCTCTGGCCAGCACTTCCCCCTCAGCTCCCCACCCCCCTGCCTTTCTTGTACTGCACTTGCATGATCCGAATGTCACAAGGTCTAGTAGGATCATTTTTTGTTTTGTTATTCATCTTCTACCCCCCCCCCCCCACACACACTTCTGTCTTGTTGGGCATTGAAACAGAAATTGTTGTATATGCACATTATAAATACCCAGTATATAAAATGAATAAATACAAAAATAAACGGATGATACAAGTTTATATGCAAATGAGAGTTCAGAGGATGATTCTGCTGGTTTGTATTAGTGTCATTGGGTAAATTTGAGAGCTTATCCAATAGGGGACTGCTACATCAAACTATTCAGAGGTGGGGGGACTAAACTGAGCATATAACCCTATAGGCAAGAGGGGTATTGTTGTATTCTTGCAAGCCAACTACCCAGGCAAATTAGTAGAAGAAATTCATATCAACTTTGCAGACAGGGAGCTGAAGCAATTTTGAGCACAAGAGGATTCACCCACAGAGCCAAGAGGGGGGGCACAGCTTAGGATACTGTGGTACCCGGATCCAAGGACTGAGAAGGACATTTAAATAAACACCTGTCCAGTGATTTTGTGTTCTAAATAGGACACAGGGGGAAAGCAGCAGCGCGAGGGACCAGAAGTATTAATCGCTGATGTTGACTCGTGTTCAAAATCTTCTACTCTACAACTGAGAATGTAAGTGAATCAATGACATTTTATATTTTTAGAGGTTCTAATCCCTAAGAAATTGAAATTCATATTCTTAATTTCTTTATCTTTATAACTGCTGTGATGAATTAAATGATGTTGCTTGTGCTTTAACCAAGTGTAATCACATGCAATTTCATTTACATTCTTGTGCTTGTTATTAAAGTGAGTACATTAAACAAATTATACATTATATATTATACAAACCTCTTATTTTGAATAGCAATTCACAAATGGTAAGTTATGGATGGTTATCTGTTTGAGGATATTACTGTATGTCATAGTTTATTCACATTTGATCTGCAAAACAAAAGTAGGTAAGTTATGATGCGATAATTTCTTTCACGACAAAACAGTTCTATTTGTAGTATTCAGGCGAATTTCCCTGTTTTACATCTTTACCAACTCGACTTCCCCTGCAGCCTACCTTCAACCCTGTGGGACAGCCTGCTAAATACAGTACTCCAACGCTTCCCATCTAGGTTAATGCTTCTTACATCCCATCCACACATGCTTAGATGAATACATACATACATAGATACAAGAACACACACATACGTACACACACAGTTGGAAACAGGAAGAGGGCATAGGAGCCAAAGTGTATGACAGTGCATGCAGGGTTGGAAGTTAATTGACAATAGCATAGTTTTGAAAGTAGCAATATTTGACAGTGTCTAGTGCTGTGATGAGAACAGGCATTGGTGCCTTGTATGATACAAGAACGTATGCTTGCTACAGCAGTGGAGCTATAGCTGCATGCTTTCCTTCAGCTATTACAGGATGATCCCAGGTTGGAACAGGTACAAGGAGTGACAGCGTGTGTGGGCTAGTCATGGTTGACGTGAGAACACTGGATAGAATTGAAGACTATGAAGAAATGTTTGACAGAATAAGCCTGGCTGGAGAGAGACAGAGTGAGGTGTGAGGACCAGGATTCAGCTTGAGCAGAAGCTTTGTCTTTAGTCATGTAGGCGCCGGTTGGGGGTTAGGATCAATGTAGGAGAAAAGGCAATGGTAAATAGGAAGAGGGAAAAGTCAGGGGGAGGTGTTAATGGTGAGGTCAGTTGAGGAGAGTATTGAGGACTCAGCTAATGGGATGGATGAGATTGGGAGTTGAAAGGATGGGGTAAAAAGTACAATTGGAGAAAAGGGAAGTGAGAGAAAGTATCATGATTAGTGTGGAGCACAAACAGCTTGGCAGTTCCTTTTGAGGTGACACATGATTCAGTGATGATCGTGATCGAGAAATGCTGCTGATGGAAATCACAGTAGCAGATGATATGGAAAGTCTGGTTGCAGGGTGATTCTGCAACTCTTAGCTTTGGAATACATTTTGAATGTGGTTAAGGAGAAAGCCATAGGGAGGAGCTGCTTGAAAGGCGAGGATTGATCAGTTTGCAGATCATGGTTAAATATATAAATATTTATTTATACAATTTATGAGTTGAGCATCCACACTGCCTTTTGTGGACGATAAAAAAAAGCTCAGGAATGGGGTATGAGGAGGGTACAGGGAAGGCTCTCTTGCTTACACCTGGGGGTACTGGATCAGTTTGTCGTGGGGTCAGTGCCCACCCTCAGTGGTGTGGTAAATGGTTCATAGGAGGTAAATGTGGTCTCCCATGGGCTACCCCACCTTACTCCAGTACTGTGGCAGGGATTTGCCACTTGATCATGCTTCCCCAAGGATTTCCTCTTTTAGAAATGGCCAGGCCTGAAAGGTAAAACAGATCCCTGTTTCACAATTGAGTAAGGCAGAGCAGGGTAGGGTGCCTGGGTCAGAAAGAAGAGGCAATGCTTTCAATTCTCCACTTAATGGCAGTGGCAACCGCTGGCAGTTTTCAGTGTAGCACTGACACTGCAGCAGGCTTACTGTGAGTCACAGTGTGAGGGCATTCAGCATGGGAGTGTCTGAAGAATTGAACTGGTTAGGGAGATGATGGCAAAGCAATAGGAGTGTGTCACTGCATACTGCAACAGTTCACACAAATGGTCAGTTAACTTGACTCTCCAATATATGCTGTACCAATCCCTACACTGTAATAATAATCATTCCCAGGTGTATACAATCTGACAAAGTATGGCCCCGGGAGAAGGCCCAGGGCCTGAAAAATGTGTCTGGTCATCTGAGTTATGACTGAGAAGAGTTGGCAATCGAGACTGAGCAAAGCGTAGAGAGGTGGTGGCAGTGAGTTTGAATTAGGAGGCAGAAGGAAGATGTAGGGTGGACATTGAAGGGAGAAAAGTGATGGACTATTTAGAGAGCTTTAAGGAGCCAGTTGGCAAGATCCGAAGAGAGAAGTATGGAGGAGGAAAGATTAAGGTGGTACATGGAGAGATCATCATGGAGGAGGCTGGAGAAACCGTTAAGGAGGAAGGTGGACAGAGTGTTATAGAAAAGGTTTGTAAGAAGGACAAGATTCTTGGAGGAATGATTAACGAGGAAGCAAAGAAAACATCCAGTGGGCGGTTGGTAATATAATGAAGGAGAGCGTCCATAAGATAAGAAGGGCAGGAGAGAAGCTTGGAAGAATAGCTAAGGAGGAGTCAGAGAAAATGTCCAGGAGGAGGTTACTGAAAGCATAAATAAGTGGACAGAAGAGAAAACCTACAAGGAAGAAGAAATGCAAAATGAGATAGCAATCTTGAAGCCTCACAAGGGTGAGCCTCCATGGGTGTCGAGTCACAAGAAGATATCAAAGTGTCAGAGAGGACCACAGAGAGTTGAAGGTGGTTGATGTGGAGGGCCAGAGCTAGAAATCAGCCACCTTTAGGTACTATTCTATTGCAGAATGTAGAGTAGGTGTAATAAATTGGCTACTTGGTAGGTAGAGACAGAGCTCTGAGACAGGGAGGTGGCAAGGCAATGGAAGAAGTAAGTAATTAACAGCATTCTCCAATTGAAATTGTCGAACCACTAATGTAATTTATGTAATTAGGTGCCCATGCAAGAACAACTATGTGGCAAAAACAAACAGGTCTATGAATAACAGATTTTCAGAACAAAGGTCACACATTAGGACTAAAACGGAACTGCACCATTTGTGAATCATTATGTACAATAGCATCATAATAAGGATGACAGAGAATTAAGTATTTTAAAGGTGGTTCGGATAAGATCACATCAAAACATTGATAATATACTCAATAAGAAATAACAACTTTGGATTCTCAGACTCAAATCACATATGATAGGCCTGAATGAGGTGGCAGAGTGGTCATGTATACTCTAATGGCTCTGGAATTAACTCACAAAAATAATTCCTTTTAATAAGTGACAATATAAGACTGTTTACTTAGTTATATAGGGAAAAGCAACACGTAGATCATCAGAAGTGCCTCTCTTTAATTAAAAATGTAGTTATAAGCAATCCAATGATCATCAGAAGTACCTCAGTTAAATAATCATTTGGAAGAAAAATAAATGTGGTAGTGTAAAAGAAAGTGTTAGGATTTCACATCATATGGTACACTAATTTGGTGATGTCCAGACGTATATGCATAGCGTGATGACAACACATGCATTGTATTAAAATCTTCATATATAAAGTTGAATGTATGTATGTGTGTGCGTATGTTTGTCTGGCTATACAAATAAACACTGTTGTACCCACGTCTGCCAAATTTTGCATGGATTCGTCTTCTGTCTGGGGCAAGATCATAGTCTATGTTTGGATGCAAAAAAAAACACTCACATTTACAGATGCTCACCCCAATTCACTACAGTAGGTACTCTAGAAGGAGGCAACTTTTGCAAAAGTGTCTGAAGCAAAATGTTTGATGTGTTGATTATTCCTTTGAAATTCATTACTACTGTATACAGTTCAAAATTGTTTATTAAAGCATTTTTAAAGGGAATAAAAAAAACATGTAAATATTTTTTTATCATGACACTCCAAATATGGGAAATGGCAAGGTTACAGTTTATTTAAGTTTATTCACAAGAAGTGAGCCCAATCGTTCAATCAACCTTTCTTGGACATTTTCTGAAATGTGCTAAAGCCATTGAGTGACTGAAACATGACACACAAAAAATGAACATCACTTGGAAATGCTCCATCTGATGCAAAGTGAAAATCAGTATCAAGAGCTTCTGAAGCACAACAACAAACAGTAGCACAACTTACGACCAGAGGACAAGAGCAACTTTCTCCAGGGAAAATGAGATGCCAGACCTGCTGACATGAGGACAAGAGCAACATCCTCCAGGGCACATGAGACACCACTGGTCAGGACATGGGCAATGCTGCGTAACCCAGCTACTTAAAATACAAATTAAAACACAGTTGGAAGAACCAACATCAGCATGTTGTATTAAAGGGTGAAGTTGACGATCTGGAGAAATTCATTTGTACATAACGGTGGTGATTAACAAGGTAGGATTTGAACCAGCTGAGGGTGATCTCACTGATCCCCTTGCATCAATCTACTTTGTCGGTGAGTGTCTGGTGGTCTACTGTGCTGAATCCTGCAGAGAGGTTAAGGAGAACTAGGAGGCAAGGCTGACCATCTTCAAGGATTTTAGAGGTATCGTTGATCACCTTGATGGTAGCTGTTTTTGTACTGCATCTGGTTCTGGAGCAATATTTTTATGATTGAAGGATGTTGTTGGCATCGATGTGTTGGAGAAGTTGCGTTGCTACAGCTTCCTCAAGGATTCTACCTAGGAAGGGAAGCTGGGTGTTGGGGCGGTAGTTGCTGAGGTCATCAGCAGATTGTATATTGGTAATCATGTATCCCACACACAAAAAGAATTCAGCTAAAATATATGACACAATGTTAGATTTAAATGTGTAATACAAAATGACCATACAAACTAGATTTTTGTTATTACTTCAGAACCCTTGGTCTGATTTGAAAACCAGTACAGATTTAGATTCAGTAAAAAAAAGATCACATCCATTTACAAATAATATACTGAAATGTACAAAAAATAAAAATGTATATATTTTAATAGATCAGCTAGGCATGAAGTGACACAAGTGCACATAGTTTCTCTAGATTGAAAATATTCCTAAATATCAAAATATGTCTTTTTCAATAATATGACCTGTCAATAAAGAAAATGATCAGAAAAATGAAAATCACAATCCAATTATGATTACAATTACAATCAGAGAAGGGCTAGCTCTTAGCTGATACATCCACTTATTACACAAATAATTCAATGGACCAATCGAAGCAAGGTGGGGTGTGAGAATGTGAAAGGAGTCTATCACAGGCTCTGGCCAGTCCAGAAGTGCTGTGTCAGATGATACTGCATGGGTCGAGTTTGTTGGGTATTTAAACTCAAATACATAGGGAAAAAGAACAGTTTTGTGAAAACAGAAATGCAAGAGAGCCATCCGATAAGAGAGCAGATGATTTGTGTTCCAACTGGATGTAGCTGATACAGAAATATTCTTAAAATGGCCTTCTACTGGTGGAACTGAATGCGGAGGCCTTTGCCAAGGCAGGACCAGATTACCTGGTGGACAGACTGGAATTAAGAGCTTACCTGGCAGTTAATGTCCCAAGTTGGCCTGGGCCTTTAAAAGGCAAACAAGACTTGAGACAAAAATCCCAAGAATTAATGAAATCCCAGATAGCAAATAGAAATATGTCTGGCAATCCTGTATGAAGGCTATATCATTAAAAGGGAGAAATAGTGCAAGGTGAATGTGCTTTGTGATTACTACTTAAAATATACACCCTGGGTACTATCATCATTAAAAGGGAGTTCCCTAATCTAAATTTGGATCTCTGAAGGCTTTTGACCTCTTGTATTGAAGTATGGAATGACATGTGCTTTCATTGATGTCTGCTATAGTAAAATAAATAATTGAAACTGATTGCTTAATGAGTACAAGGAACTGTGGTGTTGTGAGCGTGCACTGATTCTTTGAAAATATTGAGAGAGTTAGGAACGGCTAACATTACAAAAGAAATATAACCCCTAAATAAACCAAGCCTCAAATAGTTTTTAAAACCAATATAACATCATCAAAACATCAAATTGTATCTATGCCCAAGCTAAGAACTAACAGTTTGTCACTAGTAGTGTCCAACATTTTACTTTTGAATCAGCTCAAGCAAAAGAATCAGAGCAACATCTTTCTCCAAAGTCAATACTTGTCAATAGTTTCACAGAAAACAGAGCAAATTGTTTTGTTTCAGTCTATTTTTATAGAGCTGCTTTACCTTTTGCTTTCAGGAGGAGGTGTGTTAAAGGTAGATAGAATTCACCATACAGTAGGTTTAGAGTTACAAAAAGTGTTAAATCAAACGATCATTGACAATTTGTATGTCTACATTGTAGAGTAGTAGAGCCTACTGTCTTAAATAGTCATGCATACTGTTAGGAAAGATTTCATATTGTAGGTAATTTTCCTTCCATGTGGCAACCCGCAAACTTTTTGCTGTTGTTTTACACCCTGATCTAGACTTTGCCAGAGAAGCGCAGCCTTCCGCCGCACTCCTCTGGGCTTTCGCTCCATTCTTACAGGGAAACTGACATGCCCTTAAGACAGTCAGTACCGGGAAACGTTGTTTTCCGTAGTTCTTTTCTCATGTTGCAGCTTTCGCGCAACATGGCACAAGAGTGCACCGTAACTTACATTACAGCGCTCTTGGGTCTCTAGTCATTCTACAGGTCCTAGAAACTCTCTATGGATTTATAACGAACTGTGCAAGTATGTCACGGACGGGATTGGTGGCAGCGATCGTTTCTTTGTGTTTTGAACTCCCTTTTGCCCTGTTAACCGCGCTTCTTGCGTTTGGCCAAAAAGGGTGGCCTGGCTTCCAAAATGGCCATGCCACGAGGTTCTTTGTCCTGTCCGCTGACCGTCTTGCCCCTTCACCTTCCCCCAGGTCGAGCCAACCCGGGGCCATCCTTATTTGGGCATGTACTTTCCCGCAAAACACAGATGCTTTCGCGGGCTTCTGCATGCCTGGTGTGTGCCTCCAGGATGTGGGCGGGATGTCTGGTCCCAATACACATCCTGGGTGCCAGAGATTCTAGTGTGTCTTGAATGCATGGGACCACCGTAGTCCGTGATAGGTCCACGTATGGTGTGAGTGTTTTGTGAGCAGATCGCCCATTGGGTCCTCTCCGTTTTGGTGCAAACGGAACTCTGGATAAGAGGAGGCTGGAAACACCACTACCATGTTGATCTCCTGAGTTCTCACGAACGACGGATACAGGAGCCAGGTATCCTGCAACTAAGAGGCTGAACCGAGGAATCGCTGGTGACCCGCTGAAGGACTGCTCCTCTGCACAGCTGTCGCCCTGTGAAACCATTCTGCCTCTGATCGAACGAGACGGCCTGTACTGGTACTTCAACCCTTTGGAATAGTGAGAACAACTATTCTCGGCATCTTGATCATCTCCTGCACGTAAGCCTTCGGAAGCGTCTCTGGGCCATCCAGTGCACTGACCAGCTTACCCAGGAGTCTTGCTCTGACACCGCCATCAGGTTGCTGCTGTATTCCGAGTCCTTGACACTCTCACACGAGTCGTACACTTGGCATTCCCAGGTCTGAAGTGAGAAGTGTACATTGGGCTGAAATACACACAGCCACTTCATTGCCCTGCTGTGGTAACAATCTGTGCGGGTTCACTGTGTTTGGGACATCCTCAACTCTAACTTCTGCTGCCGCGGAATCTACACAATGCCCAGACGTCCCCTGCTCGTATCTGAACCTGCCAGCACTGAAACTGACGCGGGGAAGCCTGGGTCTGCCTGCATCGGGGACCGGTGAGTAGCAACGCTAGGAACCGGTCGCCCTCCTGCAGTAGCCTGTAGCTTTTCCTTGCTGTGTTAAACAGCACGCCTTTTTCGCACTTGCGCTCTGCTTCTGCCCGCAAGTGGAGGCCGCGCTTGAGTAGCGGAGATCTGTTCGCCCTCCTTTATTCACCGCTCTGAACTGCCTGATTTCCTTGAAGAGACTCCCCTTGGCCCATTGGCACCAGCGTGTGCAGGTACTTTTGAGCACAAGGCTCCACTCCTCGTAGGGCTCAGACTTCCTTCTAGTTAGGTGGCCTTTGAAGGCGAACTGGGTCTAACGATTACTTGCACTGCCTGTTTTCCTCCCCATCTAGGTGGTCTGCATATTTCGTGCTTCGAACTCTTTAGACCCTTCGGTAATTGTATATATATTGTATTTGATTGTGATGTGTTGGTTTACTTGAGTTTTACCGTGATTCTTTACTATGGTCAATGTTACAAAGGCCTTGTAATAAATGTGTCTATATTTTCAATATAACACCTGCTTGGAGTAATTTGTGAGTGTCCCTGCTTTGTGTGCTCATTGCGGGCTTTCAGTCACCCCTCTTGAGACCTAGTCTTGACCGCCGCCATCGCTACCCTGATTGGTCTGGCTTATCCAGAGGTTACCCTGTTCCAAGAAACTAGGCTGGCCTTCTGAACCTCTGCCCCTCCAGGACAGAGTTCAGAAATCCATCTTAACACATACTGCCTGGGGATTTGTGAGATGGAATAAAAACGATAGTGAGACAACATTTTCTTTTATTTAAACAAGCTTCAGGTATCCACTGTAAGTGAAAGCATTTAATTCTTTGATATTATTATAAATAAAGTGAAATATGCATATTAAAACAGCCTTTTTCCTGTCCCAGATTGTGAGGTAGGATTGTTGCTTTGGGGCTAGTGGGTGACCGAGTCCAGATGCAGCGGTGCAGGGTAGCAAATGGGGAGCGGGGGCTCTGTAAGCAAGAGAACAGGGAGAGTATAGGCTGAGAGGGAAAACAGTATAAGAGAAAGGTAGGATTCGTTTTTAGGAGTGCGGGCGAGCAGCTTAATATGTTGACCACCTACGGTTGAGAAAAATGCATCTGCTCATAGGGATTATTAGGGGTGACTAGAACTAGGAGCGATCCATTGCATGTGAGCAAAAGACCCATGAGCAGGTTGTTATCTATAAATAGACACACAACCATGTGCATTTATGGCTAGCTGTACAAACTATATTATATGCCGAACTAGTGATCTCTCTATTCCTCTCCCATCCTTTTGCTCTCTCTTCCTATTTTGCTCTCTCTCTGCACTCTCTGTCTGTCTTTCTGCCTCTCTGTCTCGCTCTGTGCTACTTTTTGTCTCTGTCTCTTTCTATGTGGGCGAGCATTGTGTTAAGTGTTAATTTACTGGAAGCAAATCAGACCTTTCAGACTGCTGCACAATCTGAAGGTAATAAACAGATACCTTAGGGGGGTGCAGAGTTTTTTTTTTGTCAAAGCAGCTATTTAAAAAAAGTTACATATTTAGTTTTACTAACATTGCAATTTGGCTCTTTTTAAATAGTACTGTGTTCATTTCTAATACTCACATCCAATATATATTTTAATCTCTCCAAAAATGTTGCTCCTGTTCACAGAGTTCTAATGAAGAACTAGAGGATTAACATTCCACAGTTCTTGAGAGCAAACAGTGAGGCAGTCGGTTGCCATTCAATTGGCAGTCATGGACACCACGCTGGTGGATAAGGAGCCATCGGCTTCTGTGCAAAGTGACTTGTGTTTTCCACCAGCCTGATGTCCAGGACTGGCACAGTTTCTTTTGGAATGTTGACCTTCTATTTCTTTTTAAGAACTCTGTTCTTAAAAGAACGTTATCAAAACCTACAATAACCATATACATTATGTTCTGATAGAAGGTTACCATTCCTTGATGGACAGACTGTTACACTGCTATTTGACTCTTTCGAAATCCTGCTGAAAGGGGAAAAAGTAACACCAGGCTACATGACATCAAGAGCATTTTGGGACCCTAATAATGATGTATATTTGATGTATAAATCTGTGATAAAAGGGTGACTTAACTGAAGAAAGTGGACATGCTCAACCAAGTTAATGCTGGTTTCCAAGCAAGCTCTCTTTGGGATTTTTTTTCCCTCTGCCTTGAAGTCAAAGAGGACCACCTCTCTTTCTCTTGGATGCTGAAACCGAAAATATTCCCAAGCAACTGGCAATTTACCAAACTCTCAAACCATAGAACCTGTCAGCTCATGACCTAGATAGCAAGTGGAAGAACCAAGGTAGTACAAGAAAGCCTCAAAGCTCAAGGTGCAAGACAGTCTCTGCATACAAAGCTTATAATGAAAAGTAGGTCCCCAGAGTGTTTTCCTTAATTTGAATTTCTCCTTTGGCCCAGTTAGCATGGCGAGCATTGTTTACAACTTTAACTCTAATGTCATTCTCTTATACTGCATTCCATTGGCTTACTTATCAAATCATTACTACAAGGCCAATATTCCTCCTCTCTTCCCCACCTGAGGCATATCTGGTATGGCTCATCGAGGGTATGATCCTTTTTGTGTAACCCCAGTAGTCATTCTGCAGACAGCTCATTCCTGATTCTGACACCACCATCAGTGGGCTCGGCTTAATGAGAACCTCCATGGGCTATTGGAAGGAAGCCAAGCCTTGCACTTCTTGTAACTCTGAAGCACATCTCAAGGCCATCAGGCATCAGGAACATGTCTTAAAATGATACAATCAGCACACTAGTAATGGCCCCAGTGAAAGTTCTGCTGTCCAATATGGGAAGTTCTGCTCCCTTCTTTTGATTACATTTTACACCGGTAAAAACATGCCAAGCAATACATTCATCCCAACAATCACTGAACTTAGCCCATTTGTTCAGCACACTCTTTGAACAGTACATTGACTGCTCAATTCACAATTCTTAGAAGCATGAAACCCCCTAGTATGAAGTGCCGAATCTGGGCATGCTTTTATTACATTGCTTAGCATATTTCAAACTATATACACATATGACTAACACCAATTATCTGGATCTTGAATATCATATAAGTCTGGTCATCCACAAATACATCCTGATCAGTGGATAAGCATTGACTGTATCCTTGACATATCTGACAAATGTGCATTTTATTTGCATGTGATTGCATGTTATTCCTTTTGCATGTTTTCTGTATGTGAAGTATAGCAGTACCCTTAACAGTAGACGGGTACCTTTAAGTTTGATAGATTGATTTAAATTAGCCCCCTTTCTACCTTTAGCACTGTGCCACATAAGATATGGTGCAAAGTGATTTTAAAGTATTGCACAGAATCAAATTATAGTTGTTCCTATTCAAATAACTCATTCTGTTATCATATTAATGAATACATGCATAGCTGATGCTGAGGCCAAAAATGATTACGAAGTCCTTTAATCCATGTATTCTAGTTGTATAACATGCTAGCCTCAAACCACAGTGTTGTATACCAAAGGGCTTTTGATGTGATGGGTATAAGATGTGGGTTTAGTGTAGCCAGGGAGAGCTCTTCACAATTGGTGAAAGGTTACACCACCTGGAGGATAGGGCTTGTACCAGAACAGGGCAGCCATCTGTTTCCTGCTACAGCATCCCAGTGTGTGATCTGATGGGTGCCCTGCGAGAGCTGGTGGAGGTGTGGGCATCGTCCGCAAACTATTGTGTTGCATGCATATTGTGTTGCATGCCATGTGCCATCTGTTGTCATTTGAATTCCTTGTCTTTTGTGTTATGCCACATTGTGGTGCTGAGAGCTCAATGGTTTTTCTACATGCCGGGGGGGCGCTGTGCTGATGATGCCCGTAGAGTGTGATTTGTGGCTGGCGGCTCCTCTGCTCGATTTACTGGGTTTTCAGAGGCTGAAAATCTTGGAAGTGCTGTTTGACAGACCCTGAGCAGTAGTGACCCTCAAGGCAGCAACTGCTGTGAGGTGAAAGAGAGGGTGATTTGTGCTCTTCCCATGTTGGGCATTTGTGGGATGTTGGTCTTCCTTCCTATGGATTTTTCATCTGATTTGTTGGATCATATCTGGAATTAACTGAAAGGCTTTGTCCCTGTCGATTCTCTGAGCATTGCCTGGCCATCTCGTTTTCATCTTTGCCCGTTCACCTTCTTGGCCAGCTGACTCATTGTTGAGTTATCATTGGCTCATCACTGATTTGAACTGACTGTATTTTTAGTGTTTACTTCCTCCTTCATCATTAGCCAAGTTTTGTGTGGGGTCACCTGATTATGTCCTGCATGTACACATCATTGTAGGACCTTAATTACTTGCTGGTTCATCATGGGTATTTTCTCTCTGTATTGTTTCTTTTCTCCTGATCTAGCTTTTCTCGACTTTCTGTGAATGTCTTCTCATCATTATTGTACCATCTCATTAAGTAAATGTAAATCATGTTGGTGTAAAGCACAATAGAAACAAATAAACAAAACAATACAATTCAATCTTCTCTGTACCTCTCTTTCCTTCCTGTTCCTGATGCTTCCTTCAGCGCAAAGCACATTGAGTATGATGCAAAAAGGCAACATGCTTGCTTTCTTCCATTCCCGAGGAGCTTTTTGCCTATAAAAGAGGGGAACTCCAACTCCTTTTTTGATTCACTTTTGGACCATGCAGTACTTAAAAAGAAGCCAATTCGGACATATTTGGGAAGAGCTGGTCTTTCCAAAGCCCTCAGCCATTTAGCTGAAGAAAGAGTGCTCCTTGCCCACTCCCACTGCACATTGGGGGTCAACTGCTACTGTGAACTCGACCTGCCTCACTTATGTAGACCAGGCCTGCCTCTCTCTGCCAGTTGCACTGGTATCTAGGCCCCTCAATGGAGATGAAGGACTCCTGCACATTCTACCTGTACCCCCAACTAGAGGAGCCACCAAGCGGGGCCATTGCTACAGTTATGAAAACACTGCCCCATCCCCCCCACCATCGGCCCGCCTGCCTCTATGTGTTTGGTTTGGTCTGCCACACCATGGACCTCATCAGACCACCCCTATGAAAAATGTCTGGGGCGCCACTGCTCCCAAGAGTTGGGAGTGATGAAAATAAGGACCAATCTGGCCCCGTAGCCCCATGAATTGGGTTGCATAACATCCTCAGTGCCAGAACAGCCAGGACCTCTATTTTCACCCTATCAAACTGATCAAATTGCATTCAAGTCTTGTTCACCACATTTCAATCAAAGGGAATCAATCCTCTGATGCTGATTTTCACACTCTCTCAACCTTCCAAACCACTGATGCTGCACCTTTGAACTGCCTTGCTGCCACATTGTACCAGGTAGAGCATGCCACTTGTTTGGCTCCAACATGTAGCACACTGCAGCGCATGACTTAGATCCACTGCAACTCAAATATCGTATAGATAACTAGTGTCACAGCTTCTAACCACCTGACCTCAACTCGAACTACTGGAGCATCGCCCCACACATCAGCCCGAACCAGCAATTAACAACGTCTTGAAATGACTCGACCTTCAAACCTATTCTGTTGACCCCCCCAACCGCATCGCTTGACTGTCACCTTTGAACCACATTGAGCACCTGCTTCGAGCGGAATCAATGCCAGCTTGTTGCTTGGACCAATACAACTTGCCGCACCTGAACCTGATTCGACCTGCATCTGCAGCCCCTCGAAGCCTGGTTCAACACTGTTGATCTGCCTAAAATTGGAATCAAGTATTTGAAGTGACCATGCCACCCCTGGTCCACCTACTGGGGCCTGGTTGAGTCTATTTTGCAAATGTGTTCTACAAGTTCTACAACGCATATCATTTTTGAACTCTTTATTGCATTTCTTGCTTGTTTTCCCTTGCTGCTAAGTATCTAGAGTGCTTGCATCTTTGCATTCTGCGTTTTTCTGTCTTCCTTTAAAGGGGTGGGTTTTTTATATTGTTTTTTGATAGTTAAGTATACAATTGATTTGTTTAATTATAGTATACATTTGTCTAGAACCTGGATTGGACATTTTGTTTTATTTTGGAACTGTGCACTACTCTTGTTTGAGTGGAAAGCCATCGTTTGGCCGACGTCTATGTGTGGGATTACTGATGGTTTGTAGAAGTGTGTGAGTTGAGTACGCAATCCTTAAATTCAAAATAAGCATAGTTTTTTTCCAGTTCACTTGACACAATCCCACCAGGAATGGAAACTAAAAAAATCAAGCTATTTTCAAACGTTCTGTAAAATTATCTGGTTGCCTCAAAGACAAATTTTATTAAGGTTTAGAAATCATAACATACTATCCTGTAACATAAAATTCTTTTTGATTGCTAGCCAGTTCTATACTCAGATTGCAGGATCTCTGAGTGTAATCCCTGTGTATTCCTCCAATGACGTCAGTTGTCAACAACCTATTTATAACTTAATCACATTTTTAGTCTTATTTGTGTAAGTAGTAGACTGAAGTACAAGTACAGCGTAGAAACAAATACACATTTCGGACATCATCTTGTAAATCTGGAAACGTAACATTTTTTATAACAGATGTTATTATTTCAGCGCCCATTTACTCTTGAATTACAGTATTTTAAGCACTATCTGCATCACGTTGAAACCAGTTTCCTAAAACTGTTTATAGCAAATTAATTGATCGATTGCTAAAGATTTTACACACAAACAATATGAACATCGATTCGATCCTTGAAGTGAATTTCGGGCAGCAGGTGGCATGTGCTGCTCTTACAAGGTTATTTTTTCATCTGCTGTAAACATCTGTCACATTTCAGTCTTCCTAAAAGAAAGTTGCAGGTACTTGTGTAAGTAATACTGCGTGCTGTCACTTTTGATCTAGGTTTCTAACAATTACTCTCGAACATTTATTGAAGAAGAAGGCTGAAGTCCCTAACGATTATGAGTTCTGAACTAGTATGGCATGCCCTGTGAATACAGAATGGAGATGAAGATTGTTGCCTGTAACAGCATTGAACCATGAGAAACTACAAGCAGTATCACAGACATGGAAATGTGACAGGGTATACATGATATACAGAATAACTCCGCAGGCAACTTGCAGACATGGGCCCTCATTCCGAGGTTGGTGCTAGTCATGGCGCTATTAGCGCCAATACCGGTACCGCCACCGACGTGGTGGTATGGGGACTTACCAGTCCATTCCGCCCTTTGCGCGACCGCTAAGTCCCCATTTGAAATGCCATTCCCCATTCCCATTTGAGCCCCCACAGGGCTCAATGGGAAGGGGGAAGGCGGCAATAACGGTACCACAAATTGCGGTACCGTTATTGACCCCATTATACCTTTGCGGGTCCCGTCCTTAACGCCTGCTAAAACCAGGCGTTAAGGAAGGACCTGCAAAGGGACCTTGGAATTGGGCGCAAAGGGATTACTGGCACCGGTGTCATTACCGGTCCCCCGTAGCCCTTTGCGCCCGGGTCGTAATGACCCCTATATAGTCTGGTGGCAACCCTTAAAATTGACAGTAACGTAATAGCACCACCAATACCACTCCACTGGACCATGAGCTGGTACAAATACTGCTGACTGTACAATCATCCAGCGCTTTTACAGCCGGTGCTATAAAGCCTGCCACACAAAGCGCAAATACAGCCACATCACAAATCCATGTTTGGCAGTATTAGTGACAAAGCCCGGAGATAATACCGCTGAAAACACAGCGCAGTTACCGCCAGCTTCCAGCTGGAGGTAAATGAACACAGGTACTTGAAATGAAGCCGCAGGTGATCCCGATCCACCCCAGAGTGCTACATAAGGCACACCCCTAACCCAAACACTGTTTCCACACCATGCTGCCACTAGCCACTGTGAGCTAGGACGGGCAGCTGCTCATGCTGTGGCTGGAAGTGGAATGGCAGGACAACTAGGCCAGGGCACCAGGAGTACAGAGGGGGAGGTTTGGTGGGAGGAAGTGGAGGGGGAGGAGCGGGAGGAGGAGAGCCTCAGCAAGGCATGCACCGATCCTCAGGGTTAGGTGTTCACCCTGGACCCTCACTGACTGCCAGGTGCTCACCCTCAACAGGGAGACCATAAAAGAACTGGTCACCACAATACAGGACGACATAGGGAGCAGGATCAACATCTGTACAGCTGTGCCCCCACTGCTGGAGATAGTGTCTGTCCTACAATTCCTCGCAACTGGCAATTTACATCACTCAGTGGCCATGATGCACGGCATGGCACAGCCCACATTGTGCGCAGTGTTGGACCAGGTGCTTGAAGCCCCCCTGTGGTAAGTGCATTGCCACACCTCACTGCCTACCATCTCGGCCCAGGTCAATGCCATGAAGCCACAGCCGTTGCCCTAATGCCAAATGTGATTGCTGCCCTGGACTGTACCCATATTGCACTATTGACCCACTAGGCTCATTAAGCAATGTACCGTAACCGCAGGCACTACCACTCCCTGAATGTGCAGATGACCTGCAAACCTAACCTGTACATCACTCACTGCTGTGCCCGCTACCCTGGTTCCAGCCATGATTCCATGGTCCTATGGAACAGCACATTGCCAGGATACATGGAGAGGCACGGGGACAATGACCTGGATAGTGCAAAAAAAAGGTTAGGAACACTCTCAGAGAAGTGGGGGACGAGGGACTGATACTCTGATGCACAAACCACACAATATATATATAAAGAATGGGTTGATTCACTTTCCGTACTGATCCCCAGAAGGTCCTTGCTGCAAGGTTTACCAATCCAGACTCAGGGTCCCCTTATGAGCATAACACATGGTATAACTCTCCTGCTGTTCTCATTCTCCTTGACCTCTCTTCTGCCTTTGACACGGTCAACCATTCTATCCTCATAAAGCTGTTCCAATATACTCTTGGTATCTCTTGGTATCTGATGTGCCACCCCATCGCTCCACCCTGTTGGCATAGCCTGTTCATTTCGACATCTTATGCTGGACAGTCATTTGTGAATGCACTTGTGTTGGGGGAGTTGACTCACCACCTGCCTCCCGGCTGCTGGCAGCCCACCTATGCACTGCCAACTCCCTCTATTCCTTCTATGTCCAGCACTGTGCTGCGCTTTTCCTCCCAGGTGGTGAGGACCAGTGGCTCCACAGTACATCCTCCAGTCGCCAGGGTCCCCTGGCGGTGTTGGGACAGCAGTCCCTGCACCCTGACCATCAGTTTGTTCCACAACTTGCGGCACTCCTCTCCGTCATGGGGTACACTCACCACTGCAGTTACCTTCTGGCTGATGGCATGCCAGATATCTGTCATGTGCTGTCCAGTCATTTTATGCTGCTGACTGCTATATAGTTCGTCACAGTGGGCAATGACTTCATCTGTGCAGACCACCAGCTCCCCTTCACTGAATTTGGGTTTCTGCAGACGATATTCTGCCATTTTTCTCCTGATCCTCTCCTGAGACATTCTGGCTTCTTTCCAGGACCAAATGGCCAGGTTGTGATGCGGCGCTAATATCATTCCATGACCCGACGGTAACTCCATTTCTGCTAGGCGGAAATTGCACTGAATTACCACCCAACTTGTGATGAGGGCCATAATCTATTCCTCATAATAGTTTATTTATGTTGGCCAACGCTCAAAGAATACATAAACACTTAATGCAAATATAAATGTGCGCTAAATTGAAGTTTTATAACATGCAATCCACAAAAATAAATCTGTGACTTGTAAGAGAAGAATTTAGAATAATGTTCAAAAAGAATGAATGCATTAGTTGACTGGACTGTATTGGCGAACGCTAATACTTAATAAAGTGTTCTGGTTTCATTTTCCAGTTGCTGCATAGTGTTTTGCTTAACTTTTTGTGTGACTGTGTTTTTGTCATCATCATCATTTCATGTTTATATCGTGTCATCTTCCATAAAACATATCGATGATGATAAAAGACATTTTACACAAACATATTTAGAGGGTAATTCAAGGAATTACTGTGCGCTGAAATCTCTAGCGCAAACCTGAGAAACGCAGCGCATGCATGTGGAACGCACACGTACGGCCGTTTACCGATTCATAGAAGGCACTGCACGTGGCTTACCTGGGACCATAGCGCACATGTCACTGTGACATCCCGAAAGCTGTGCGCGAGTCGCCCAGTGAAGGAGCACAACTTCCAGCACACACACCTAAAAAGGGGGCGGAACATGCAAAATGGGGAACAACACATGAAAATGTGGGCGTAACAGGGGAAGTACAACAGTGAAACCCTCGCCCTCACGCGCGCTAACAACACGTATTCATGGAATTGAACAGGGCAAACCCACACACACCAAAAGACACGCAAAGCCGGAAACATGGCCACCACGCGAAAGCAGGCGAGAGCAGCTCGGTGCAGCATGAAAGCACGCACAAACACTGAACAAGCACATACAGCTATGATGAATGTCCCATTCCTCGCAGCAGTGATCGTGGGACACCTCAGTAGGAGGAGGATAGCCAGGTCCCGCATTTTCTTACCCAGGACCAGCCTTTTTGGGATGTCTGATGACCAGGTCTATGGCAGGTATAGGTTTCCACCTCATATTATCCTAGACCTGGTCACTGAGTGGGAGGATGACCTCACATCACCCACCTTGTGCTCCCAAGCACTGAGCCCCTTGGAAAAGATGCTCAATGTCCTGCATTTTTTGGCCACTGGATAATTTCATCAGACAACTGCCATAGTTAGGGGTGTCTCACAGGCCACACAGTCACGCTGCCTACACCAGGTGTTGGCAATCATGACTACACGCCCTTCAGCCCTCAGGCACATATACATGGCCAGAACACCCACAGAAAGGCAGGCCGTTGTCCAAGACTTTTACGGTGTGGCACACTTCCCCAGAGTGCTTGGTGCCATTGATTGCACCCATGTGGCCCTACGTCCACCTAGGGCCACTGAGCACATCTATCGCAACTGCAAGCACTGGCATTCCATCAACGTGCAGGTTGTATGCGATGCCAAGGGAATCATCACCTCTGTCTATACAAACTATCCCGGGTCCACCCATGACAGTTTCATATGCAGAATGTCAGCCCTACACAGGGCCCTGGAAGCTGGGAGACATGACATCACATGGCTCATTGGTGAGTACAAATGCCTGTGCACATGCATGCATGTCACACACAGACAAATAAACAAACCCAACTAATGACAACCATTATCACCTCCCCAGTGGACAGTGCCTATCCTCTGAGCACCCACATGATGATGCCAATACGGAACCCCACCACACCAGCCCATGTAAGATACAACGCAGCCCATATCGCAACCCAGAGCATAGTGGAGCGCACATTCGGAGTGCTGAAGTCACATTGCCGCTCCCTTGACTGCTCTGGTGGGCAGCTACTATATGCGCTCCCAGTAGTGTGCAGGATCCTTGTGGCAGCATGTGTCCTGCACAACGTTGCAACCCAGCGGGGTGTACCGATGGACATGGTGGTGCCCCCACATCCCCAACCACACACACGCCCACTGCACATGGGAGGGGAAAGGGCATGTGGCGAGGCAGCCCGTAGCCAGGATGTGGCTATATTTTTCACCTAAACTCCCCCCTGTGGAGTGCACACATGCCTGGCACATTCACATGTCACCTAAACCTCCCTCAACCCCAGGTGTGCAGCTAGGATTCCATCCTTCTTCGACGATCGAGGCCCGATCCGCTCGCCTTTGATCCCGGTGTGCGTGCTACAAAGACCACATTTTGTTGCCTGTGCCTGCCAAGAGGGGCCTTGAGGCACTGTGGCCAAGCAACCTGGGCCCTAGTACCAGCTTGCATAATTGTGCGGCATCCCCACCAGATCTTCAGAACATACCCTCACCGCAAGATGGCCGCCATCTACGACATGCCTGCAGCGTCCACCTTGGCTGCCTAGCAACTAGCATTACATCCGCATATCACACGGCGCGGAAAACCAGAGGCGGAAGCTGGCCCAAGTCACCCAAGGCCCTCTGAGCCTAAGGCCCCTCCCTGTCCGCACCTGCGCTCCGGCGTGGGACACTGCTCGGCAGGACCGATACCCTGCACATCTACATTGCACTATCCCTATTCGAGACCGCTACCCCTTCATAAGTCTGCCATTGTCCAGATTCGACTAAGACATTCATGGATGGACATTTCTACTCGAACACTGCGCCCTCCACCGCTAAAGTGCACATAACCCTGCCCGGAGTTACCGGCATTGACCTCTCTACTGTTCGCATACAATACGTTTGAAGGTATGTTAAGCTTTAGTCTGCTGTCTGCCAACCCAATCACGTTCAGGGATCGATTATATGCACCTTACTTATCACCGCTCTCTTTATTGTGCACCTGCGCTAGTGCCGTGTCAAGCCAATGTTTGTCTGTGCTCGCATAGATGATCTGCTGATTTGCCCTTCATTGTACAGTGCCTCACTTACCGGCCTTTCAACTTGCTAAGTCATTTTAGGCACGCCCAACTCTGATTTCCTCATGCATTGTATCATCATGCTTTCAATTCAAATCTACCGTGTTTTGACTTCTGGTATACTAAACTAGCACCTCTCTGATATACCTCTCATGTGATCTATGCCTCTTATGCGCTGCTGCACAACTGTACGCTTGCCCATGATTGTAGTCCTACTCTTGTGATTTGAATGTCTTGTTTGACTCTGCCTACATGCCACATTATCTCCCATAGCCGCTGCACCTATTTTCCAAGTTCTTAGAACACTGTGACCTACCTTGGCAAGCCTGCCCATGTTTGTTGTACGTGCTCTGCAATATTAACACACTATTTGGCGGCACCTTATTTGTTGCCTCACCTGCTATAGCTGCCTCACGTCATACACAAGTCACCCCAATATAGTGGACATGCTGCCCCAGACATCGGTCAGTATTCTCCCAATCATCCTAGCTATCACAGTGTTTCTAGTCAAGGCATATTGGGCCATGCCTGCCAGCACCATTAGCATTGACTGCCAGTTCCCCTGCCAATACTCCATTACAATGCACCACAATACATCGCCACCTCCCAACCCCCTCTCTCACACACACCTTAATAACTCCTCAGCTAACCTTTGTACCAGCCATCCCAACCCATACCTCAATGAGCCTGCTTTGTGGCTCAAACACTTCACAACCAAACCCACGCCCAATCAACCATGCCGCTTTCACTCAGGAATGCTAGACTTAGATCTAGATTCCCCCGTATTCTATGCGCTCAACACCCACACACCTGCAATCCTCATGCCCCCATTTAGCCTCCACCTGATCCCCCCATGACTGCCCCCTCTAAAGTACTCAAAGTAGCTCTTTTCAATGCTAGATCCCTCACTGCACATGCCCTCGATATCTCTAACCTCATCACTACCCAGAACCTTGATTTCATCGCTATCACAGAAACATGGCTACATGCTGCTTCCGGCTCACTCCTGGCCCTCGCTATCCCTGATTGATACTCTATTTTCAGAAATTACCGCCTGTCCAACCTGTCCAAAGGTGGTGGCGTTGCTTTCATACACAGGGATAATATCAACTTGAGACTGACTCCTTACACTCACTGTAGCTCAGCTGAATTACTTTCAGTGAAACTCTCACTTTCATCTACTAACACAGCGTCATTACACCTTATCTACAAACCACCTGGTCCCCTCTTCTCCTTTGCAGAAGACTTTACATCTATCCTGACTAACAACACCAAGCCTAACTCACAAGTACTGCTGTTAGGGGACCTGTATCTTGGACTATCTGACCCTAAGGATCTCATGGCCACAGAAGTCGCAAGTATTGTATCTAACCTAGGCTTTCAACAACGCATCTTTGAACCAACACATAGCAAAGGCAGAACACTTCACTGGCTCACAGATTTAAATTGCAATACCACAATAAGCTCTAACTCAGCCTGCGCTTGGTCAGACCACAGCGTCATTATTTTCCACCTACCAGCCACCATTCCCGTCACTAAACCAATGATAGCTCCCGCTATTCCCATTAGGAACAAAAAGGATATCACCAGGAACAAGCTACTCCCACTTATCCTACCTATACTGAACAACTGTGCCGCATCCCATAATGACCCTACGGTCTTAGTGGACACCTTTAACCAAACACTGCTCAAAGCCATTGACACCATAGCCCCGCTCAAACTCAGGAAAGCCAAACAACGAGCACATCTGAACTCGTGGTTCACCCCACAACTCAAAGCTTTGCGTAAAGAGAAACGTAAGACGGAAACACTCTGGAAAAGTCTCCCTTGTGCTGCCAATAAAGACAACCTCTTCATTGCATCCCTTAATTACAAGGAAGTGATCATACTGGCAAAAAAAGAAACTTATAACGTGCGTATTTCGCAAGCTGAATCCAACACGAAGGAGTTATTCAAAATTCTTAAAGAATTAGAATCCCCATCGCCTATGCCTGATACTTGTAACAAAGACAGCTCCTGGTGTAGTAACATCCAAAATCCACTCCTCTCCAAAATAACTACATTACATGCCAAAATCAATGCCAAACAAAACTCTCTCCTCTCTAAACCTCCGACACCAAAAAGCACTACCACTTTTACCCAGCCCCCATTTAGCTTCCTTCCTCTCACCATCCCAGAGGTTGAAAAAATGATCACTAACCTTAAACCTTCCAACTGCCAAGGGGACTCCTGCCCGGCACCTATCATTAAGGAATATGCCCACGACCTTGCTCCTTTTATTACCACCTTCATTAACTCCTCATTTCACTCTGGAATTGTTCCCAACAATCTGAAAGATGCCTGGGTAATCCCCCTGCTGAAAAAACCTACACTCGATCCCTCCATACTTACCAATTTCAGACCAATCACCACGGTCCCGTTCCTCCTAAAAATTCTAGATAGAGCGGCCTACCTTCAGATACAGAAATATCTGGAGACCAACAACCTACTTGGCACTAGACAATCTGGCTTCAGACCTAGGCATGGGACAGAAACAGCCTTATTAGATTTAAAAACACAAATAGAGGACTTAAAAGATAAGGGAAAACTCACCCTTCTTCTACTCCTGGACCTCTCGGCAGCCTTTGATTTGGTCAATCACCAAATCCTATGCCATTACCTGAAATGAGCTGCCCACTTTTCCAAAAATGCCACTAACTGGATCAGATCCTTCCTAGACAACAGACACATGAGAGTATTCTCACCCACCACATCTGCTGACCCATCTCCGGTCCCCTGCAGTGTTCCTCAAGGGTCGTGTGTATCTCCTACGCTCTACAATGTTTTTGCCAAGCCTTTGTTCGATGTGCTTGACTATCTGGGTGTCACCTACACTAACTACGCAGATGACACCCAGATACTCATCCCCATCACTGGTAACTACACTGCAGACGCTAAAGCTCTGATCGACGTATACCAAGTCGTCCAAGCCTGGATGGCACAACACAAGCTCTGTCTCAATGATGACAAGACAGCGATCCTAATCCTTGGTACCCATCAAAGACTCAATAAGCTTGATCTGGCCTTCACCACCTTCAATATTGATGGTAACTCCATCAAAGTGGCCAAAGAAACCAAAACTTTAGGTGCCTACCTTGACTCCACACTGTCCCTAAATCGACAAACAAACGCAGTTGCCGCTGCATCGGCCTACACATGTAAGCTGATTAGAGCCTGCCGCCCATTTCTTTCCACCCAGAACTGCATTACTCTCGCCAGGACACTAGCTATGTCCAAAATTGATTACTGCAAAATACTCTATCAAGGCACCAACCAGCGCAATCTCAACAAACTGCAAATCTCTCAAAACAATGCTTCCCGAGCAGCCCTTAACATTCCCAGATCGGCGCACATCACTGACACCAGGAAGAGCCTTCACTGGCTCTCTGTTGCTCAAAGAATATCGCTTAAATCATTGACGCTTATTAATAAATCTGTCAACAACTAGGCCCCTATCTATTTAGCCTCCCGCTTCTCTCAGTACACCCCCTCTCGGACTCTAAGATCTGCCCAAGCACACTCACTTACAATTCCCAAATACAACCTACAGACTGCCGGAGGGGTTAGCTTCCCTGTCCTCGCGCCCAAACTGTGGAACTCCTTGCCACTGGCCATCAGATCCCTCCCATCCGCTACGCTATTCAAACACAAAGCCAAACTATGGCTCTCCTCTACACCCCACACACCACCAGCCTAAGCCACCTTTTCCATGCTTGCCAAGTTTAATACTTTTGCTTGTAACCGTATCATTACTACTCTGTACCTTTGTGACTTATGATATGTGCCTGTGTATTTAACCTGCCTGTAACTGCATTCTTGTAACATGTGCCTTAATATATGCGTCTGGTTGCCCTCGGACCTAGTGCGCTATACAAATAAATAAAATACAAATATAAATATGGCACGGAGGTCCCCATGCACCACCTCACGTGTAACACAGAGTACTGTCAGGGAGACGTCGTGTGCCAGACGGACCTCCTCCCGGCTTGCATGGAGCTGAGCCGAGAGTGTGCGTTTAAGCTGCACCATCCTCTGGTCTGCCGGTTCATCCTGGGCCAATCTTCCCTCAGGGCTTCCCTGTTGGCCTGTGCGTCAGCAGCAATAGCTGAACGCAGAGCCACCAGTTCAGCCCAGCGGGCCCTGTTGGATGCCGCCATGCCAAGCCTGAGTGAGCGCCATGTGGACTGAGTTGCCTGCTGCTGGAGCTTCACCTGCCTGTCAGGGGGGAGAATGGAATCTGCCACACGTTCCATGCCTTGAGCCAACACCTCAATTGCTCCCCCCTATTGCTGTGCAATGGCATACATGCATTACTCCCACCCAGTGTTCCCCGGTGGCGCACGGCCACGCGTTGCTGGGCACCACACCTGCGGGGCCAAAGGAGACATGGACCTTGCTGTGCTATCAGTCCTTGCGGCTGCAGAACAGCATTCCTCCGTCGATCTGCTACCCCAGGAACAGGAGCAACTGGTGTGGAGTGTGACTCTGCACCCGTAACCACCACAGGCTGACATACCACTACTGACTGGCCCCTTGAGGGGGTCTACCCCCACTGCAGGTGTGGCGGAAAGAACAAAATCCATAGCATAATCACCCACCGTTGTTGGCATGGATTCATGAACATCTGACTCAACATCAGAGTCAGAGAAATCTTCAGAGCCATACCCAGAGGCAGGCCTGGGGAGGATGGCCTGGAGCACCAGGGGATGTTCGTGGCCTACCACCCCACGACCACCACTGGTGCTGGGATGGTGACCTGAACCTTCCATCCTATCTGCAATCTCCTCCTCCACTGCTTCTGGTGCATCATCACCTGTAAAGAAATTAAAATAAACATTAGTACACATGTCAGCAGCACATACCACACACATATACAACACTATATTGAGGGCCAACACATGAGGCAGCCATGTCACACACGACACAAACTCTGGCATGCATGCAGTGGCAATGAAATGGAAGGGGACCCTCAAAGCAGACATGGATGCGTGTCAAATGTAAAACCCACACATGTACTGCATGTTGCATATCAACTGCATCACACACAGCCTTCTGGCAGGCATGAATCTCTACCAACATTTACAGATGTCAACTAAGAGATAGCAGGTAGCATAGCCATGGCACAGTTTCCAAATAGCCACAGCAGTATGTCAAATAGAAGTGTCCATGACACATGCAAAATGCATGTCAACATGCACTACAAGAACAATAATATCAATAAAAGCATACATGTCATAGGATGCAACAATGCAAGTACCTTGAAATACAGTGAAGGGAGGCAAATGGATACATAAATGGCAGGTCACTTTGACAACACACCAGTGAATAGGCATGTTGAAGGGTGAAACATGGCTCATGGGTGCAGTGCAGCACATGTGTACGTCCTCAACCATCAACAGAACCCGAAATGTAGTGATGTCAAATCTGTTACTTGATGGCACGGTAAGGGCAAGTGCAGTCATCATCATATGCAAAGTGTTTGCACTGGGTTGTAGGGATGCACTGCACCCCCCACATCCCCATGGGGAATGGCAGGGAGCCAGGGCATGGCTCTGAATGGCTGACCCTAGTACTGTGAAGTAGCAGACAGTGTATGCAGGTGTCAATTGCATCATCTGAGACAACTGAGACTACAGCAGATGAGAGGGGGACAGAAAGCAGGACACATGAGGAACCCTCACAAGTACATCTATGCAGGCAGAAGACACAACAGCAGCACTCTGAGTCTGTGCCATCTGCATGGTGCAAGTGAGACACCCTGCATCAAGGACAAAGGATGTACCCCAAAGCACAGGTATGGCAGGGTTGCACAGGGAAGTGTGCCAGTACACAGGAAAGGGGAACAGCCCATACTAGTAGTCCAACACGGAAACCTCCAGTACCACTGAGACAGCGAACTGCAGGGTGGTGGAGAGGCAATGATGCATGCCCATGAGGAGGAGCAGCTTGCAGGGTGACCTCACGTGGCCGTCAGTCATGTGACGACATAGGCTGAGTCTTGGGTGGAACTACAGCACAGGCCATATGCAAACATGTCAGTGAGCTTGAACATGGACAGGAGAGGCCACCGAGTGACTTGCATGTAGGTAGGGTGCTGGTGTGTTGATGAGGACTGCCCCCGTGTGCAGCACATGTCCTGCATGCAGTCTGCATGATGAAAATTACATATCATCAAAGCATTGCATGTGTCACACATGTCACTCATCAATGCATAGCCTGAACTGGCAGTCAATCACAACACATCACATAAGCAAAACACACATGGGCTGGACAAAGACGCATGAACACTCACCGGACATTGCGTCATAATACAGCATCTCTCCCACTCCGTAGATCTGTCCCTGATCGATGAACTCTGCAGCGATTCCCTCGTGCGGAGTGAGCTCATCCTTCTCTGGTGGTGGCCCACCACCAGTCACCAGAGTCAGGGAGTAATTAGAGGTCTGCTTTTGTTTTGCACAGCGTCGGAGGTCAGTCCAACGCTTGTGGCAATCCTGATCTGTGCGCCTCGAATTTCCCATTGCATTCACACCATACGCAATGAACTGCCAGTGGACCTGACGCTGGGCAGGTGTAGAATGGCAACCTGAGCCCACCAATATATTGCGGTTGTGTGCCGACACGTAGTCCACCAGGAAATCCAGCTCCTCTTTATTGAAGGGCTTCTTCCTTGCCGTGCCGGAGGCTGATTCTGTGTCTGGGGTCCCAGCCTCATGCGCAGAAGCACACTTCCTCCTCTTGGCCAGTTGTGCAGACCCTGAGGGGAAAATACCACTCTGGTCAGTTGGGGCAGTGTGGATGGTGGACTGGCCAATGGGAGTATGAATTGGCATGAGGACGGAAGGCCTGGATAGTGTGATTGGCTGCTGGGTGCTGTCGCCAGCACCCAGCAGCACAACTGCCTCAGTGCCAAGGGCTATGACCGACACAGTCCTGGCTGGTAGACTCACTGCCGGGGTGGTGTCGGCTGCATCTGCCCATGCAGCTCCCACCAACTGGCTGCTTGGGGCAGCAGATGTCAAAACTGCCCCAGGAACATGTGCCTTGGTCACAGTTACCTTGGACACACGTGGCTTGGCCTTCCTGCCCTGGAAATCTGCCTGGGAGTCCTGTGGCAAGACAGCCTGCGCTCGCTGACTCTGAGCCAGGGTGGTGGTTGCCACAGCTGCACCTGCAGCTTCCACCACCTGGTGGCCCGTGCCAGCAGATGATATTGCCTGTGGGGTCAGATGTGCGCTGGGGATAACTGCAACAACAGCATCTCCCTGAGGCGCTGGGGTGGTGGCATGGCTGTCCCAGCAAGTTGCTGGACATCCTGCCCTAGTGGTACACCCTTGCCATGCCCCCCTCCGCATCCACCTTGGCCTCCTTGGTCTCCCTGGCCCCCCAGCTACGTGCTCCACCATGTCTAGCTTTGGGAAGTCGCCCAGATTTGCTGCCCTTCCCTTTTTGTGGCCTCCCAACCATGGCACAGATGGTATGTTGCCAATGGGAGGCGCACACAACAATTGTCCTGGGCAATTGAGGTGAAGGGGGCAGGGGACATGATGTTAGACGCACCCCTGTGCTCCAGCAAGGCTGTCTGTGACCCCTGGTGATAAAAGACGGGTCACGCAACGCTCAGGCAGCCCAAAAATGATAATAAACGTGCACACAACCCCCGGTAGACCACATGCGTAGAATAAAACTCCAGCAGTACGCTGTGGCACCCAGGGACACAAAAAATACATGCACGTGGAACACACAGGCTACTCTGACCTTGAAAATGGGTGTGCGACTGTTTGGGAGAATTCTAATATTATGGCTAATTTCCCTCACCTAGTGAGTCCCCCAGCAGCTTTGCTGGATTTCTGGAGTTATTTTTTTCACTTGGTAAGAGTGGGTCTCTTTTTCCCACTCTTACCTGTGTTTTTGCCATGTGTATTTCATCTGCTTTTGTGATTGTGGACTCTGAAGTACACCACTTCAGTAGCCCCCTTCTTTTGTGTGTTACACAGCACCTTCAGTGCAGTGACACAGGGTTGTCTTTTAGACTTCCCACCGACTCAATTTCTGAGGCTGACTACTGTCCCCCAGAAAAGGGTAAAGTTGCCATTACCTTTACTTAGTCATTTAACCACAGATCCAGTACACCCCATCTTACATGGGGTACTGGAAAGGGTTAATCCTTAGCCCTTTGTATCTGTACCTCCTAGAGCATTGTTTCGCTCTTTTAACATTTAGACTTGGCTGGTGGCAGTGGTATCTACCCTAACTTTTCTACCGCAATTATACTATATAAACGTGGTATTGTTTTAGGCTATTATATTAGCCTCGAACATAAACCTGCTTGACCAAATACTTTTTCTTTTGGCTCCCGTCGGGTTTATTTGCCATTTCTTTTTGTTAAAGTCCTTCTTGTGTTTTACTTTGTGCGGCAAACCAGGTTTGCCTCTGTTTTTCACGGTCTTTTGGTGGGCTTCTGCCAAGAAGCCCTCCTCCAGGCACCTGGGTATCTAGGTGGGCTGAAGGTGAGTGAGGGGTGTAGTCACCCCCTGCACAGAGTATCCCAGGAAACCCAAGTCGCACTTTGCCATGATTGGCTGAGGTGGTTGCCCGGGCTAGACAACCCCCCTGCTGTGTGATTGACAGCCAGGCTGTGTGAATGGGGGATTTTCGCATAAAAGGCAGGTCTCTTGGGCTAGAAGTTAGAGTTGCCACTGGAACTACAAGGAACCCGAAGAGAAGCGGAGAAGAAGACGGCTGCTGCAACTACCCTGTCCCGGTGAAGCCCTGCTGCGTCCTAAGCTATCTACCTTTCGACGACCAGAGAAGATCCAGTCCGGAGTCTTCTTCCCTTGAGCCTGGTGGGGATAACCAGCTCATCTTCCACAGCCAGAGGATCCTCTTCTTGGTCGAAATTGCTGCACACAGCTGTAGTGGTCCGGATAGCCATCTGAAGAGTCTCTCCTGTTTTTAAGGCGCGCACCTTTTATTCACTGTCGCTGCTGCCGGCTTCATCCCTGTGTGGTGCAGTCCCCTCCAGACGTCCTCCTTCGCACCGAAGCTCCAGGAACCGTGGGTCTGCAGGAAACTACCAGGAACAACTGCTGTGGCACCAACTGCTCCATTGAATAAGGTACTGTGTTCTGCTTGAAGAATTAGGGTGAACCCCTGTTCTTCGCCTCCAAGGCTTGCCCTTGTTTTCCCTCCTTCTTATAACTTTGGCTTCCTCTGTTGAGAATATCTAAGTTCTCCTGGCAATGTTGAATCTTGAATTGTCCGACTATGTGATCCTCGACAACAGGAACCCAGTTCCACTTGACACTGGCTCCGGCCTATTGACTCTTGAATTTCTGTCTATGAGTGTTCTCTGATTCTGTCTGCCTTGACAAAAGTATTGCCTATGATTTTTGCCCCCAACTCTCTCTGGTTAACTCAGGTGCTAAGTGTGTTTTTTTGCCCTGGTAACATTTCTTGCCACAGATACGCGTTTCTTTAGTAAGACCGAACTGTCATTACTGTCAAAAAGTGATGGCAAGTGTATTCCCGGTAACGTCTTTTGTTTCACAACACCGGTCCGTTAAAACATAGGGTACTTACCTTGAGTTAGAGTGTACCAAAGTGAATTGGTTGGTTGTAGTGTATTTTAGGTGTGATTTTGAATTAATAGAAGTGTTTTGTTTATAACAAATGGTTTTAAAAATAAATGTGCTTATATTTTTTACCTGAAACCTTGAGTCAGTGTTTGCTTGAGTCACAGTAATTGTGGTCCCTTTGTGTTATCTCTGCTACTGCTCATATACTCTTGAGATAAGCCTGGCTGCTCCGCTACTGCTACCACTTTAATATAATAGTACAGGCTTGTACCAAAGGTAAAACTTGTATTGCCACCTGTAGTCTTAATTGTGTGTAGTGGTCCCTAAGGGCACTGCACAGGATTCTGCCTAACAGCGACACACAGGGGCAACCACAGTGGGACAAATAAGCATGCGCGATTCACCATCTGCCTTGAGTAAAAAAAAAAACACACGCACGTGTGCGTGTAGGCAACTCCCCCGCCAAAACAAGAAGTACGAACTTTAAGCGCTGTGAAGTAATCGCGTGTGAACCCACAAGAAGAAGAAACACATGCAGTCGGTCTCCACGAAAAGCACGTACAGCGAACTGCTTACCCACGTGGACCTTTAACCCCTGGCGAAGGCAATGCCCGCACGCGTCAAGTCACTTACGTGCTTACGCGCTAAGGGCCTATCCTCAGATTACATACTCACGTGCTGTTTTTTCATATGCGGACTCACTCTGCATCAAGCTGGCCACGCGACAACACACGAAAGACCACACTCCTGCCCAGAAGGCCATTTACCTGTCCCCCAGAGTCCCGAGCAGCCTCCTAAGAGCCATCTGCTGCTGCCAGCCTGCCTGCTGCCAACGTGCCATGCTATTTGGTGCCTGCACAGAAGCCATTGCCAGGGATCCTGTACATGAGACCACCTCTGCTGTCCCAGAAGACTCCCGACTGGTGTATCATCGCTCCACAGCCCAGCCCCAGGACCAAGTTGCCCACCCACACCTACCTCAGGGGTTGCCATGTGCAAATCCACACCATGCGGGGCCAGTGGCAACCCCCAGCCAGAGAGGAAGAGGGCTGCCAGCTTCACTGAAAATTAAGTTGGCATCCTGGTGGAGCGAGTCCTGTGGGATTATGATGCCCTCTTCTCAAGTTTACGCCTCAACAGGGATGGATGGAGGAGGATCTGGAAGGACATTGTGGATGCCATCAATGCAGAGGGGTGGCATCCCGCAACTACCACCGTGTCCTGAAGCACTGGGAGGACTTCAGATCCAGGGACCTCAAGAAGGCCCAGCGCCTCGTTGATGCTCGTGGAGAAGCGGGGCGCCGGGACCAGCTGACCAACATCCAGATGAGGGTCCTGGAGTGCATTAACCCAGCACTTCACCACCAGGTCCTCGAGATGCAGACCCGTCCGGAGTCGAGTGATAAGTGTCCATGTGTTCATCTCCAGCGTAGTGCATGTTGAGGTTTGTCAGCTGTGTGGAATGCACGTACCACGCTCGCGCCAGCGAAATTGCATGAAAAGCGCACTCGCCTACCCTGGAATGCACGTACCCCGTTCAAGCCAGCTACTCGCGTGAAAAGCACACTCATGTACCCCGGAATACACATACCCCGCTCGCACCAGCTAAATCGCGTGGAAAGCGCACTTGCATTCCCCAGAATACACGTACCCCGCTTGCGCCAGCCTAATCACGTGAAAAGCGCACGTGCGTCCCCTGGAATACATGTACCCTGCTTGCGCCAGCCTAATCGCGTGAAATGCGCACTTGCATACCCCAGAATACACATACCCCGCTTGTGCCAGCGATATCGCATGAAAAGCGCCCTTGCGAACCCCCAGATTTGTGCACCCGCATGGTGAGGAGCCACATGCAACTCTGGCAGGCAGCCCACACCACAGGGGACCCACCTACACCCATGACCATGCCCCACAGGCAGCCCACATCACATGGGACACCCCTGCAACCCTGTCCATGCCCCACAGGTATCCCACGCCATAGGAGGGACTTTTTCCATGTGATTTGCCTGGCGTAGGGGTATTGCAGGGGGTGCGCAAGGAGATTTTCACATGATTTGGCTGCCTGTGCACGGTACGTGTATTCGTAGGGTTAAGGTAGGCCTTTTCCATGTGATTTTGTAGACACGAGTGGGGTACACGTATTCAAGGGTGTGCGTGAGTAAATTATCACGCATTTTGGCTGCCGCGAGCGGAGTACGCATATTGAAGAGGAGTGTGGGGGGAGATTATCACGCGTTTTGGCTCCCGCAAATGGGGTACGCATATTCAAGGTGGTGCGCGAGTAGTTTTTCACACGTTTTGACTGGTGCAAGCAGGGAACGCTTAATTTTTCATGCGATTACAGTGTAGGGGGCCTGTAAGCAGGTCCAGGGTTAGAGCGGCCCTTTGCGCCATATTGGGGATTTCTATGGCTTTTTCTGGTGCAAGGGGCGTTCTTGGGGGTGTAACTGGCACTGCTGGATGTTCACTGCACCACAGCAGAAAATGGCTTGGGACATCCATGAATAGGCGGTATGCCTGAATGCCGTTTGGTGCATGCGGCTGGTGCACGCTGGCGCACGCTCCCTCTCTGCGCTGGCTGCGCGTGCTACTTCTGCGCTGAATTCTATGAATTACCCCCTTAGTATGAAGCTCCATTAGTCTAAAAAAAAAACAATGTAGAATGCCTACATTTATCAAGAGAGGATTATGAATCTTGAGATAAAAATCAGTTGTGCATAATACTTAAAGTGCATAAACAAGATCAGGTACCATACTAATGATAATTTGTACCACCTCGGCCTTACACACTTCAAGACTTCAGAACGCATCTACAATGTGCAGAATAAAATGTGAAAATGTATTTAAAACATTATTTCCGAAGGAGATAAGAAAAACAGTGTGTGGTAACGATTTTTTAAATACACATGTGGAAGATGCTTAAGATGCAAGGAGTTGATTCTTCCTATGCCATGCCTGCTTCAAGTACATAAGAAGAGACCAGTCCACCTTAGGAGACTCTGCCCACAATAGATACAGTAAGGCGCGTGAAACCTGCCTCTCTTAATAGAGTTTCGAGATTCGATTCCTGATAGAAGTGTATGCTGGGCATAATAATAAGAAATTAGTTAGATTCTCAACTGCAAGATCTGACTACAAGGCATTTCAAATCAAGGAACCCCACATCGAAGTAGCTGATAAGGTCAAAACACTTGGTATGACTCTCGAAGCTTCACTCAACGCTGATGCTCAAGCTTTGTACGTCACCAAGACCTGCAATTACCACATTAGACTACTCAAGGCAATTAGACCTCTTCTTAATGAAAAGAATTGTGCCACCATTGCCAGAGCTACCATCCTATCACGTTTGGACTATGGTAACGCACTCCTTGCTGGCACCAGCAAGCAAAACCTACATAAGTACCAACTGATTCAAAATCAGGCGATAAGAATCATCAAACAAAAATCCAGGAGAGATCACATTAGTGATTTCAGACGTGACCTGCACTGGTTAAAAATGGAAGACCGTGTACAATTCAAGTCCCTGTGTCTAACCCACAAATGCCTTTATGGAAAAGCACCCGCCTACCTTAAGACTAAATTTACACCCTACATCCCGACCAGAACATTAAGATCCGAAGCTAAGGGCTTGATAACAACTACTAAATTCAAAAAAGAACTAGGTCTAGAAAGAGCTTTCCCTACCCACGCGGCAACCCTCTGGAACAATCATCCGACATGTCTCAGACTGGAAACTAATCTCCATGTTTTCCGCAAAAAACTTAAAACTCTGCTCTTCAAGTAATCCCAGATTAGAACCCTCTCCACCTACTGCTAACTTCCTATGTGTCAACCTGTCACGTCCAATGTACTATCCTTCTTTTGTGTCTCTGTCTCCTTGTATGCGCCCCGATGCTTGCGAGCGGTCGGCGCTCTACAAATAAACAAATAAATAAATAAAAACTGTGGAACAGCATAATTTGCAACTCTTCTCATCTGCATCAGCTGATCAGAGCGATGTCTATGCTCTTAATAAAATACAGTTGAATCATGACCTCGTCATTAGTATCCTTTGGTTCGAGGCATTTGCCCACATCAGGTAATTGTGTGTGCCACCGGAGGAGATTTTTGCATGGTGCCCATTAAACATTTTTGTTAGTTCACTTTATTATCTGTTTGTCTCACCTAGGGACCTAAGACTGTTTTTTAATGCAGTAGCTTTGATGCTTTCCATAATAGAAATGAACATAAGGCTGTTCCTTAAAGTCATTTGTGTATAAACATGCTTAAACCAAGGGATTTCAAGTGTGTTTGGTTTTGGTAGTGGTACTTTTATGATCGACTGTGTAAGGGAGGCACTTTTATTACTCCAGAGACGTAAGCAATGTAAACGTTGGTTGGATGAGTTGCTCGTCTTCTTTTAAAGTCAATCCCATTTCTAAATCTATACCATAATTTGACACTGATCGTGGGAGTGCAAGACCTTTTTATAGACAATCATAGTAGTTACTTGGAGGTCAGGAGCTTTTTGAAAAAAAAACATAGTGAAGATCCATATTTTGCAACACTTCCCGCTTTAACACTATAGAGTTTCTAAATCGATAGGCTTTGATTTGGACATGTGCATGAACCTGGTTATTCCACCCAATGCTTGTTTAAACCTACTTGTCTGTTTTTCAATGTGTGACATACGAGAAAATGTAGACGGGAACCGTATTCCAAGATAATCGAATTCCTTGACCACTGGAATTATCGAATTATTAGTTTGCATTGGGGGAGCATCACTTAGCGGTTGCTGGTCTGGAATACCATAACCGCTGATTTGGCTGCATTTACTTTGAGGTCTAAATTAGTCATGAATGAGGTGTAAGCTGTTGTTAATTTATGGAGGGCACGGGGAGTATAAGCCAGTAGCACTGTGTCGTCTGTGTAGGCCAACATAGGAAACACAATGGCAACCATTTTGGGAACATCAGCCCCTCTTATGGAAAGGTGTTGTGTAAACCATTGATCTGTAAACAAAATCAGATGGATTCCAAAATGCATTCCTGGCAGACTCCCGCCTCAACTCCAAAGTAATCTGTGGATCTTCCCTATTTTCCACTCCTTACGTGGGCTATTGTATTGTGATGTATCATGCATTATAATTTCCATCGGGCATCGTAGGGACATGAGCACAACTTCTGCCGATTTTCCTTATCAAATGCCATGCTCAGGTCCATAAAGGCCAAATAGATGGGTTGCTTTTTTAAGTGAAAAAAGTTTTTAGTTTAAAGGTACACATTTAAGGCCTGTCACTTGTGCCTACGCCAGGATGGAAACCAAACTGGACGCTAGAAAGGATTCTATCCTTCCTAGTCCACTCTTCAAGTTTTGCTAGTAGAGCACAGGCAAATCCTTTGACAAGGGAATCCAATCCGGATATCTATCTATATGATTTAGGATCTTGTCAATCCCCTTTTTTGTATATCGACTGGATTATGGCTGGTTTCCATGACTTGGGAATCCTTTCTGGTTTGACAATTCGGTTGAAGCCAACAGTTATTAAAGGTACCAAAAGGTCAATTACGGCTAGGAAAAGGTCAGCTAGATTCCATACAATTGAATTGTTGTTTGCTGATAGCCACTATTATTTCTTGTGGCTTGGCACAGCACAGACATGCAGAAATATAGTTACTATGTTTGGCAGGTGTGGAGATCCTACCAGGTCCTGACTACTGCTTGAACTATAAAGAGTGGAAAGATTATGAATCCAGCCCTTATTTTATACCAGTATTACTAAGCCTGAAACATTTCTCTTAAGGACAGGGCCACGGTTAACTAGTTCCCAGAATATTTTGGAATTATTTTCTCCCGCTGCTATGACTAATTCCTCCAACTACTACGCTCTAGTTCGAACTTCCTATCAGCAATGACCTTCTTGTAATTGGCTCTTGCACTCACGATCTCTGAATTTGGTTTCAAGGAATCTTTTAATAGTAGGATTAGCATAGGCCTCTTAGAAACAACCAGTTTTTTGCTGAGTTTCGTGCACAAGGTGAAAAATGCACCAGAGATACCAGTGATCAGAGAATGTAACTTATGCATTATATTCTCAGTGTTGTTAATGGGTTGTAAAATTGCCATGATAAGGTCCAAATTGTTAGTAATAAACACATTTTGCAAAGCTGTGTGGATGTGGTCAGCACCTGTCCATCTCAATCTGCATTTCGTGAAGTAGTCTTCTATCATATTCAGTTATTAGAGAACTCTGGTGAGTAACGTGTTGGGATGTGCTAGCCATTTCCCTGTTTAACAGATGGTCAAGTGCAGCAGCAGCAGCATACAAGGTCCCCCTGGGCCTCCTATGTGAGCATAAGAAAAAGAGTGTATGTTGCTAAACAGCGCAGTGACCCTTAAAATTATGATCATCCAGTCAAAAATAATAATGGATAAGAGTTTCAATTCAGTATAGAGTCCAAATATGTTCCAAGCAAAATATTTGATTAATTGGTATGATCCAACAAATCAACAGCCGATACGTGTTTTGACCAGTCAGTCGTCCTCAAGGCAATTCGGTCAATAACAGAGTTCCTAATGTTACGTGGGCTAATCACGTCATCATGGAATAATACAAAGGCACCAAGATTCTTGTAATTCCAAACTCAGTACGGGATCAAATGATCAAATCCAAAAGTCTATCAAAGAGTCACTAAATAGTAACGAGATTCTTCTTATTCCGAACTAGATCCTAAAACCAATGTTTGTGTACAATCCTGTACAATATGTGAGCATCTCTTGTGCATTTAGTAATAATATCTACACACTTTATTTCGGGTATGGTTGTCTTATCTTTATTAGTTGCTCTGAGCATGTCTGCTCTTGACTTTCTCTCCACTTTTAAACATGCTTCACAAATGGTAGATCCACGGTAGCCCCTCTCTCTGAATCTCTTAGTGCACATTCCTGGAGATATGAGTGTTTGTTACTGGAATTACGGTGTGCTCTGAAATATTCACCAGCTGGGATATTCGTAATAGTAGACTTCCGGAAATAACTTTCTGCATGCAACGTGGAATTAACCTCTGTTGCCTTGCGGAAAGGTTTGTAAATTGTCAGATCGAGGAACTCAATGGAGGCTCCACTGCATTTGCCAGTTAGTTCAATATCAAAAGCATTGTTATTAAGATATTCTACATATTTCCACTCTATAGTTGATAAGGTGGAACACGTGTCAGCTGTTGATTTGTTGGATCATACGAATAAATCAAATCTTTTGCTTGGAACATATTTGGACTGTATGATCATAATTTTAAGGGCCATTTAGTGACATACACTCTTTTTCTTCTATCATATTCAATTAGGGGTGAGTAATGCCATTTGGTTTGCCATTCCACTTCAATATTAAGGCCAATAGGTGTTGATCACTCAATATAAGGTCCATAAGGTAGACATCCTCAATTAGGTTCCAATGAGTTCCAGGGAAACAAAAGTAATCAAAAAAAGATTTTCCCTGCGAGCCACAAAAAGTGTATTTGCCGGGCGGTCACTTGGGACATGACCATTAATTGATCTAAGGCCCCAGTGCTGGAGCCAGGAATACAGTTCTAGGCCTCTCATGCAATTTTGAGGATCATATATGCTGGGATTAGCAATGCTGTACAATCTATCTACCATTTCATCAATATGTTAGGAGGAGGCCCATTTCCTATCTTAACATTAAAATCCCCACCATTTGTCAATAAGGCAACACAAGCTTGTATGTCCGGAGCTATCTCCTCAAAGAAGGATTTGAGTACCATCAGGCAGCATCCTTGGTGGACTTTGTGTTGACTATCATAGATGTTTACTATGATAATTTGATTTCTGTTAACTGTCTTAATTTTAGACATGGGAAATAAGGATAGGTACTGGGAGGTGTTATAGGAAGGCATTCAAAGGTTGTTTTTATCAGTATTACCAGAGCCCCAGAATGTCTACCTCAGTTGTTTGGTTGTGCTGGAGTCTGAAAGACCAAAAACAAATCACAAATGAATCTGTCTGCTAACCATTAATTCCTGCAATAATACTATGTCGAAATCATTAAAAAACTCAATGGTTTCCAGAATGGACAGCTTGTTCCTAGCACCAGCTTTATTCCATGAGGAGATAGAGAGTGTCTTAGTCAAGGAAATGTTGCATGATAAGTTACCACTTGATTTTACGATTTTAGAATTGACCATGATGGGAGTAATCACTTGTGAGGGGAGGTTGTCTTCCATAGAATTATGCTCAGTATTGGAATTGGCTGATAGTCAATCTATGTCATCCAGTGAGGCCAGTAAATCAAATCTGTGGTATTTTTCATTGATATTTGGGAAGTGATTCCTAGGATCTACTATATGATCTGGCATCAATTCAGGATTCATCATGTGTGGTGCAGTTATGTGTGAACCTGACTGAATCAGTGTGGTTTGAGATCGTACAGGGCGATCATTGTGTGGATAAAAATTAGATAATGGGAGTATGATTGGCCTGGATGTTAAAGCACCTCCCACCCCCTCAGATTAGAGTTTAGGAAATAAGCTGTGATAGAAGGATTAACAAAAGTCCCAAGAATACAGTCACCTTCTATGCATGTCATGGAATTGCCTACCCAATGTGTCCTTCTACACATTAATATATTCCGTTTGTTATATAGTAGGTGCGCTCAGGTGTCCGCAGGTTAGAATTCATCCAATGAGTCGTTTTATTGACTAGAGACGTCTCATTCTGCTCCTTTTCTAAGGCAGTAACAGCCACAATAACAACCACCAGAGAAAAAGCCATTTTCATTCCAATTCCAATGGTGCTCTGGAAGTCATAATAGTCTCTGATCTATCAGGGCATTCCCTAGTCCTTACAACTACAGCAACTTCTACAATAGCTTGTGTTACTTGCTTTGGTGGCCTTTGATCCACATAAGCCAGAGATGAGTCGCTAGTAGTTGGTATAGGGTCAGTTAGTCCTGATCCTGTTCTGCTCACTGAGGGGGCATCAGAGGGAGTTGTAATAAGCTGGCTGACTGCCACTTTCAGGAGCGTAACATTCAGTAATTCCATCTTAATAGATCTAATCAGATGGTTGATAATCATAAAGGTATTAAAACATTTGTTTTAAAATTCACTATAAAATACATGATCGTTTGCACTTTCTCTGAGAGCATTAGGAAGGAAACACCTGCATCTTTAATGAATGGAATCAATATTTCCTGGGTTGTTAGTTGTGCTCCATGCAAGCCTGCAATTTCGAGTTTGATGTTAATACATATAGCAGAGAGGGTCCAGGCGTGAAGGGCGGAATAACCTTCATCTTTCCATCTATCTGACTTAGAAAGACAGCCAACTCTTGTTGAGTGTTAGATAACTTCGACCTCCCTTGTGGAACAGGCAGCGTGTCCACTTGGAGCGAGGCAATTTCAGACCCAGAGGTATCAACTGTGCATTTAGGACTATGTTGGGTGGATAGTGCTGGTTTTAAATCAGGATTTGACGAGTGAGTGGGCTGAATGTTTGATCAAATAGAACTCTGACTGACCAGCTCTACCTGAGTCCCCTGTGAGTTCTGCCCAGAATTGACAGGCTCCATCAATGCCATCACCTGTTTGGTAAAGCAAAGGACATGCTCTACAACCATCTGCTCATCCAACTTGCTCGTAACTTGGAGTAGGTAGGTTCTTAGGGTGGATTAATTTCCTGTCATATTGTTAAGCGATCCGACTTTCTTTGCTTTTTATCTTGGTAGAATCATGTGAGTGAGGGTTGCTTTACATTTCACCATTCCTACTGTGAGTAGAGAGAGTATGCTACCTAGACTTGGAAAGTAGAGGGGGTCTTGGGCCGACAGTAAACCTATCACATCCTAGTACTGGGGTCCGTATTCTCAAGAGGCTCAAAGGCATCATCCTGTAGTGACCTTCAGTCACCTCCAGTCGAGATGGTACCTGGCTTAGGTTTACTTTGCCGTGTCAGTTCCTCTTAATCTGAATAGTCAACATAATCAGTTAATGGTAGTGGTCTGATGGTCTGTCCACAACCTGGGTGCTATTTACACTGCTACACACTACTGCACTGCAGGATGACAATGCACCATCCATCCGTCTTGCCCTTTGTTCAAGCACAGCTAATGTAGAGCAGAAATAAGGAGTGCAGTGGAATCAGACAAGCAGTGTCCATAACCTGCAGGTTCTAGTTGGGTAGAACCATCAACACGACATTTTCCTCACATGTAAAGCCTCACTCACTTTCTGAGGCCACCATACAACACCATTCAACTACCTGCAAACTGCAGGCCAACGATTGTGGACAAGTATGAACAACTGGGCCCAGAAGGTTGAAGGCCAAAGTAGTAAACACATATAATCACTGCTTGCACAAAGCACAACACAGTTACAATTACAGTAACAGTAGTAGCTGCTTCCACAGAGACTACACAGAGGCTAGGCAGCGTGGCACTTGTCAACCAATGCTCAAGCAAATTTGTAATAGTACTGTACTTGAGTGGGATATTTGAAGCTGTTTCTGCTTTTTATCATCCCGAATAGCTGGTTCTTCCTCTCCAAATATTTATCTGATTTGGATGCAAGCCCACCTACCCCCAGCTGTTTGAGCTGATATCTACTACTAGGTTTATTGTTGTCATCAGGGAAATCGTCCTTGCATATGCTTGTCCGGGCCATACTTAATACAAGCACGCTATTCCCAGGCACATAAAGGCTCAGGGCACGTCATAGCCAGAGCTTTCGAATCCTAGAGACTAGCCATGAGTGTTGGCTCTGAGCCTTATCACCAATGCTCTCCTTTAACTTGTTTAACATGATATTAATTTCCTTTTAATTCATTCAACTCTGCAAATCTTTTATAAAAGTGCACATTTCATCCAATATAGAGGATTTTGCAAGTGCTCGGCCAAATAAGCATTTGCCTTAACTGATAACCTCTTGGTGGGTGAAAGCTGCTGTTGAGGCATGCTATTTCTCGTTCATTGTTTGTACTAGTAACCTGATTGCTTAGTGATAGTGGTTTCTTTAATTTTCCTACTAAATGTACTCTTAGAGAGGATTTTGGTTATATTCAAACTTGTTGACATTTGCCAATGCTTGTGCCTTCCTGAAAATGTCTTTCTTGACATGAGCAGACCATTAAAACTGCTATCTGGCACTTTTTCTGTACCAAGGCCCCCCGTGGAGAATGTGATAGGTGGAATTGGTTTTGTCCTGCTTCTACAAAGTATCAGTTCAAGGAGTGTGACGACTTGTGTCCATGGGAGGGGTTGAGAAAATTATTTCAGTGGGAAACATACAGAAGGATCTCATCACGTGATACGTCAACTGGATATTGGCATTGACAACAGTCTCTTGTAAAGGTTTGCAATGTGATTCAAAGTAAGGATTAGAATGAAGGTTCTAGAATATTCTTAAGTTTCAAATTAGTCACATGACAAGTGCCCTAGAAAGGTAGGGCGTGTGGAGGGTGGTGCAGGTTATTACTGTCACTTCTCATAGGGGGAAGATGTATCTGATGCTTTGTCTTGTAAGACCAATGAAGCTGTTTCTGGCTTGCTACAACCCTAAATTGATTTGTGCGCTTGGTTTCTCTGACACTGCCTTCTGTGAACTTAACTTTGCTGATAGAAGGCAGTTTCGACTGGCAAGCCAATACATTACCTTTGCAGTTACAGTTGGGATTGCTGATATGGAAGGTGTGAATCAATGAGTCATATAATGAGTCAATATATGGAAGAGCTTTAGCAGCACACACCACATACAGTTGTAGTGTTGAAATATTCTTTTTAACTGTTTGCCTATGCCACGGCATAACCACCAGTGCTCTTTGCCTATAATTATTATAGCGTAGCCCTGATGATTCTCGGTTAGCCATATGCTTGCAACAGTTACACATCTGTAGCATGCCCATCTGATGACCTTCTACCACATCCGGATTTTAGCATAACCAATATCTTTCCATCAGGTGCAGTGGTTCAAGTGTGACTAGCCGCTGGTCATCTGTGCCTTCCAAAACACAGTGTGGAGATCATAGATTACCATAGCTGAATATCCCAGTCTAGAGCAGTTCTTTTACCATCATTTACATTCGGGGAATAGTATTCTGGGTTCCCTTTAACTCCATTTTTTGTCCTCATACCAAGTTTGCTGGTACAGGAAAAAATGGGTAGCAATTTTGTTACCAACACTTTTACGAGTCCGGCGGAAACCGTGCCGGTAAAACCGGCAGGCTGCTGCCGGACTCGTGGGGATTTACCAGCTCTGGACATGCAGGAATTACTGGGGCATTACAACCCAGGTAATTCTGGAGCCGTCCTTCTGTAAATCCCCATTCCCTTGGCGTCCCATAGGACTCCACGGGAATGGGGAAGTGGAAACACTGTCACTGTGTCCTAATGGTGCCGGTGTTTCCGCGTCTGTCTGCGTGTCGGTGGCGTTATGCCCGCCAGGTCAGACCTGGCGGGCGTAACGCCACATGCCCACAGAACTTGTAGTATGCCGGTCCGGAAACAACGGTGGCGGCGGGTTTACCGCCACCGTTGTTTCCGGACCGGCAAACCTGTAATGAGGCCCTTTGTTTTGAAGTAAAGGAATTACCTACTTTACTACTGCACGGCATTAATTGCGGCGGAATTTCCACTAGCGGTAATTCTGACAAAATCTCCATGGAGTCTTATGGACTCTGAAAATGTGGATTAACACCATCCAACCTCCACTTGTACTCCTGTGGTAACCACAAGGGACCAGGTGTTAGTAATATTAATCAGGTTTGTTGGTAATTTGACAGATTTACTGCCAAATTACCAACAAACACATAATGAGGCACAGTGCACTGAAGTCAAACAAAGGCTGTGCTTGGAAGTATAAGAACAGTCTTTTGCAGTAGTGGTAACATACCAGCTTTGCTAAGCCTGACTGGATTTCTGAATCACATATGATACGCTATGAAGTGATCTCTCAATATTATTTAGCCATTATTCTACTAATAATATTATGTATTACATGCTTAAACAGTTGGAATATAAGGGCTGGAGATGAACAATGTCAAAGTTTGAGCAATTTGATAAGTTAATTAAATCTATTTAAATATATATTAGTGCATATTTCAGCCAACATATTGTTTAATGACTTTCCCCAATGTTCATCAGTACACAGTCAACACTCATTATAGTTGTTTTTTATATTAGGTACTTGGGTGTTGTGTAATGTTCTTTTTAAATGGGGCATGCATGGTTTGATTTCAAGTCAATCTTTTTATGCAGAGGAAGTTTCTAGAACAGTTGAAGTAGTCTTTAGTTTAGGTAGAGGTAGAAAATTAGTAGGACTGTGTCAAGTGAGAAGGATATCATTAAAATGGTATTTAGTTAAAGGAAAGTGTGAGAAACCTGAATGTGTCTCCCTGACTAGTCCCCGGGGGTCTTTCATCCAGGCACCCAGGACACACCCATCGCTATTGGATCCAGTTTCTGGGGGTGGACTAGTGAGGGAGGATCACCTGGATGGGGGGTCCATGGGGAGTGGAGGTGGGACACCGATGGGTGAGACGTGGTATCCCCCTTCTTATGACACCTTTTCCCCAACCTACCACGTAGGATACGCAAACACTTTACAATTCCTATTCCGATGCGAAAAATTTAGCATATTAAGAAGGACGATGGACTAACACTCAAGCCATTTACCTGACATGTCCCAACACCAGGGTCAGGCAATGTCAGGCAATTGACCAGAACTGCACACACGTGATGGCCCTTTCTGTTCCCCAAAGGGATAAAATATGGAGCACAAGAGCGTAATATGAGCAAGGCAGACAGCACGGCTTGAGAGCGCAAACCGAGCGGGTGACAAGGAGAGAAGCAACCTTGCCCTTTTCGACCAAGGTCTGTGAAACCTTAGCTGAATGAATTGTAAGCCTGCAAACAATAGCTAGCCTGTGTTGCAGCAGATGTAACTGGTACACAAGACCCTCCTCCGCTGATAACCAAGCCGGGGAGATAAGCTTGTCTCTGTGGTACCAACCTTGACTCCAAAGTGAAAGAAAGCCTTGCAGTTCATCACAGCCGGTGAGTCGAGGGGAGAGTCAATAAGAAACTGAACTGTGTTGAACAAAAAGTAGCAAACGGCTGAATGAACTGTGAAAGCATGAAGACCTATTGATGCAAAAAGGCGGAAACCCGTCAACAGAGGAGTCAGGCACCATGTGGGTGCTCACTCAGGAAAACTCTGGGCGATTACCCGATTGTCAAAACTACCAGTAGCAGAAGGTCTTGGCATAGGCACGGAAAAGGGTCAAAGTGGTCATAAAGGGATCTTGTAAAATCCTCTGTACAGTTTTTGACCGACAGATGATTTTGCGAAACTCATGGAAGTGAATCCTGCATCGTAAGAATTGAATGGAGAAGGCAAGATTGGCAAGAGTGAACCCAAAAGAGGGATGCCGATAAAGAGGGGGCGATATCTAAAAGTCCCCATATACAATGGACCTCATTACAACCCTGGCGGTAAGGCAACAACGGCGCTGGTAGTGCTACCGGAGCCGTTGTTGCCTCACCGCCTCATTACGAGTTCTGCTAGCAGGGCCGCCCTGTACGCCTGGTCAGACCAGACATGCAGAACGGCACCCGCTAGCAGAACAGGATGCTAACAACAGTCCCGTCACTAACGGGACCGTTGTTAGCATCCTCCCCATTCCCATTGAGCCCTATGGGGGCTCAAATCGGAATGGGGATGGTCCGGGTCCCAAAAATGAGAATTACCTGGCCCGCAAACGTCGGAATGGCCGAGTGATTCCCATTTTTTCGGGACCCAGACCCGAGTTTGGGGGTAGCCATGCCGCTAAAAATGGCATGGCTACCTCCAAACTTGTAATGAGACCCAATGTCTTCACAAGAGTGAATCCAGCCGAGGGATGTCCACAATGCAATATATAATAAGACGTTAAGATTTGTGAATATCACCAAGAAAATTGCATTGAAAGCCATAGTGAACCCAATCGAGGGAGGTGAACAGTTGAGTTGGATCTGAACCCGGAAGACGGGGGTCCAAGGGTGAGAGGCCAACACTCCCGACCCGTGAATGCAACAAAGCAAAGTACAAGAGGGAAAGCCTTTGAATGTATGCTATGCCAGAGCAAGCCTAACAAAGAACCCAGGGGTGAAAAACCAAATAAAACCAGAGAAGAGCTCTATAATTTTTTGTTGAATCTTTGTTCTGATACTTTGAACCTGTCCCGCCCTCGAAAGCAAGAAAGCGTAGCTATCGGTGGTCCTTGTATCATTAAGGAACTTTCTAGGGATCTGCGCACGGAGGAGCGAGATCCAACGATGAAAGGCATCACCCAATGTGAAAGCAGAAAATAACTTGTTTATTTTGAATTCATCCGGCCCCCTGAGGCAAGAGACTTTTTTGTAGAAAAGAGACTTAACCCCCAAAGGCCCTGATTGATGAGACTGAAACTGTTGGCTCGCGCTGGGAATGCTCGAGCGTGTGCTGTGCTCCAGAATCTTACCTAATCCTGTATTTAAAACGTGGGGAAGGGAGACCCTAGCTACTGCATCCAGACGTATTATTTGTGAACAATAGCTTTCTTCTTAAGAATATTATCCCACACTTCTTTTTGTATTTAGCGTAAGGATTGGCAATAGTTGTTCATAGTATAGGCCCTTTTATTTTGACTAGATGCCACTTGGACTGCCTCATTATTATTTTTTGATGGTCGAAGCTGGCTCCCATCTTAGATTTAGGTTTAGATTAGGCATGTTTCCAACCTACCTGTACAGTTTAATAAACACCCTTGAACTGTGATTACTTGTGTTGGTCTTGACTGTTATGGGTTCCTTACAAAAGGCAGTCAATTACAATAAATGATTGCTGCTTGCGAAGTCTTAAAACTACTTGGAGGTAGGTAAATGCATTCAGGGGCTGTAACTGAATTTGTTGTCTTTTTGTGATGAGACAAAATATGCGTTGTTTGTCTAAAAAAAGTCTTACTATTCTTTGGAGGTAGGAGGAGATTATATTCAGTGCATATAACTCTGTGCAACTTCATAGCCACAGTCCATCAAGTGGCACAGTGAGTAGAGCGCTCGCTTTGACATCTATGCAGCGCTTGCTTACTCCCGGCAGGGCCAAACTCAGCCTTTCATCCTTCCGAGGTCGATAAATGAGCACCACACACCGTGGGTAATAATAAGCAGCGCTCAGATACCTGAGGGTTCGTAGCGCTATATAAATGCTAAATTATTATTATTTATTATAGTATTACGGCGGAGAGAATCTCACTGGCAACCTACCCAGAGACATTTCTTGTTAATGACTGAGAGAAACATATCACACACTTTTTTGATGGTGCCTGACATATATAGCTGTTAAGTTGTAACCCCAATTCTACATTGGCTTCGTTAGGCACATACAGCTGATTGGAATGGCCATGTCATTATGGAGTGGAATCGGCTGTCAAAGGCCTCAGATCTTTTGATTTCTCAGAGGACATTTCTGGTTCGCGGGATCACCACGCTGGGGTGTTCGTTGCGATCTTGGAGGGCAGCTATGAAGGTCCTAAGTACACGTTACCCTTTTAGATCCCAAGATTTGGGACTCTCTGCTGGCTCTGGCAGAGTTTAATGAGTGCAACTTCGAAGACCGGGTTCAGAATGGTTTCCTTCTCTCCAGGGTGACATGTTTTGCAAAAAAGCAATAGTAGCGCTGCAGGTATTTAAAGCTGCTATGGATAGCTAGGTTCACCTCACCTTCAGCTGTACTCCACTGAATGTCGAAAATAAGGCACACCTGAGGATGTTGCGGACTTGTTACCAATATGTACTCTCTTCACTGGAAGTACATATCCTCAGGTATGCGTGGGAAGAGGCTGACAGGTTTTGGAAGTGATTTCACGGACAGACAGTGAGTGGGCTTGGATGTGTGTGAGTGTACTAAGGGCATGATTTCCTTTAGTAATACCTCCAAAGAGGTTTACTGTTACCATATGCAGGCATTCCTGGGTCGGCCCCATACATGTTTACAAGGCATGCATACTTTTTCATATTCCCCGTTTTACAGAGCCACAGGACGCCATGGGGTCCAGTAGTTACCAAAGTGCTAATTACTGCACCAAGTAATTACTGCATATGATACTGCTATTGTGCAGCAGTCATTTCAGCCTCACAAAAGCAGCCGACAAAACGTGTTTAAAATATGAATCTCATATTTAGGCTGAGTGATTAAACAAACGATAATGGTATTTACGGTGTGTTTTTCCACTACCGCCACATTCGCTGTCGGGCCCCAAGACTATGTGGACGAGTGTACGTTGTTCTTTATACGCAACTGGATTCCCTTGCAAGATGACATCACACCAGAGCTCTTTGTCACATTCTCGCCTAAATATGATCTGAAATGCAAAAACTGCCCAAAACATGATACTACGCTCTTCTACCCTGTCTCAAGGTTCGTTGGAGCAGAGAAAAGGGTGTCAGCATGCTTTTTCATGTATTTATGTGCAGTAGTTGTATTGCACAAACCGAATAAACAAAACAAGTGTTTTCTTTTTTTAATCAGTCAATGTTACATTTGTATACTGGATAGGTACAAGGTTGTTCTTGCTGTAAAATCAAACACATGAATACATTTTTTTTAAAAGCATGAAAAGCGTGACTTCAGTGGAGCATGGATAACACAGTAAGAGCTACAATTTCAGATATCAATATAAAGGCTTGCTGTCTAAAACTCTAAACCCAATTGCTAACACAAGTTGGAAACATTTCAGATTAAACAAAAAAAAAACTAAAACAGGTTATTGGCTTCAACATTTTTCAAATCATCAAAGCACTGGGCGTTCTGTGTCTATTACGATTGCTTATCTTGACAAACCCAACTGCAGAAACCCAGTCATCTTATTCCACTCACAACCTATAGGAGTCCCATATCTAGAACTGCCCCATTCTGGTATCATCCTTTACTCTCACCAATGCCCTGTCATGCATTGCTTCTCATGGTTCATGAGCTGTGTGTTTGTGAACATTGGATAACATAATGGATCTCTTACCCATAATACTATTAGGAATGCTCACAAACCTTACTATCCGGATTTCCCTTTTATATAACAATTTCACATTGATTTGTGGTAGTAATTGGGAAAAAGGGTGAGAAAGAGTGGGCCTCTAAAATTAATATGCCATCGTTTGCAGCATTGTTGAATTAAACAAAACATTGAACTATGTGCTGAAACGTATGAGTGGGAAGCAGGTGAATTTATAAGACTGGGGGACATTTACATTAGAATGCAGCACTTAAACACAACCCCACTAAAATGTTTCTGAGACAATCATGTGCTCTGCAGCCACCATAGAACAGGAGATTATATTCAGTGGTTATAAATGAGCATGACTGTTTCGCTTGCAAAAAAAAGTCAAAATTCTCCGTAGACAGTAGTTTTTATTAATTGGCTGTAACTCAGTGAGCCATATTAGTAATAGAAAAAGAATCCCATTGGCCACTGTGTGTCTCACACACACACACTAACACACACACACACACACACACACACACACACACAAACACACACACACACACACACACACCCCACCTCCCCCACAGGCCACCCCGCCTCTTGTTAGTTGGACCATCTTGTGTGCCAACATTACAGCTGCTTTGTTCACAGCGGAGGCCAGCATTATGCTTTGGACAATTGAAGCATCAATTTCACATTCAGCGGCACCTGCTGTTCTTGAGATAGAAGTACACGCTCAGGTACTATGGTCAGAGGAGGAGAAGGTTCAGTACATTGGGCCTCATTATAAGTTTGCCGGTCCGGGAACTACGGTACCGGTAAGCATGCCAGTACCGTAGTTCCCGGACCGGCAAACTACGAGTTCTGCTCACAGGTGCCATTGCGGCCGTCAAGTCTGACCTGGCTGCCGTACCAGCACCCGTGAGCAGAGCATGTCAGATGCACCGGCAACGTTGATAATGGTGCCAGTGAATCCGGTTTCCCCATTCCCATTGATCCCATTTGGGCTCAATGGGAATGGAGAAGAATATTTTCCGACGCCCAGGATGGGCAATTGCCGGGTCCGGCAAGTCCATAATGACCCGGTAATTGCCCATTCCTGGGCACCGGAAAAAAAATACTGGCGGCAGCCGTGCCTGTAGTACAGTGTCTCTGTGATATAAGAATGAGAAGAGCAGCTTGCTTCTACTGTTATGTGGTAAAAAGTGTTAGGCAGAATTATATGCAGTACCCTTTGGGAACACCACACGCAATTAAGACTACAAGTGACAGTACAAATTCACCTTTGGTACAAGCCTGTACTACACAGAAAAGTGGTAGCGATAGCTGAGCAGCCAGACTTATCTCAAGAGCAAGTGATCACTATCAATAGTCACACAAAGGACAGCAATTACTATGATTCAAACAACCAATGACTCAAGGTTTCTGAGTAAAAGAATATACATTTATTTACACATCAGTTGTAAAACATTTCACTAAAGTATAGCGGTTGAAAAATCACACTCTTAATACACCACACCACTCCCAATAGAAGTTAAATTCAAAATGAAGTGTGAGAAAAATGGCAGTAATTTAAAAAGGGAGGGAAAGACAAAGTTAGGTAAAAAAGGAGCAGCACCATCAGCTAAGTAAGCAGGGAATTCTAGAAAGAGGAACTACAGTGATGGAAGGAAGGCTTAAGGCCAAAGTCAATAGTACAAAAGTCTTTTGCTCAAGATCACACAGTTCAGGGTAGTTCGCAGTTAAGTCTTTGCCAAGAGTTCCGGATAAAGTTGGGTGGCAGAAAAGTTAGCTTAAAGAATAGAGAAGGACAAGCCCTCGGATTGGCGAAAGGTTTCACACACCTTCACACCGGCTGGACGAAACAAACAACCGGATTTGCACAGTACCTTTAAATGGAGAAGAAGCTGTAGCTGAGGCAGAAGTTCATGACAGTTCCTGCAGGCTCATGGTTCCTGAAGTGACTGTCAGACTGACATGAAGTGGGAAGACTGGTGGGTCCTGCACTGCCCAGGGAAAAAACCAGCAGCAGAGCAAAGCAACAAATAAAAGGTCCGCTCCTTAAAACCCAAGCAGGGTCCGATCTTCCTGGCTATCCGGTTCACTGTAGCTCTGTACAGCAAATTCAACCAGAGGAGGGAGTCCTGGCTTGCAGTTTGGGCAAACTGGTTGGTCCCACCAGCTCAGGGGAAGAAGATTCCAGGTAGATCTTCTCTGTCGTTGGAGCTGGAAGATTCGGATATGCAGCCCGGGCCATCTTAACAGTTTTGGGGGCCCAGGGCACAGACATCCTTGGGCCCCCCAAAACTCATGTTGCCTCCCAGAAACCCATGTCGCCCCACTGAAACCCATGAACTACTCCCATCCCCCTCCAAACCCATGCCGCCCCCCTGTGACACGACACCCATGCCCCGTTCCAATGTGAAAAATGAAGGGATTACATACCTGAGTGCCTGGTGTCCGTAAACTCAACAGTGCAGAAACATTACAGTCACAAAAACACAGCAGCGTTGACATTACTCAACAATATTGACCGTAGGGATGGTCAACAATGCTGATATTAGCATGTGTGTGTGCGCCCAGGCCCCAGACTGACACTGCATACCCCGTAAGCCCTTAGCAAGCGGCTTGTTGTGAGTGAGCGTGTTTGTGCTGGCGGCATGACTTGAGGTTTAAGCAACCTGATTGGCTGACCACATTCACCATTCCAATGCACGTCTAATGTCCTGCACATGGTAACTTTTAATTCATCGGTTTAGCCTAAGCAGAGATACGCCCACCTGGCCCCACACGCACTATTTGATAATGATTGTTAATTGCTAGTCAAATCCTACAGATAAGTGTCACTTTAACAATAATAATAATCACACTAATACAAATATTAATAATAATAATCTCGGTTCCTTTATAGTGCTTCATGCAAATTCCTCCAGCTTCTAAGCCCTGTAACGGGCCATTTAATTGAATCTTCTGCCACAGAGCTACACCTGGCCCACTTGGTCAAGGCAGGGCATGCAGCATGCAAATTTTGTTTAGAAATGTCCATTAGGTGACCTGCATGGTAGGAGTGCGGCAGGGCCGGATCGAGGCATGCGCTCGCACAAAAGAAAGGGCGAAACCAGCCCGGCACATCCGCAATGCCCCTTACCTTACGCAGGCCCTGTCACAAGCTTTTTGAAGTGCGGGTGCCAGGCGGCACTCCCACAAATCGTGCACAGGGTGCTGGGAGACCTGGGGCCGGCAATGGAGCGTGGCATAGAAATAAATACCCAGCTCTAGTCTGCCCCTATCTTGATACTTCTGAGGGGGTTTAGGACAGTTTCCTGATAATCTGCCAGTCAGGCATGGCTTTTTTCCCTGTCCTTCTGCAGCACAGGATCCTATTCTCAAATGTCCTGCTGCGATTAAGAAGAGGGCGGGGCATATGACATTCCCAGCATCGAACCAAAAATACATTTAGGTTGCCAGGACGCAGAGATTTGGCTGACACCACCCAAAAAATCATTCGGGCATGAGGTTGAGGCTTTAGTTCAAAAGTTATATCATTGGGGCATGTCTGCTGTTTAGTTCTGTTCAGACCAACTCTGGAGGCCCCCGGGCCTGTGGCAGGCAGCGGCCTTTTAGGAGGCTGTATGAATGAGGCACGTTTAAATGCTGTTTGATGGCAAGTCTGTCTGAACTCCAGTGCCCCACAGTAAAAGTGGTGCCAGGCCAGCTCAGGGCACGACGGCCAGCTACGAGAAGACATATTTCCAAAGACATCTCAGTGAGACAGTTCAAACGAGCGGGTCACATGCTGCTCGACGAAGCATCTATCATCACTCCGCGGAGGACAGGGAAAGCCTGTCTGTCATCGGTGACATTTTAATTTAAAGAAAAGCGTAGCCAGATCTGAAACTGCAGCAGTGTGTTTATGCAAGCGCACTGGGAGAAAGCATCTGTCAGCACGGCAGTGGCAGGGAATCACTTAGGGGACTGACACTGACTTCTATGGTCGTCACTTACCTGATTTGGAGTCGGCTCCGCTACGGCGGGGACTTTGTCTCCTCGGGGCCTCAGGGGTGGCCGGTGCACAGTTCTGGTAGTGGCACACTGCGGCAGTGGCACGCTGGCAATGGCAAGGCCCAACTAGGCTGCATGCACCGTCGCAGCAGGCTCTCTCAAGACCAACGCACGCCACGCCTAGACACCTTCAACTTTTGAAATGAAGGTGGCGCTGAGCTGCCTCCTGTGGCAACAACAACACGTCACCATGTTATTTCACTGCAGCCAATGAAAACTGCACATTCTGTGTTAATATGCAGAATATATCAAATACTGTATAGTAACCACAGAATTATAGTTTTCATTGGCTGTTTGTAACATTTTCTTGTTGCATTGCTATTGCTGGTCCCTCCCAGGCCCAGCCATGGCCTGCAATCATTTATGATCCATCCAAGCGGAATGGAAGACTGCATTCACGTGACTTCACTCTTGTTGTTGTCAACTCAAAATCAGCAAGCCGGCCCGGTGTGGGTAGGGGCACAGAGAGGAGAGCACTATGTTGTTACTTCTTGGCCTTTGAGTTTCTTACAATTGAACTTCAAATTAAAGTCACGGCAGGGGAGGGAACCAGCCGTACGCAGTGCACCCGTGCCTCCTGCTGCAGACAGGCTGGCTGGCACGTGTTATTGTCACACTCTCCAGGATCTCTGGGGTCCCCCTCCAGGGCCACCAGGATGGGGGTCAGGGGCACGTGCCCCATTTGCCCCCCCATAGAGATGTCCCTTTCTGCAGCATGGCTTCACTGGGCGGTTCAGTCATTTTAGGGGTCCTCTTCTGTCAGCTCCTTATCGGTTCTTTCGTTCCAGTGGTGATTCTGCCTTTCCAATCCCAGAAGCCTGCTTTTTATGCAGTTTTCCCCCATTCACACAGCCTGGCTGTCAATCACACAGCAGGGTGGCTGTCCTGGCGGGACAGTCACCTAGCCAATCAAATAGGAGTGGAACTTGGGTTACCAAGGGAACCCATGGCAGGGGTCCTAAAACCCCTCCTTGACATCCTGCCTACCGACTTTCTGGCGCCTAAGGAGGGCTTCTGCGGAGAAGCCCATGACGAGATGGTGAACAAAGGAACCAAATCTGGTTTGGCACGCAGAGTAAAACACGAGAAAGTCATTTTCCCCAAAAAAATGGCAAATAAACCCTGTATAAAAACGTATATGGTCGAGCGGGTTTAAGTTCGAGGCGACCAAGATAGCCTAAAACAATACCAAGGTTTTTAAAATAACTGCGGTAGGAAAAATAGGGTAGTTACCACTGCCACCAGCCAAGTCTTGATGAAAAGGGAGCAAAACAATGCTCCAAGAGAAACAGACAAAAAGGGAGTATTAACCCTTTCCAGTACTCTATGTAAGATAGTTTGCACTGAGCCTGTGGAGCCTGTGGTTTTTAAAGAGACTAATAAAGTCAATGGCAACTTTACATGTTCTGGGAGACAGTAGTCAGTCCCAGAAAATGGATTCTGAGTTGGGAAGTCTAAAGACAACCCTGTGTCACTGCACTAAAGGTGCTGTGTAACACTCAGTAAAAAAAATGATGCCTATGGAGTAGGTGAGGCTCCACAGTCTATAAACACAAGAATGTTAAAACACACACAGCAAAACACATGTAAGAGTGGGAAAAAAGGCTCACACTCTTACCAGGTGAAAACAATAAATCCTAGAAATCCAGCAACGCTGCTTAGGGACTCAGTAGGTAAGGGAAATTAGCCATTCTGGAGAATTCTCCCTGACAAAAAGCAAAAAACAGCATAAATGATGAATCAGGAGAAATAACACAGCGTGAAGAGAGGTATGATGGGGAAACAACACATAGTATAAAGTAGCAGAATTTTCGATGTCCCGGGTCTCCACAACTAACATCAAATATGTCTGAGAGTAATGATGGTAAAGAGCTATATAAGGATTATGACCCATTTTAGTACAGATGTCAGCAACACTAGATTCTGGGAACCACCGCTAAAGAGACAGCGAGAATGACAAATCTCCTTTTCCATCTGTGTACAGTGTCTTTCAAATACAATCCGTGATATCTGGCTGTGCAAAATGTAATAATGTGTTAGTCAGACCATCAAAGCTACTCCAACACAAACACCCTGCATCACCTTTGCAGATGGATGAACAGAGTAGACCCACAACAGAAATCCAAAATGTGTATTTTTTCAACCATGACCATTTTCACTCTGTGCAAGAAAACTGTTTGCAGGGTCAAGCTTGATAGTCCCATATCATTACAGTCCCATATGATGTGCCACTGGTTACAGGAGTGGGATGAACACCCAAGACTTTAAGTGCAGACTTTACCCCTGCAGCCAGTCACCATTCCATTCAAATCCTTGCTCTCACGCCAGATAACATTGCTGCTGTGTCAACCTTTCTTGGATGCTGATGTCCATCTTGACTTCTCACAATGATACTACCATTTATATAGCTCAGGTATCTGAGCGCTGTTTATTATTACCCACGGTGTGTGGCGCTCATTTAACGACCTCAGAAGAATGAAAGGCTGACTTTGACCCTGCCAGGATTTGAACCTGCGTTAGCAAGCTCTGCACGGATGTCAAAGCCAGCCCTCTTCTCACTGTGCCACTTGATTGGTTGACCGGCTAAGCTCTGAGAGAGATTTTGGAGTAGCACCAATTGTTTTTTGTATTCTGTTAGTGATTAATTGGAAACTAATGGTTTAGAGATAGTAATGGTGGTGTTTTGCAGTTACTCTTCAAAGATCACAGTTTGTATTCATTCCCTGAAGAAGGCTATACGATTTATCTGAAACGCTTCCGAAAATGAGCAGAGATTTACAAAAAGGAATTCTTGTTTGCCCTTTAATGAAAACTGTTGAATGAATGAACTGACAGCATGTTTGATTTATATATTTGATGTACTTTGCTGGATTATTTGAAAAAACATGTCTTTCAAAATATATTTTGCAAAATGTTGTAAAATCATTTTGAACTGATTTTATTTGAAAAGTTTCATAAACTTCAATGTTTACCGTACTTTCTTTACAGTCATTGAACAATCGGATACAGCATAGATGGAGATGAATGCACTCTCCAACTTGCGTACAGCCATATACGTAGCCTCAGTGAATTATAATAACCATAAAAGACTTCTCAATCAATGTTTCATCATCAAAGAGGTTTCTTTTCTGCCGATGAGAACTCTAAGAACCCAGAATAATGGATAAGTAGAGATGTGCAAAGTACTCCAATGCAGTAGTTGGAAATTATATCGGATGAAGCACACATTTAGCAAGACCGTGCAACAATTCATTGCTCACCACACCACCAAAGATGCTAAGAAAATTGCATTTTTCACAAAGACATACATTGTTCTTGTTCCCTAAACAACTTAACTTAACTCAACTGAACACCACTGACTATAGTGATGTGCTGATGATGAATAGCCAGTAGAATACACTGCTCCCTCAATTGGAAATCTTTTCTTTATGCTAAATGCATTTTGTTTGCATTTGTTAAAAAATGAGAACAACAGTTAAAACCCACTCAATTAATTGGACTTTAGAAGTAATAACCTATAGTGACACATGTATACTTGATCATTAAGTATTATAACTAATATTAAGTGCAAATCAGTTTATAAAGGGAGATGATAGAATGTGTTAATGAAGATCATGTTAATAAGAAATATAATGAATACTGTTAAATCATTGGCAATCTTTAATGCAGATGGGTCTACGTGCACATAGTGGAGACCTTCCTCAGCTCAGATGGTCGCCCGAGAAGTACTGGATGCATCTGAAATGAGGAGAAAAGATGCCCCAATACAGTACTCATTCAGGAAGTGGTCCGTATGTGAAGCCTCCGTTTTGAGAGTTTCCATAGAATACGTACGTTTTCCTCTTGCCACTGTACAATCCAGGCAAGTCTTTAGTGCTGCTACTTGGGCTATAGTACCCGATTACAGCAGACATGTTGCAGTGCCCTTGCAATGCCCCATGTTTAACAATTAGCAATCATTAAAATGAACGAGTACTACATTGAGGTAATGTATGGTACCCATAGTCATAGGAAACACAACCTGTACAATGAGGATAGCCTGTTGACCACGAGAGTGACATAGTCATAAAACGTTTCTCAGGGTCTCTTAAAGATAATGGGGGGACGTAAAACGTGGACTGTGGACAGAAAAAAGGTGAACATTGGGCCTCATTCCGACCCTTGCGTTAACCATGGCGCTATTAGCGCCTTGGTTGACGCCGGTATTTTTCCAACTCCGCCATGGTGAATGGCGGAATTACCGCCGCATTCCAAGGTTGGCAGGGCGGTAATTCCCCTTCACCATGGGCCCTTCCCCATTCACATTTTTGGCCCATAGGGCTCAATGGGAATGGGGAAGGCGCTAATTACGGCACCGTAAATTACGGTGCTGTAATTAGCTCCCAGGTCACTTTGCAAAAAGCAGGCGTTAAGTACCAACCCGCAAAGGGAACTCGGAATAGGGCGGTAAGGGTTTAACGGCACCGGTCTCGTTACCGGTGACCGTTAACCCTTACCGCCCTACTCGGAATGACCCCCAATGAGTAGAATTTAAGGAACCTGTAAGTAAGCATGTACACATTGGTGTTTGGAGGGAGGGGGTCAAGTAATGCAGAGAAAGTGTGGTCCCCCTTTTAAATATGGGCAATAGTGATGAAGGGGCCGCTTGAACACAAAGATGTTGTGGCTTTTTTTTTAGACGAGTGGGTTAGGAATTCCAATGGAGGACTCAGGGAAAGCAGGGAGAAGGACCAAAAAGGGAAAGTATGCACAGGGTGTATGAGGGAGAGATACATTGAGGAAGGTGCTAGGTTTTATTGTTACACTTGGAGAGTGATGGGGATAGAATACGTCAGAATGTGGAAACTGGCCCATATAAAAATAAGGAATGCTTGTCAGTGTCTCCCCTGCTCAATTTCTTGAGGGATGTTTTAGTAGTGGGCACGCATTTTCAGAAGAGCATTTTTGCAAGAGCAGTTGTGCCAGTGTTGTGGCTCCAGGACTTACCCATGATCACTTTGAACATTCTCTATGGCATTTTGTGGCTGAAACATTTACAAGTGGATAAACCCTGCCCACTAACCGCTACAATTCCATTTATTCAGACGGCACGCGCGTGTGCATTTTTAGAAGAGCATTTTTGCAAGAGCAGTTGTGGCTCCAGGACTTACCCATGATCACTTTGAACAATCTCTATGGTACGAGTGAGCAAGAGTTCTGCAGCTCACAAAACAGACTTTCAATAGCATTTGCTTAATATAGATAATAGTGCTTAATTTCACTCATTTCCTTTCTTTTTTACGCATTTTGTGGCTGAAACATTTATACGTGGATAAGCCCCGCCCACTAACCCCCACAATTCCATGTATTCAGACGGCGCGCACATTTTCGTAAGAGCATTTTTCCAAGAGCAGTTGTGGCAGTTGAGATGGTTTAGTGGGTGTGGGTAAGTGTATTCCCTACCTATACGATATCATTTTCTAAGTGTCTGTCCATGTACTGAATTACATTCATGTTACCGATAGAGTGAAAACCATTTGGTGCTTTTGTAGTTGCTTTTAATTTCTGCTGTATTTTCTTTGTTTATGAGCTGGGCTTCATTTTTCTGTATTCAATCTGCCTGTTTGTGTCTGCGTTATTTCCTGATTACTCATTCCGGGTGTATACACCCTTGTCTCGGGCATGCCTGAGTTAAAGGAGATGTCCAATATGTTTGATACGTCGAAAAGCACGCCCAAACGTTCCAGGATCAATCTAACAAGGAGCCTGAACTCACGTCAGCGAGAACGACATACAGTGGTAGCCTCTGACATATGCAGATTCTACCCCACTGAGAGTATAGCCATATGCAGGCGACAGGACTGCTCAATCTCACAGACCAACCGTCGCCTGCCTCCCGAACCTTCCCTGACAGCTTATATACTCCCTGGAGGCGCTCTACCCCCCACGGCCACTCACTGGCTGTGTGCAGCGCCAAAATACACCCCAGGGGGAAACGCTACGCAAAAGGGGGGACCGGGGGGAACGCGTAGCGTTTACCCCCGGGGTGTATTTTGGCACTGCACACGGCCAGGGAGTGGCCGTGGGGGGTAGAGCGCCTCCAGGGAATATATAAGCTGTCAGGGAAGGTTTGGGAGGCAGGCGACGGTTGGTCTGTGAGATTGAGCAGTCCTATCGCCTGCTCCCGAGCCTTCCCTGATTTAGGCCTGTTTGGGGGGTTTATGGTTTTGAGGTAAGGAGGGGAACGTGCAGTATTGGGTGGGTTAGTTATTAAGAAAAAAAAAATGTATTCTGAGGTACCGTAAATAAGGTACCTCCACTTACGCTTGTGCAGGGTGGGTTCCGCATTGGCAGGATGCAGTAGTTTCTTTGTGTGGGTCGCCGGGTCATCTTTCAGAAGGTTTCATTCCTTCTAATTGTTTTACGGCCCTGTGGGGAATTTATGAGGGCGTTATAAGAGCTGTGGTTTCAGCGCGCTCTCTTGTAAGTTCTCCACGTTGGGCGGCCGCGGGCCCATTCTTTGGAGGTAGGGGTGCCATATAATCCTCTTAAGTGCCCCTGTCAGGAGCTGCTAGATTTAGTGTGTTGCTTCATAAGCTGCCCATGCTGTGCTTCAGCACGGTAGCCGGTGCCTGTCAGAAGAGGCAGTGCAGACCCCTTAAAAGGACATGCATGTTTTGCTTTGGTAAGCTTACAACAGCTACAGGGTTTATTTATGTATTTATTTATTTATTCTCTGCGCTCAGTGTGCTCTGGGGTCAAGGTTTTCAGTGATTTCCTCCCTTTTTTTAGGCAGGGCAGTTTTTTGGGGCTAATAATAATTTTGGGTTAGTTTAGCCACTCTGTAGTGGTGTTTAGGCAGGGCAGTAAAAAAGAAATAAATACATACATTTTTCAATAGTGCTTATAAGCCTTATTATCCTTAATTATAAAATAGTACTTCCACAAGTACTATATTGTGGGTGCTGCTGCAAGATTTTTCAGCACATTTATCGGGGTTAGCGCCCCCGGGTAGGTCCTGGCTCGGGAGCATTAGTTTAGACAGGGGTTAATAGGGGCATATAATTTGATTGTGCGGTCATATCATTGAGCGCACTATGTTGGGTCAGGGAGCTAGCAATACGACTGGGGTAGATTCAAAGGCTTTGAGGGAGGCACTTGAGATTATCAGCAGGGCATCTAAGGCCCAATTGGAAGGGGCAGTGGTGGAGGTGATTGGGGAGGGGGAAGTAGCTAGGGGTAGGCCTCAGCGTAGAGCAGAGGAGGATGGGGCTCTCGTGGCAGTGATGGCTTGCACCCCTGTGGCGGGCAGAGGAGAGGTCTGGGAATCCAGGGGCAGGAAGATGAGGAGGGAAATTGATAGGAGAGCATCCAGGGGTGAAGTGTTTTTGGCTGGGGAAGGAGACAGGGATGGTTTGCAGAATGAAAGGGAGGAAGTGGGGGATGTCAGGAGTGTCCAAAAAGGGTTAGGACAAGAGGCTAGGGATGGTGGGGGTGATGGGGCACAGAAGGGGGCGACAGAGCAGAGGGGAAAAGGGGTTAAATACCGGAAGAAGAGTGCAGGTGGGAGAAGGAGAGAGAGGTCCCCATCAATTGAAGAGGTTAGGGAGGGGCGCAAAACGGCCCCCCAGGTTAGGAGGAGTGAGGGCAGAGGGCGCTGTGCAGCCCCCGCTGTTCAAGTGGAGGGAGAGGGTTTAAGAACGGTCCTTCCTCTTTCAGCGCAAGGAGAGCCTAAAGGGTGCAGCACGGCCCCTAGCAAGGTGGATTACAGGGTGGAGGACTGCACGCCTCGCCCGAGAGAAGAGGACCGCCCCGGGCTTGCAGGAAGAAGATCGACTCAACTCGAGCATGAGCTCGCATCCACATTGTAGGAGCCCCTTAAGAAAAGAGATGAGGAGCATCGGTGTGGACGCCAGACCACAGATGGGCTGTGTGGAAAGAGGTGAGCGGGAAAGGGAATGGTCATCTGCATGGCAGAGAGGGGACACAAGAATGGGGACGGGTAATGAAGGGTCTGGCCTGCAAGGGGTAAGGAAAGAAGTTGGTGTACAGGCCATTGGAGCCTTGGGGGATGAGAAGGGCATTTGCTCAGTGGAGGTTCAAACGGACAAGATGGTGGAGGCATTGGTGCTCGAGGCGCAAGTTGCAAAAGAAAAGGAGGTTGAAGTGAAAGGCAAGGAGAAAAAACTGCCGTACATGGGTATAACAAAACCTTTGGTAGCGCACTTGATGGCAGCGACCAGGGAGAAGATTCAGGTGGGGGAATTTGTAGATGTTTTTAAGCTGCTCCATAGGGAAGTGAGAGCGAAGGAGGGGTCTAAGGAAGAAGAGAGGGAACTGGCGTCGCGCCCAAGGTTCCCAGTGACTATCGAGAATTGGACGTCAGGCTTTATCATTTATGCCAGCGTATATTGTGAGAAATTCTCAGAGCGATGCATGGCTCTGCTCAAATATATGGATGTAATTAGGAAGGCTTTCACAAGTTTTGGGCATTTCGCCTGGGTACACTATGATGAGGAATTCAGAGCAACAATGGCGGAGGACAGTCAGGCTATGTGGGGGGAAATAGACATGGATCTTTGGCTGCAATAGATGGCTCCAACGAGGCGTGCCCCGACATTGCACACAGCAAGTGGTCTGCCTGTGCCTTACTGGCCCTTTATTGGTCGCTCCGCCACTGAGGGGGTAGGGGGAGGGGGCAGAGGACAGCCCTCAGCAGCATGTTGGGCGTTCAATAAAGAAGGCTGCACGAGGTGGATGTGCAAATTTAAACACGAGTGCAGCAGGTGTGCGGGTCGGCATCCGGTTACAGATTGTTTTCAGGCGGGGACAGTGGGTCAGGGCGAGGAGCGGGGCAAGGAGGTGGGGGGGAAGGACCACATGCCAGGTAAATTGGGGTGTTCTGGTAGGTCGGGCTCAGTTTATCGGAAAAGGAGGGGGGTGCACAAGGTTTGATGAGAGGTTTTGGGGGCAATCCAAAGGGGGTAGGAGAGGGGTGAGGAGGAAGATGTTTAGGTAGGGCAGGGGAGGGCCCCAGGGGGGATGTAACTGTGGAAATTGTTAAGGGGTGGTGGACGTCATTTGGAGGGCATTGGACGACGGTGGCGAAGCCCTCATGCTTGCCGCATGACAAGGTGAGTAAGCTTTAGGCTGCATGGACGGAGGTGCAGGAGCGCCTCTGGTGCAGCAGGGGGGAGTGATGAGATGGGTCTGCATGGACGGGGGTGCACTAGAGCCCCTGGGGCAGCTGGGGGAAAAAATGGAGCAACGAAGCAAGGTGCTGGTAGAGGAATTTATATGGAATGGACTGCATGGACGGGGGCGCAGGTTTGGCCCCTGGTGCAGCGGTGGAGAGGAGTAAGGCAGAAAAGGGGCCTGCATGGACGGGGGTGCACTAGGGCCTCTGGTGCAGGTGGGAAACAGGTGATAATGGACGCAAGGAGCTTGAAGATTAGTTATGTGGAATGGACTGCATGGACGGGGGTGCAGGTTTGGCCCCTGGTGTAGTGGCGAAGAGGAGTAATAAAGAAAAGGGCCTGCATGGATGGGTGGGCACGTGGGCCCCCATGCAGGGTGGGCAACGAAGGGCCATTATTAGTAAGGTGAGGGAAGGTGGGGGGCAAGGGTGAGCAGGAGGGTAATAGGTTAGAGGAGAAAGGGGGTCTAAGTGGGATTAGGTGTATTGTTTAAAGGTTAGGCGAAAGGTGCGAAATATAGGGGGACAGTTAGGAGAGGTCCGGGGGTGTTTCCGGAGAGGGGTAAGCAGATGGCCAGGAAGGATAGTTTACTGAGGAAGCTGTTACTAGTGGTGTAGGAAAGGTTAGGAGGTTGGAACTCATTCATTTAGGAGGGGTACAGCATCTGAAGGTAGCAGGCTGGGCTATTTAGAGGAGTAGGTGAAAAGTTTGGGATGCTGGAAGTAAGGGAGATACAAAGGGTATGTCAGGGACCGGGGCAAACGGGATGTCTTTAAAGAATTTTTCAGTAGGCAGCAGGAGTGTTGCATTTATTAGGAAGTTGTTGATTTGTAAGTGATTTTGTAATTTCTTTTTCAGATGCTGCTAGGAGGTCGGGTCAGATGTCAACAATCTGGTTTGTGGGACAGTCTATGGTTAAGTGGGCAGGGGAAGAAGCTGAGAAAAGGGTTGTTGGCAGGCACAGGGTTGCAGCTATAAAGATGTTGTGGTAAGAGGGTCTGGGTTTGGGGGGCTGCGCTGGGATCAGTTAATTCCTATGTTGGCTGGGTTGAGGGAAAGCTATGGGCCTCCAGATGGGGTGATTATTCATGGTGGGGAAAATGATCTGGTAATGGATAAGGGTGTGGCTCTACTTAGGAAAATAAAAAGGGATTTTGTTATGGGCCTGAGAAGTGTGCCTCAAGCATCTGTAGTGGGGACTAAGTGGTTGCCGCGGAAAGTTTGGAGGGGAGCGAGGAATGAGGGAGCGATAGAGCGGGCAAGGAAGGGGATAAACAGAGAGATGGTAGAATTTTGTGCATCGGTGGCGGTACAGGTTTTGGACCATAAGGAGATAGTTTAGGAAGGACTCATGAAATTTAGGGAGTATGGTGTACACTTGTCGGTATTTGGGAATAATCATTATCTGGTGGAATTGAGCTCTTGGCTGGGAGATTGGTTAAGGAGTTGGAGGTAAGGAGATCTGGTGGAGGTGGGGTGGGGCAGAAAGAACACCTCGGTGGAGGGTTTTTCTGGTGCTGGTGGCATGGCCCCTTTAGATGTGGGGGGAGGGAAGCACAATGGGGGAATGGCATGGGAAAGGATGGGGTGGTGCTGTTTGCACAAGCGAGCCACCCCAGGGGAACAGGTATTGACTGGAGGGGCATGGCCTCGGGGAGAAAGCGGTACACCTGGAGAAGGGGTAAGGAGACGGTAGGGTCCAAGGGATAGTTAGGGAGGAAGTAGTTTTATTTAATTAATTAATTTTTGGGGGAAAATGAAAATGTTTAATTATTTAATTGGTTGTTTAAAATAGTTCTTTAGTCTGTAAGGCCATGGCGCCAGGTAAGCGTTTAATTGTAAGCTTTGGCCTGTCATATTAAAGCGACCTTTTCCACTTTTAAATGAGTCTGGGTTTTTGTGCAGTAAACCAAAAGGAGGGGCCGGGGGGAACGCGAAGCGTTTCACCCCGGGGTGTATTTTGGTGCTGCACATGGCCAGCGAGTGGCCGTGGGGGTAGAGCACCTCCAGGGAGTATATAAGCTGTCAGGGAAGGTTCGGGAGGCAGGCGACGGTTGGTCTGTGAGATTGATCCGCCCTCCCACCCCATTTCTTTTGGGTTAGGTCTGGTATCTGGTTTTATTTCTAAGTGGGGAGGCATGTACTTGTGTTCTGCAGGGTTTTTTACTTTCCATGTCAAGTTTTTTAGGGGTTTTTTGGTCTGTTTAAGGAGCTATTATCTGGTAGTTTTGTGTGACAGGTTGGGGCACTAGTGAAGTTGTAATGTAAAATTTCTGTTGCTGATTTGGCAGGTCAGACTGGCTGCAGGTCATAGGAAGGGGGAGATTGGTGTAGAAGGGAGCATGAGGGGTCTTGAAGTGGTTCCGGTTGCCGGGGGCATGGCCCCTTTAGATGTGCGGGGAGGGAAGCACAATGGGGGAATGGCATGGGAAAGGATGGGGTGGTGCTGTTTGCACAAGCGAGCCACCCCAGGGGAACAGGTATTGACTGGAGGGGCATGGCCTCGGGGAGAAAGCGGTACACCTGGAGAAGGGGTAAGGAGACGGTAGGGTCCAAGGGATAGTTAGGGAGGAAGTAGTTTTATTTAATTAATTAATTTTTGGGGGAAAATGAAAATGTTTAATTATTTAATTGGTTGTTTAAAATAGTTCTTTAGTCTGTAAGGCCATGGCGCCAGGTAAGCGTTTAATTGTAAGCTTTGGCCTGTCATATTAAAGCGACCTTTTCCACTTTTAAATGAGTCTGGGTTTTTGTGCAGTAAACCAAAAGGAGGGGCCGGGGGGAACGCGAAGCGTTTCACCCCGGGGTGTATTTTGGTGCTGCACATGGCCAGCGAGTGGCCGTGGGGGTAGAGCACCTCCAGGGAGTATATAAGCTGTCAGGGAAGGTTCGGGAGGCAGGCGACGGTTGGTCTGTGAGATTGATCCGCCCTCCCAACCCATTTCTTTTGGGTTAGGTCTGGTATCTGGTTTTATTTCTAAGTGGGGAGGCATGTACTTGTGTTCTGCAGGGTTTTTTACTTTCCATGTCAAGTTTTTTAGGGGTTTTTTGGTCTGTTTAAGGAGCTATTATCTGGTAGTTTTGTGTGACAGGTTGGGGCACTAATGAAGTTGTAATGTAAAATTTCTGTTGCTGATTTGGCAGGTCAGACTGGCTGCAGGTCATAGGAAGGGGGAGATTGGTGTAGAAGGGAGTATGAGGGGTCTTGAAGTGGTTCCGGTTGCCGGGGGCATGGCCCCTTTAGATGTGCGGGGAGGGAAGCACAATGGGGGAATGGCGCGGGAAAGGTTGGGGTGGTGCTGTTTGAACAAGCGGGCCACCCCGGGGGAACAGGTATTGAGCCTGGAGGGGCATGGCCCCGGGGAGAAAGCGGGACGCCTGGAGAAGGGGTAAGCAGACGGGAGGGTCCAAGGGATAGTTAGGGAGAAAGTGGTTTTATTTAATTAATTAATTGTTGGGGGAAAATGAAAATGTTTAATTATTTAATTGGTTGTTTAAAATAGTTCTTTAGTCTGTAAGGCCATGGAGCCAGGTAAGCGTTTAATTGTAAGTTTTGGCCTGTCACATTAAAGCGACCTTTTCCACTTTTAAATGAGTCTGGGTTTTTGTGCAGTAAGCCAAAATGCCCTCAGTTATTAGCAACATACAAGCGGCTGTCAAAATGCCCTCAGTTATTAGCAACATACAAGCGGCTGTCTCGAATCTGGAGACGCAGTATGAAGGGAACTTATGCACGCCTCCAGACACGATAGTGGAGGCAGGCTTTTAGTTGCAGGTGGTTCTGGTAGAATCAGGTGTCTCCACCAAGGAGCCGCTGAAAGAGGGAGTAATATCAGTGGAGTAACTTTGCTGAAAATGTTGGGGGGGACATAACATCTGAAGAAAAGTTTCCCCAGCAAAATGAATGGGGACAAAATTGTGTGCCATGAAAGCTGGGGGGGGGGACAAACACCCCTCCCCCCCCCCTAAAATTACGCCCAAGCATAATATTGTACCAGATACAGAGGGAGCACACACTCCCAATGGTCGACTTATTTGATGATGTTAGTGAGCCATCACAGGTGTTGTCACCAACCCCAAATATGTTGGGGCAACAATTTTATTCCCCTTTGCCTGTCCCAAATGCAATAGATACTAATAGGATTGAGGAACCTACGATTGTGACTCCTCCTCCTCCTCCTCCTATTAAACAATCCCCTAGTGATTTATCATAATCCCCGGCGATGTTTTCGGCATCAGCTCGGGAGTTCTCATTTTTATGATCTTATTGAATTAACCAACTCCTAGGAGAGCTGGAATTCCCTCGCATCTCGACCCACCGATCCAGCCTTCCGCCTCATGCGGTGGATTTGAGAAAACGCTGCAAGCCATGAACGCCGCTTTGATTTCACTCGCTAAGCTATATGAGTGCCTGGATACTAGATTGCAAGAACAATCTAATATGATACTACAAATTTTACAATGGCAAGATGGCAGGGTGGCTGGTGAAAGGATGGGTGTGGAGCCTTCTTGTGAAGTAATAAAGTCAATCCTTGTAGGAAGAATGGAAAGTTGAAATAATGATCCCTGCGAAGTTAATGATGTCTGCGTTGCAGACGAGTTGAACCCTAATACAACAGCCAAATTGAAGGCAACGGGCGAAGTTGCGAAATGCGGCAAAAGGGCCCTTACAAAGAATGCTAAAACAAATAAACAACCACGTCAGACTAAGGAACGGAGGAAAGTTGAGAGCATGACAGAACCGTCTGTAGAGATTTCTGACATGATCACACCTGACCCCATAGAAAGCATAAGTCTCTATGACATGTTTGCAAAGCCCAAAAGGCATTTGAGAAATACATTGTCCATAAAAAAAAGTTAAGATATCAAATTGCCAGCTTCCATGAAACGCTCAAGTATTCACCAATTTGTTATGAGGATATCTCTGCCAAAAGCCTCCTTGCAAATAGCAAGCACAGCAGTCCTGAATAAATACAACAAAATAGTATGTAAAAAATCCAGCCAAGGATTGAACTTGAAACAATCAAATGGGAAAACACCCCACAAGATACATGCTTAGAAACACCCCTCTAGATACCCTACTTAGGATGGTGGAGTTAGATCAGAAGTCTGGGGATTCATCATATCTCCCGAAGGCAGATTCTGAGACTCTAAGTAGAGGAGCACATAGTGACTACTTAATAGGTGCTGAAGGGAAGCAGGTTTTCAACAACCAGAGTAAGTACCCCCCTTTTAATAACACAAAGTACCAATATCAAGGGGGATCAAGCCTGACCTAGTTGAATCTGATAACTTTAGCTCGACATTGGAGCAAAGAATAGAAGAAATAGCTAGATCTTTGAGTATTTATATATCTGACCTTCCCATACAATCCACTGCTGCAAAGATGGGGGTGTCTCATTCACCCTTAAGAACACAACTGGGTGCTCAGCTGCAGAAGTTGACTGGAATCACAGACAGCGTGGAAAAGAGGAATGTACCTCTGATAATGAGTCTAAAATGCTATTGATGCAAAAGCAGGCTAAACACAACAAGAGACCAGCTCACTATTTAATTATGAAATGCAGACACAAACACTTTCCAGATTATGACTTAAATAGGTCAAGTATGTTGAATATTATGGTTGGTATCATGAAACAAGGGGATCTTTGCTCGTGACATTTACCTTACTAGAATTCATAGATGACCAAAACTTTGGATGTCATCAGGTGTCGTCAAGAATCTAATCTGGCAGCCAGGAGAGGATGGACTTTTTAATCAGTAAACAATTAGATAGAAATCCAGAAAAGCATCCCCAGTGGTCAGGAAAGATATCAGAACATCAAATTCACATGTTTTCAAAATGTCACCAATGACAATATTCCATCTAATACTTGCAATCAACAACTAGTGGAACTAGTAGTAACATGCTCATTTGCCTCTTGGAACACACAGGGCTACACAAATCTGACATTTGCTAATTTTAGCCCACTTAATGAGCAAATTTGCCCCTTTTCTTCGTAGACTGACTAATGCCTCATTCAGAGACCGCAAAGTACCGGTGGCAATTAAAACTATCAGTGGCACCGATGGTCAAAAAGCCAGGCCTTGACCAACAAGACCCCTCAAATCTTCGGCCAATTACTTACTGCAATTTCCTCTTAAAGATCTTGGATAAAATTGCACCAAGCAAACTCCAGAACTATGTGGACAAATATGACCTCTTACACCCACAACAATCAAGATTTAGAAGGGCTCACGGAACAGAATCAGCCTTATTAGATCTTCAGACCAAGATGCTAAGCATCCTGGATCAGAGGAAGACGGGCCTACTGATACTGTTAGACCTCTTGGCAGCTTTTGATTTGTTTGATCATCAGAAGCTCAGAGAGGCCCTGGATAAGGCAGGTAATTACCCCTTAGAGGAAATTGACTGGGTAGCCTCCTTCCTGGAAGATAGCTCTTCTAAGATCATCCGGGAAGAAAATTCATAACCTACCTGCCCAGTGGTTTGTGGGGTAACACACGGAGCTAGCTTTTCACCCCTGCTATTTAATTTATATCTGCTCTGCTTATGTACTCTACTGACCAGCATGGGAGTATTTTTTACTAATTTCGCAGATGACACTCAGCTGATCATAGAAATGCGTGGAAACCACTCCTTAGACAACAACAGACTCTTGGCTATCTATAATGCGCTTGAATCATGGATGAAATCCAATTGGATGTGTCTTAACAGTAGTAAGACCGAGTTAAAAATATTTGGCTCTCCACACGCCAGAGGCAAACTAGACCCATCCTACTCATTCATAAAAGAATCTCTAATTGGAGTCTCAGACAAAGTTAAAACACTAGGCGTTTATTTGCAGGCATCATTAGGAGCTTAGGCACACGTTACATACCTAAAACGTAATTGTCAATACCACCAAAGACTTTTGCGACAAATGAGACCACTGCTGAACCAGCAAAACACGTCCATTATTGCCAGAGCTACCATCCTCTCTAGGCTTGAATATGGTAATTCATTGATGTTGGGAGCCAGCAGTAAATGTATCAAGCAATGCCAGGTGATCCAAAAGAACACTGTCAGGACAATC